>NC_135327.1:61049838-61351661 GCF_023851605.1 Tamandua tetradactyla | reverse complement strand
CACCCCCCAAGGAACTGCAGGTGTCCCTGCAGCAGCCCCTCCCCTGGGGTGCATATCCCCCTCACCCCTGCCTGGCACTCACATGACATGGAACAGAACTGATGTTTTCCTTTAAAAAAGAAAGCTAACAAATTAAAAAAATATGATGCTGGATTTTGTAAAACGCCTTTTCTGAATCAACTGAGATGATCATGCAGTTTTAAACTTTGTTGTTATTGTGATACATTACATTAATTGATTTTCTAATGTTGAACTAGCCTTGCATATCTGGGATAAATCCCTCTTGCTCATGGCCTATAATTCTTTGACTGCGCTGCTGGATCCAGTTCGCTAGTATTTTGTTCAGAATATTTTGCATCTGTATTCATTAGGGATATTGATCTATAATTTTCTTTTCTTCTGGTATCTTTACCTGGCTTTGATGTAGAGCAATGCTGGCCTTACTGAATGAGTTAGGAAGTATTCCCTCCTCTTCAATTTTTTGGAGAAGTTTAGGGAGGACCAGAGTTAATTCTTCTTGGAATTTTTGGTAAAATTCACCAGTGAAGCCATTCGGTTCTGGGTTTTTTTGTTTGTTTGTTTGTTTTTTGCATGCGCCAGGAATCCAACCTGGGTTTCCCACTTGGCAGGAGCACATTCTACCACTGAACCACTGTTGGTTGGTTTTTTAGTAGTAATTCAATCTCTTTAATTGATATTGGTTTTTTGAGATCTTCTATTTCTTCTTGAGTCAGCGTAGACGGCCTATGTGTTTCTAGGAACTTTTTCACTTCATTTAGGTTCTCTAAATTGTAGAGGAAAATGTTGTTCATAATACCCTGTTAAAATCCTTTCTATTACTGCAGAGTTAATTGTAATGTACCCCCTTTCACTTCTGATTTTAATTATTTGCATCCTCTCTTTTTGTCAATTCAGCTGCTGATTTTATCGATCTTCTCAAAGTACCAATTTTTAGGTTTTTTACCTGAACTTTTAGTTTCTTGATTCTCTGTATTGTTTTTCTATTATCTAATTAATCTATCTACACTTGAATCTTTGTTATTTACTTCCTTCTGTTAACTTTGGGTTTAGTTTCATGCTGGTTTGAATCTATGGTGGACCCCAAAAACCATGTCCTTTAATCCTCATTCAATATTGCTGAGTGGAAGCATTTTGATTGTTCTCATGGAGATGTGACCCACCCAACTATGGGTGGTAACTTTTAATTAGATGATTTCCATGGAGGTGTGTCTCCACACATCAAAGGTGGAGTTGCTTACTAGCATCCTTTTAAAAGAGGCAACATTTTGGAGAGCATCCTTTTGGTAGAGCCATGAGAAAGTCAGCAGGCACCGCCATGTTCACCATGTACCCTTCCAGCTGAGAAACACTGAACATCATCAGCCCTCTTGAAACAAGGTATCTTTCCCTGGATGCCTTAAATTGGACATTTCTATAGACTTGTTTTAACTGGGACATTTTCTCAGCCTTAGAACTTAAAACTAGTAACTTGTTAAATTCCCCTTTTTAAAAGCCGTTCCATTTCTGGTATATTGCATTTTGGGAGCTAGCAACCTAGAACAAGTTTGCCCTTCATTTTCTAGATATTCTACTTAGAAGAGGAGGTGTGTCATTCAAGATCTTTCTACATTTTAATATAACCATTTGAAGTTTAAATTTCCCACTCAGCATTGCCTTTCCTGTATCCCGTTAGTTACTGCATGTTATGTTTTCATTTTCATCACACCCCTGTGATATATTCTTCAACCTATTGGTTGTTTATACTGTGTTTTAAAAATTTCCAAGTATCTATAAATTTTCCAGTTTTCCATCTGTTATTACTTCTAGGCTTTATTCCACTGTAGTCCAAGAAAATATTTTGTATGATTTCAATATTTCAAAAATTTATTAAGATTTGATTTGTAACCTAACATATGGTCTGTCCTGAAAAATGTTCTATGTGCACCTAAAAAGAATATGTGTTCCACTACTGTTGGGAGGAATGTTCTGTATCTGTCCATTAGGTCTAACAGGTTGATTGTGTTGTTCAAGTCCTCTACTCCCTTACTGATCTCCTACTTAGATTTTCAATTAATTATTGACAGTGGTGTACTGAAGCGTCTATTATTGTAGAACTATCTATCTGTCTCTTTAATTCTATCCATTTTCACTTCATATATTTTGGTGCTCTGCTGTGAGGTATACAGATTTTCATAATCTTTATATCTTATTCTTGGGTTGTGCCTTTTATCAAATCTAATATTAGTCTCCTGTAATCTTTTTTATTTAAAGTCTATTTTGTCTGACAATAACACAGTCACCCTGGGCTTTCTTTTGGTTATTATTTGCATCAAATATCATTTTCCACCCTTTTACTTTTAATCTCTTCATGTCTTTGTATCTAAAGTGAATCTCTTGAAGACACTATTTAGATGGATCATGCTTTTTCATCCAATCTGTCAATCTTAAACTTTTAGAGAAAGCATTTTTTATCCTCACACATATTTCTGACACATTTTATGTTTTATGATATTATATTTATGTGGGACTACATTAATACTTTTTTTTGTTTGTTTTTTAAAAGGGATTTGTTATGTTACCAAATTTACAGTTCTGTGGGCATGAATGTGTCCAAATTAAGGCATCTAGAGAAAGATACCTTGACTCTGAAGAAAGCCTGATGGCAGCCAGTGTTACTGCATCACAAGAGAAGACACGTGAAGACATCTGCTGGTCCTTCACTCCAGAATGTCTCTGTCGGTCCTTGCTTGTTTCTCCTGGGCCATTATATCTCCAAACATCTCTGAGCTCTCTCTCATAAAGGGCTCCAGGAAAGGATTAAGACCTACCTTGAATTGGGTAGGTCACATCTCCATCGGAACAACCTAATCAAAAAGTCCCTCCCAATAATAGGTCTGCACCCACAAGAATGGATTAGGAGAACATGGCTTTTCTGGGGTACATAACAGTTTCAAGCCAGCACAGTAATCAACTCACATTGATTATCATTTACTTTGTTTCACAGTGGTCTTAAAAATCGATGAATCTTTTTTAGAGTTAAAACACTAGGGCCTCTAGGAGATTCATGGTCCTAGCTCTAATGTTTAGGTCTTTGATTCATTTTGAGTTAATTCTTGTACAAGGTATGAGATAGGGGTCCCTTTTCATTCTTTTGAATATCAGTATCCAGTTCTCCCACCGCCATTTGTTGAAGAGATTGTTCTGTCCCTTAGTGGACTTGGCCATATTGTCAAAAATCAATTGACTGTAGATGAGAAGTCTATTCTGAATTCTCAATTTGATTTTATTAGCCAATATATCTGTCCTTACGTCAGTGCCATGCTGTTTTGACCACGGATGATGACTGTGTTTAATTATACAAATATGAGAAAGTTTTTACATAAACTAAGACAACTGTACATCACTATTACAAGGTATTAATAATAGGTAGCATATGGAAAAAATACAGGTAATGCAAACAAAGGTATATCATTAACAGTAACATTGTAATATTCTTTCATTAATTGTGATAGACAGTACACCTCCCCCCAAAAAAAGCATTAGAGCCTCATTCAAGTGTTGTCTGAACACTAGCAGTCCAGTGTCCAGACAATAGTGTAAAGAATGATGATAATGTGGCATCCTCCAAATGAAGGAATTCAGCTTATTAAAATTTCAACCCAAAGCTCAGTAAGTTGGAGTTTTTCATTATGGCAAATTGAGTATTACTGCAGATTCCAGCTGTTGTCACAGTTTGACTTAACAAGAATGAAGAGACACAGAGGTAGTCAGCTTCATAATACCAGTGGAATTTTGACAAAACTGCTAAACCAAGAAATGTAACAACAGATATGGCCAGCCTGTCATTTTCTGTTGGTGTGGACTTCCATCATCCGGCTTGGAGATAGCTTGAGTACCAATATGATTTAAGCACATATAGAAACTCGTTGGCTTTCCTTAGTTGTTCTGACCTCACAGCCAAAAATCATACTCAGAGCTAATTAAAAGCACATGAATTCAACTTTCCACTAGAGTTGATCTCTCACCACACTGATTCTTTTGAATTTATTGTTAAAAAGTTAATTAGTTCTAAGTTATGTATCTTTTTTCTTATCTTTTTTAAACTTTTTTTACTAATTAAAAAAATTAACAAACAAAACATTTAGATATCATTCCATTCTACATATACAATCAGTAATTCTTAATATCATCACATAGTTGCATATTCATCGTTTCTTAGTACATTTGCATTGATTTAGAAAAAGAAATAAAAAGACAACAGAAAAACCATACCCCTTACCCCTCGCTTTCATTTACCACTATTTCAAACTGAATTTATTTTAACATTTGTTCCCCCTATTATTTATTTTTATTCCATATGTTCTACTCTTCTGTTAATATAGTAGCTAAAAGGAGCATCAGACACAAGGTTTTC
Source organism: Tamandua tetradactyla (assembly GCF_023851605.1). NCBI lineage: Eukaryota > Metazoa > Chordata > Mammalia > Pilosa > Myrmecophagidae > Tamandua > Tamandua tetradactyla. The sequence goes on along the minus strand of NC_135327.1, from coordinate 61,347,247 downwards.
ACATTCACAGAGTCTCATTGTGAAAGCTATATCATTGTTCAATCATCATCAAGAAACATGGCTACTGGAACACAGCTCTACATTTTCAGGCAGTTCCCTCCAGCCTCTCCACTATATCTTGAACAAGGTGATATCTACTTAATCTGTAAGAATAACCTCCAGGATAACCTCTCGACTCTGTCTGGAATCTCTCAGCCATTGACACTTAGTCTCATTTCATTCTTCCCTCTTTTGGTCGAGAAGGTTCTCTCAATCCCTTGATGTTAATTCTCAGCTCATTCCAGGATCTTTGTCCCACTTTGCCAGGAAAGTCCACACCCCTGTGAGTCATGTTCCACGCAGAGAGGGGGAGGGTGATGAGACTGCTTGTCATGTTGGCTGGAGAGAGAGGCCACATCTGGGCAACAAAAGAGGCTCTCTTGGGGGTGACTCTTAGGCCTAAATTTTAAGTAGACTTGACCTATCCTTTGTGGGGTTAAGTTTCATGTGAACAAACCCCAAGACTGGGGGCTCAGCCTATAGCTTTGGTTGTCCACACTGCTTGTGAGAATATCAAGAATTCAACTTGGAGAAGTTGAATTTCTCCCCACTCTCACCATTCCCCAAAGGGGGCTTGCAAATACTTTTCCAGTCACTGATGAAATCATTCTGGGATTCATCGGGGGATCACTCTGGACAAACCAACAAAATCTCACGTGCTACCTGAGATTCCAAGTACTTATGACATTCAATCAAACTATCTACATGAGTTATATTAGAAATGCTCTAGTCAAAATCTAAATTTTGTAACAAATAAACATTTTTTGCTTTAGTCTCTCACACATAAGGTGACATTTTAAATCTCAAACTTTTAATAGGGATGTTTAATTCAATGACATTTATGGTAATAATAGAGAAGAATTTACCTCATCATTTAGCTACTTGTTTTCTGTATGTCTTAAATGGTTTTTGTTCCTCAGTTACTCCATACTGGTTTTTTTTTTTTTTTTTTTTTTTACTTGGCTGCTTTTTTGCAGCGCACTATTTTGATTCCCTTCTTCTTTGTGTCTTGGTATAGTCTATCCTGCTTGTAGTTTGCTGAGCTTCCTAGATGTGTATATTCATGTCTTTCAAGAGATTTGGGACATTTTCAGCCATTATTTTTACAAATACTTTTCCTACCCCATTTTCTCGCTCTTGTACTTCTGGTGCTCTAATGATGCATATATTGATTTGCTGGAAAAACGGCTGTCCTCAGAGCCAGCCCCAGGGATCCGAAGTAGCCAATCAAATGCAGTGATCTGTAATCAGATCACACCCCTCTGCTTCTGGAGGATGATGTCCTTACAGTCCATCCTGGCGCTGGCTGCACCAGGAGCTCAGGTGTACCCACACAGCCTGGGGGAATGTTTAACAACAGGAATTTATTAGCTTACAGTTTTGAGGCTGAGAAAAATTGTCCAAATCAAGGCATTATCAAGGCAATGCTTTCTTCTTGAAAAGCGGCTGTAGGCGACCCTCAGCTCCTCTGCCACACGCACAGCATATGGTGGCTTTGACTGGTCTTTCCCTTCTCTTTTGGGTCGTGCTGCTTTCAGCTTTCTGCTACCCTGGCGAGCAAATGTGGGCTCTCTCTCTCTTCATCTCATTTATAAAAACTCCAGTAAGAGAAGACTCATCCTGAATGAGATGGGTCACACCTTAATTGAAGTAGCCTCATCAAAAGATCCTACTTACAATGGGTCCACACCCACAGGAGTGGATCAACTTTAAGAACATATTTTCCAGCAACTACAGTTTTAAAACACAACATATTGTAACAGAAACTACTGGTAAAAGTCATGCCAAAATGACAAAACTAATTTGAAAAACCCTTAAATAACTTTTCAAAATAAAGAGCTACTAATGCATTTAAGCTAGATAAGGAACTTCATAAGGTCATACCTGGAATTTTTCCTAAATTATTGCAGAAAAACCCAACAATACATTAAAAAACTTTAATTTTTTAATTAAAAAAAGTAATTGTTTAATTAACTAAATAATTATTTAATTTGTGAATATTTTAACAGGCTCTGAAAAAGAAACCCTCTCAAGCTGGAATCGCAGCTAAATAAACCTCAATAAACCCTGGAGGTACCAGTGTTCAGGGCACTGGGACTTATAATTATTACTGTAAACAACCCGGATATGGGAAAAGAGAAGGCTCACACTTTAACACTCCCCTCGAATGCTCTCTGCCCTCCAAGAAAGGCAAGTGCCTAAGCCAAAGTGACTGCTAGGGCAGCCTGGGAAAACAGCAGAGGCTTTTCCAATTGTCCAGGTCAAATTTTTTTGGCAGATCTGTTAACTGGAAATAATTGGAAAAGAGGGGACAGAGTCTCTAATAGATACTAGGGCTTTTTCTATCTTAAATTCCAGGGTGCTCATCTAGATCTTTTAAAACCACATTCAACAGAACAGCCTGCATTCTTTCTGTCTCACCCTGCCTCCACGGCCTCCTCCTAGATCTGAGCCCAATCCAAAGCATTATACTGTAAAACCTGTATTCCTAATTTTTCTTTAATGGCTTAACCTTTATATGCCTTGTTTAAAGCTAAACAAATTGAGCCCCTTACTTGGGGTGAACAAACTAGATGGGGCAGTTATGGGGAAGGGCTGGGCACAGGAAGAGGAGGGAAGTGCGGATTTGGTTTGGGAGTTCTTTCTATTGGGCCTGTGGATGCGGGTGATGGGTATGTAGGAATGTTATAGCATAGGCCTGTATAGAATTTGTCCTGTAGGGTAGGGTCCTCAGTTGCTGTGGGGTTCTGAGGAAAGTCTCCAATTTGGAGTTATTTTTTTCTGGGGATACCCTTGTGATGATATCCACAGTAGACAAATCATTGCTGAGGAATGTCTGCAGCCTTGGGATGGGGGTGCTGGGTGGAGTTCAACTGCCAGGTTTCAAGGGATCCAGGGGCTGTGGGGGGTGGGGGGCAGTCCTTGAGAGCTACTGAAGGGTTTCCCTGGATTGTGCTTGGGACAAAGTGGACAACTGTGCATATTTTTCATAGCTTAAGAAGTCACTACTGTTTGAATGTTGTTCATAATTTGGGGATGTTAATTAAACAAGGAGGTTTTTTAACCGCCAATGGAGGAAAAATAAAAATTAAAAAAAAAAAACAGCTCTTGCCAAGAATTTGCTAGATACTATATTGTTATCAAATGTTTTGACAAGAATTAAAATTCCCGGTCATTCTTAGGCAAATATGGAGGAAAGCACTGGGAATGCCATGGCAGATACAGCTGCAAAAAAGAAAAGGGGTAGCAATAAATTCTAGTCCTATTTCTGTTTCTATAATGACTTTTGAATCAAAGAACTCTATTGGGAAAAAAATGGGAAAATGCTGGCTATTTTTATAAGCCTACAATTAAATTATGGTTTAGCCCTAATGGTAAACCAGTCCTCCCTACTTTCCTCCTGAAAACTGTTTTAAAAATTATTCATAATATATCTCACTGGAATCCTAATAAAATAGTAAACCGAGAAAGCATTCCCTAAAATACCTATGGCTTCTGAACCACCAATGTTAAGTACAATACAAGCACACAATTTCATAATACTTAGCTATGTTCTCCCTAAATTTATCTAGGTTTACTTTAAGATGATGAAAAACATAAATTTGTATTTAACAAAATTGAGTTATTATTTTGACAAACTTTATTTTAAGAATAATTGTGTTGGGTGACCCATGGTGGCTCAGCAGCGAGAGTTCTAGCCTGCCATGCTGGAGACCCAGGTTCATTTCCCGGTGCCTGCTCATGTAAAAAAAAAAAAAAAGTGTTTTATAGGACGTTTGAAGACAGTTTGAAAGATCTTTTCAGTGACTTAAGGTATGCAACTATTACTTACATACCAGCAAGATGTCCTTTGTTAAGGAAGAAGAGTGTAGTTTTGTCCTCGTGGGGAGCCAGGGCCTGCCCCTACTCACCCACCTCCATACTGAGAATAAGTTACTGCACGTAGCTGCTTACAATGTCCAGGATAAAAATTAAAGGTCATGAGACCTCCTCGAGGAGGGTGTGTGTGTGTGTGTGTGTGTGCGTGCGTGTGTGTGTGTGTGTGTGTGTGTAAGAATGTAAACATGGTGTCGTAAACAAAGCACTGAAACTCCCCTACCTTGATCACCGTTGATAACAAACCTCCAAGACCCCTGTGTCATGAGACCCTGCTGAAGCTCCGTTCTCACACCTCGGTCCTAAACACTTATAAGCTGTTGCGCTCCCTGTCCCCTTTGCAGAGCTCTAACTTCCACTTCAGTGTGCAGACATTTTCACACCAATTTTCACAGTGGCACTATTCACAATTGCCAAAAGATGGAAACAATCCAAATGCCCATCAACAGATGAGTGTGTAAATAAAGTGTGATATATACATATAAGGGAATATTATACAGCAGTAAGATGAAATGAGATCCCAAAGCATACAACACAACAAGGTGGACAAATCTTGAGGACATAATGCTGAGTGAAATAAGCCAGACACAAAAGGAGAGATACTGTATGATTTCACTATTTTGACTCTGGTAAAGGTCATCTCAGAGGTTACACTGTAGATATAGCAGAACTAGAGGTACACAAAAACTAGAGACAGGGGAAAAGCTACTCAATGAGGTTGAACCTAAATGCATGAGAATGGATAAAAGTGGTGGTAAGTAATCAGTGGGATTGGAAATAACATTGCCATATTGAAAGTAAATATAATTGCAAGGCCATGTATAGTGCCATGTATTCCATCGATTAACTCTACAATTATAAGTAAGTTATCACATGCATTTCTTCTATTATAAATAAGTTATCACATGAACTATTCTACAAAGAGTCAAAAATAGAGAGCTATGGGGGAAAAATAAAATTGCATGCTATCGCCAACAGTTAACAAGAAGACATCAACAGTACCACAGCACTACTAGGGATAAATAATTGGGAGGGCAGAGGGGCAAGAGATAAGGGGTAATTTTGATATGATATTTGGTGAAGATGTATTTGTGGTTTATTTGTTTCTATGGACCAATGAAAATTGTCTAAAGTTGAGAGTGCAGCTGATTGTACAACCAAGTGAGGATACTGTTAAGACAGGATTTGTCTATTTTGGACATTATCCATGACGTCCAATAGATGGAGGGAGCCGAAGGGTACAATAACCGAGAAACAATGATGGACTGTGATATATATATAAATGACAGAATATTGTGCAGCTACAAAAAGGAATGATGTCATGAGGTAGCAACAAACTGAGTGAACCTTGGGGACAATATGTTGTGCAAAATAGGCCAGAAATAAAATAACAAATATGCTATGGTCTCTTTAAGAAAATACTTATAAGAAAGTCAGGGCCACAATTAAGCAGACACACTTAGTCTGAAATTGTGAGATGCTGAGCTACATGTGTATCAGCTGGTATTTCCCTGGGACTCTGAGTAACTCTGTGACACCTAAGACTCAGAGATGGAATTCTGCAGCCCTGAAACTTAGTATAGCTATATGCAATAACAGGTAAAGTGACCGAAAAAAAGATGAGGTTTCAATAAAAAATAAAAACAAAGGAGATCTGGCTGGGACTAAGGTAAATCAGAATACAGGGTAAAAGATGATCGTGTATGTACTCTAGACCTGCACCTACTATTTGAGGCCAAAGGTCTATTGGTCTAGAATCTAAATTTTCTGTAACACACAATCTAAATCATCCTACCTGGACAGCTCATTTAAACAATCCAAACTCATGGAACCTAGAATGAGAATGATGCCTTCTAATTCTGTATAGCTTAATGTAGTCCCTGGATAAATTCCACACTATGGTGGACTGATAATTAAGAAGCACTGATAGAAAAATGAGAAATGAAAAAGTACTGGTAGAGTCAACAGTACCACAGCACTACTAGGGATAAATAATTGGGAGGGCAGAGGAATAAGAGATAAAGGGTAGTTTTGATATGATATTTGGGGAGGATGTATTTCAGGGTTATGTGTTTCTATGGACCAATGAAAATTGTCTAAAGTTGAGAGTGCAGCTGATGGTACAACCAAGTGAGGATACTTGAGGGACCAAAGGAAAATAAATGCAACTATTAAATTCTTCCATCTGGGAAACCCCAGGTACCCTTTCAAACCATCGGGGACTCCCAAGAATATAGGCCAACCCCTTGATTTTGAGGCTTGCTCTTCTGAAACTTATTTCTGTAGTGGAGAAGCTCAGACTACCTATAAAAAGTCTTAAGAGTCGCTTCCATGAAACCTCTTTTGTTGCTCAAATGAGGCCTCTTTCTAAGCCTAATTCTGCAAGGAAAATTATTACCCTCCCCACTACACGGGACACGACATTCAGGGAGAAACTCTCCTTGACAAGGCAGGATGTGATTCCCAGGGATGAGTCTGGCCCTGGCACTGTGGGACTGACGATGCCTTCCTGACCAAAAGTAGGGAAAGAACTGTAATAAAATAAGGCATCAGTGGCTAATAGAGATGAAATAAGAGTCAAGAGGCTACTCTGGAGGCTGCTCTTATGCAAGTTTCAGCTAGATATTGCTAACTGCTATGGTCTGCCAAACCCCAACCAATATCACGTCTCTTAACCCTAAAGAACACCAATGACTCTGAGATCCTACAAAAGTTCCTAAGCCAAATAAACCCTGAAACCCAGAGGGACAAGCTGCTCCAAGATTATCAACTAATTACATCCCCCTACCCATAATTGTCTATACCCCCTTCTCAACATGAAAAAGTCAGAATGGGCATTACCTAAAGATTTCTAAAGATTGGGAGAAAGATCAGAGAAGGAGCCATTTTAACAGTAAAATACGATTTAACAAATGAGTACAACTGCTGAATCACTATATTGATATTTTTTTTTAGCCTCTAGTGTTCTGAGCAACTAGAAGGAAAAATCTGAAATAGTAGAATGGTAACCCATAACAAACTCTGAAATCTGTTCTGTAACTACTTGTTGAAGTGTACTTTGAAATTATTGCTTTTTCTTTATGTATGTTATATTTCACAATAAAAAACATTAAAAATATATAACTGAGCTTCTGTCATTTAACAGTGTAGTTTACTCACATATACTTATAGCTAGAGTAAAAATATTTGATGTTAAGTTGTTGATCAGCAATAATTTCGGAGAAAGAACTTGATCAAAAGTGGGAAATGTGAAAGAAATAAATCAAAACAGAGTTTCTATAGCTAAAAGCTTTCAAGTGGAGTCAGGAGGTCATTCTGGAGGTAACTCTTATGCAGGTCTTAGCCAGAGGTCACAGACTGGCACAGTGGGCAAAAGCCTTGGGCCACAGCATCCCTGAAAGCCCTGACGATGTCTGGACACCACGAACAAGCCAAAGCATTCATGGAATCGACACTCCTTTGGCGGGCTCTCTCTGGAAACTATGAAAAACTACTTTCCAACATGAGATGGTCGTAAGTCCCCTAATCATGATACTTCTACTTCTTTTATTCAGATGTATAATTTTCAATTGACTGTTAAGTTTATTTCTCAGATGTAAAGCCTCTGAATTGTTTCTATGCCAGTTGAGCCCTGAAACCCTGGAGTGCCAGGCCCTCCAATGACAAGGCACTCGTGACGACCTTTAGCTCCAAGCCAAGCATTCCCACTCGTCACACTTTAATCTACCCTGTAATCAGCATGAAGCAGCCAGAGCAGTCGTCCCAAATCCCTCAAGATCAAGGAATGCTTAAAAAACTTAAGGCGGGGGTGGGGGGGAGAGAGGATGATGGAAACCATGGGCAGGCCAAAACTGGTTTGTGGGGGATGTCATCTGTCCCTGTAAACTTTTCTTCTGAGTTTGCTTTGCAGGCCACCGAGCTTAACCACAGGTCACACAACCTGAGCATGCACAAAAACACCGACTCTTGTCCTTTAGATGACCTTTGAGATGCTAGGAACATAAGTTACCTCCCTCAGAATCAAGATTACAAGATCAAGGAAATTTTTTTTTTTTTTTTACTTTTTTGATTTTATTTTTTTTTAAATACCAAAAAAAACACCAAATGCAAACATTCCTATTCTGATCATTCCGTTCTACATCTATAATCAGTAATTCACACTATCATCACATAGTTGCATATTCATCATCATGATCATTTCTTAGAACATTTGCATCTATTCAGAAAAATAAATAAATGAAAACAGAAAAAAAAAGTTTATACATACCATACCCCTTACCCCTTCCTTTCACCGATCACTAGCATTTGAAACTAAATTTATTTTAACATTTGTTCCCCCTATTTCTTATTTTTATTCCATATGCTCTACTCATCTGTTGACAAGGTAGATAAAAGGAGCATCAGACACAAGGTTTTCACAATCACACAGCCAAATTGTGAAAGCTCTATTATTATACAATCATCTTCAAGAAACATGGCTACTGGAACACAGCTCTACATTTTCAGGCAGTTCCCTCCAGTCTCTCCATTACATCTTGAATAACAAGGTGATATCTACTTAATGCATAAGAATAACCTCCAGGATAACCTCTTGACTCTGTTTGGAATCTCTCAGCCATGGACACTTGGTCTCATTTCACTCTCTCCCCCTTTAGGTCGAGAAGGTTTTCTCAATCCACAAGGAAATTTCAGGAGCAGATCTAATACAAGAGGTCCTTCAGGAAGGAAGATCCAGCCCCAAATCCATTCTACAACATATGGATAACTCTATAATTAACAAATTGTACTATGTCAAGTCAAGCCTCCCCCACTTTTGTTCCCACCTCCCAGTCCTATAAAATCTCTCTTAACTCTCATATTGGGGAGACAGTTTGAGCCTCATCTCCTGTCTCCTTGCTAGATGACCTCACAATAAAACTCTTTTTCTCAAATTCCCAATGTCATAGTATTGACCTTTGTGCTCATCGAGCAGCAAGCCCTTGCTTGGTAACAAACCCACACTGCACCACGTCATAATCAAATGCTGGATGCGGAAGATCAGGAGGAAATTCTGAAAGCCCTGAGAGAAGTAATGTATTACATAAAAGTGCATCTCCATAAGATCAAGTCCATTTCACACTGAAGACCATGGAGGCAAGCAAGAGGATGACAGATTTAAACTAATGAAAGCAAAAAAAAAACAGCCAGTGAAGAATTCTTTATCTGGCAAAACCACCTCTCAAATATGAGGGAGGAATTCCTACATAAACAAAAGCTAAGAGAGGGCATCACCACTGGACGGCAGGACATGCTGAAGAGAGAGCTCTGCAGGTTGAAAGGAAAAGCACACAAATAAAGACCTCCAGTGAGGGTAACAACATGGGTAAATATGAACATCAGTACTACTGTATTTTTTATTTCTAACTCCATTTTTTACTTCCTACAGGATTCAAAAAGCAAATCATACAATTTAATAACAAATCAATGGTTCTGGACTCATAAGATATAAATATGCAATCTGTGATAAGTTACACAAAGGTGGAAGGACAGAGGGGTGCAGGAACACAGTGTGCTATTAAAGTTGCTAAACTGGTATCAATTCAGGATGTTAAATGTAACCCCTATGGTAACTACAAAGAAAATAGTAGAGAATATGCAAACTTATATAGTCAGAAACAGGTGACAAGGGGTGGGGGCAGGAGCAATGGAGATTTAATGCAGAAATGAGTCAGGGTTTCTGTCTGCGATGAACAGAGACCTACAGCGCTGGATGGTGGTGAGCCTGGTGAATGAATCAGTCCCCCTCAATTGTATGCCTGGGACAGGCTAGAACAGGAAGATGCACGTTATATACATTGTTTCCACAACCACAAAAATAAAAAGAAACTAAAGAAATGATGATAATTAAACCAATACATGATACTGGATAGGATCTAAAAATGGTGGAGAAAGGCTGAAAGGGATACTGAAATAACTGGAATATAGAATGTAAGCTTCATATTAATGCTATTTTTTTTTAACTTGATAAATGCACTTGAAGTGATTACATAAGTGTATATCCTTGTTTATTGGAAACGTTTCATAATTTAAAGAAGCATTACGTGTTCAAGAAGTATGGTGTGTACATCCTGCTCTCAAATGTTCAGAAAACAGACAGACAGATACACAGATAAGCAGACAGACAGATATATAAAGATAGACAGAGATAAATAAACAGATGATAGGTAGAATGAAACGGCAAAGGTGGCAAAATGTTAGAACTGGTTGATCTGGAGATCTGAGAGACTGGGAGTATGTTGGTGTTCTCTGCATAGGGAGTGCAACTGTCCTGCAAGTTTGAATTTATTTCAAAATAAAAAGCTGAAAAACTTTTTCTCAGAACTGTACACACATGTACATAAGTAAATTTCACTGTATGGTTAATTTAAAAAAGAAAAATCTGGGCTTGGAGTTTGTATGTGCTATATGTTATTTATTTTCTAGTTACTCATTTGTATTGTATTTTATAAAAATATCATCAGTCTCTGTCAGACTGTATAATTTAAAAATAAATAAATAAATAAAATTTGTTAAGGAAAAAAACAGGACCCATCTATATGTCGTCTACAGGAAATACATCTTAGACCCAAGGATAAACACAGGTTGAAAGTGAAAGGTTGGGAAAAGATATTTCATGCAAATAACAATCAGAAAAGAGCAGGAGCAGCTATACTAATATTCAACAAATTAAGACTTCAAATGCAAAACAGTTAAAAGAGACAAAGAAGGACACTATATATTAAAAAAAGGAACAATTCAACAAGAAGACATAACAATCATAAATATTTATGCACTGAGCCGAATGTTCCAAAATACATGAGGAAAACACTGAAAAGAGAAATAGAAACATCTACTATAATAGTTGGAGACTTTAATTCCCCACTCTCATCAATGGACAGAACATCTAGACAGAGGATCAATAAACAAACAATAAATGAGCTAGACTTAACAGATATTTTTAGAATATTACGCCCCACATCAGCAGGATACACCTTTTTCTCAAGTGCTCATGGATTATTCTCAAGGATAGACCATATGCTGGGTCACAAAACAAGTCTCAATAAATTTAAAAAGACTGAAATCATACAAAAAACTTTCTCAGATCATAAAGGAATGAAGTTGGAAATCAATAATAGGCAGAGTGCCAGAAAATGCACAAACATGTGGAGGCTCAACAACACCTTCTTAAACAATCAGCGGGTCAAGGAAAAAAATAATCAACATTAGCTGTTTTGGTTTGCTAAAGCTGTTGGAATACAACATAACAGAAATGGGTTGGCTTTTACATTTGTATGTTTGTTTGTCAAGATTTACAATAAAGGAAGGTTGTTTGTTTGTTTTGTATAGTTAGCATGTGCAGGCTCCAGGAATCGAAGCTGGGTCTCCAGCCTGGCAGGCGAGAACTCTAACAATGAGCGACCCCTGTACTGCCCCAATTGGCTTTTATAAAGGAGATTTATTAAGTTACAAATTACATTCCTAAGGCTGTGAAAGTGTTAGCTAAGGCATCAACAACAGGACACCTTCTCAGAGGAAAGGCAACTAGTGTCTGGCTCCTCTGCCACATGGGCAAGTACATGGCACCGCCTCTCCCTCTCGGGGCTTCTGGGCTCCAAAGGATCTCTCAGCTTTGTGGGTCCTTCCGGCATCTCTTGGGGCATCTTCCTTTGCATCTCCAAATGTCTAGCTCCTCCCCAAACTATCCTTCTCTTAAAGGACTCCAATAAGTGGATTCACGTCTCCATGGCAACAAACCTCATCAAAAGTTCCCACCCAACAGTTCTGCCCCCACAAGAGTGGATTAAAATAACATGGCTTAGTGGTGCATGGGTAGTTCACGGTAGAATTCTTGCCTGCCACATGTGAGATCCAGGTTTGATTCCCAGCCTGCACTCCAATAATAAAAGAAAACTTGGCTTTTCTGGGGTACATACCAGTTTCAACCTACCACTTAACCCTTCACCATAGACAATTTGGGATGAACTATTCAAGGATGAGTACTTAAAAGTGTAACTTTTGGGTCCAAGAGAATGGGCATGCTCAAGTTACCTGGGTAAGCCACTACTATTCAGACAATTGATATGATTGGTTGATTTATGTTCCTAACACGAGCTTGAAGGCTCCCTACCAATCCACAACCTCAACAACGACGTTCATTGCCAGGGTGCCTCATTTCCCCAAATCCACTGTGCAAAACACCATCTCATCACGGTCTTGGTCAGCATTCCCATGTCAACTATTCAACATGGTTCAAGGCCACTCACTTCTACGAAGTGCCTGCTTCTTGGATGGCATTTTCATCATCTTGTTCTTACTGACTGATAGAGCTCTTAACATACCTGGGATACTAATCTTTTACTGATTATATATGTGGCAAATATCTTCTACCTCATAGATTTTCTTTTCACTTATTACAGTCATTTTTGAGAAAAAGTTCATAACTTTTATGAATCAAGACCCCATATCCTTCTGCATTTATCACTTTTTTTTTCTAGAAATCCTTCTCTACCTGAAGGTCAAAGATATATCCTCCAACCTTCTACCAATAATGTCAACACCCCTTTTCAACATGAAGCAGTTAGAATAGTCATTGCCCATATATCCTTGAAGACTGGGGAAAGGATCAAATGAGAGGGAGGAGTTGTAACAGAGAAGACAGGATTCAACAAATGACTGTGACTATCAAATCATCACACTGATATTTCTTGTTAGCCTCTGGTGTATTAGAACAGCTAGAAGGAAATACCTGAAATTGTGGAACTATGATCTATATCATACATTGAAATTTGCTTTATAACTACTTGTTAAACTATACTTTGCAATTTATCACTTTTCCGCATATATTCCATAATAAAAAAGTGTTAATAAAATATTCTCCTATATTTTCTTCTAAGGTTTTGCCATTCCACATGGAAGTCTATCTCATCTGAAGTTGGTTGGTCCAATGTCCATTTTTCCAAGTGACAGCCCAGTGTATCAATTCCCAGCACCATTTACAGAAAGATCCATCTTTTCCTACATTCCGCAAAACACCTCTATCTTAATACAAAACTCCACCCACCAGGTCTATTTTGCAGCTCTGTATTTTGTTCCATTTTTAGCATACTTCATTCAAAAATCTCTGAAATTATCTAAGGCTGTCTCAAAAATCTATATGTAAGCTAAAAATTCTTTGGTATTTCTATGCAGATCATTTGATAATACTACTTAAAACAGTTGTGTTTTAATAAAAACTCAGCATCAAGGGATTGAGAATACCCCTAGAATGAGTTGAGACTCAGCATCAAGGGACTGAGAAAACCTTCTCGACCAAATGGGGGAAGAGTGAAATGAAACAAAATAAAGTTTCAGTGGCTGAGAGATTCCAAACAGAGTCAAGAGGTTATCCTGGAGGTTATTCTTACGCATTAAGCAGATATCACCTTTTTAGTCAAGATGTAATGGAGAGGCTGGAGGGAACGGCCTAAAAACGTAGAGCTGTGTTCCAGGAGCCATATTTCTTGAAGATGATTGTATAATGATACAGCTTTCACAATGTAACTGTGAGGCTGTGAAAACCGTGTGTCTGATGCTCATTTTATCCACCTTATCAACAGATGCGTAAAATATATGGAATAAAAATAAATAATAGGGAGAATAAATGTTAAAATAAATTTAGATTGAAATGCTAGTGATCAATGAAAGGGAGGTATAAGGAGTATGGTGTGTATGAATTTTTTTCTGTTTTCTTTTTCTGAATAGATGCAAAAGTTCCAAGAAATGATCATGATGATGGAATATGCAACTATGTGATGACATTGTGAATTACTGATTATGTATGTAGAACAGAATGATCAAAAATTAAGAATGCTTGTGTTTGTTTGATGTTTTTTGGTATTTAAAAAAATTAAAGTCAAATATGTTCTACAACTAATTGTGGTGTTGTGCTTTGAAAGCTATAGCTTTTTTGTATATATGTTATTTTTCACAAAAAAGAAGGAAAAAAAAGTCGACTGTGATGATAAAAAAGTATTTAAGCCCTCTAGCCTCCTATACTCTGGAGAAGCTAGAAGGAAAAATATAAGATTACATGGTAGCCCATGACAAACTCTGGGATCTGGGATCTTGTTGAAGAGTGCTTTGAAAACTATTACTTTTTCATTTCTTTGCTTTGTATATATGTTATACTATACAATAAAAAAGTTAAAAAATTAAAATATTAAAAATAAATAGTCAATAGTTCTAAAATGACTAATTTCTCATTTTTGAGGAATCTTTATTTAAAATCCACAAAGAATCATGAAAAAGAGACTGCCAAAGGTGGCTCAAGAAAGGTCACAGTTGGGCGGGGCCACGGTGGCTCAGCAGGTAAGAGTGCTTGCCTGCCATGCCCGAGGACCCGGGTTCGATTACCAGTGCCTGCTCACGTAAAAAAAAAAAAAAAAAAAAAAGGTCATAGTGAAAAAAAAAAAAAGATCACAGCAGACAGTTGCATCTGGCAAGGGGCAACTATCCGCCAGAGCACCATGGAAAGGCTTAAAAATAGTGTGCACAACTCAGAATTCATACCACTCCAAAAGATGAAATTTAACAGACTGCAGAGTAGAAGGGATTGGCCCACCAATTAGCCCTGAAGATGTATTTGAAGAAATTACAATAAAAGTCAGCAAACACGGACACCTTGAAAAAAAAAGAGAGGATGAGCCACGTTAAAGTGCAGAGTTCGGTCTTTATTACTAAATTAAAATAAATCTGAAAATGTAAAGAATTCCAAAAGTCACCGAAAATTTAAGAACCCAAAAAAGGTTTCACCTTTCCTCTTCAATTCTGAGACTGAAAAGCAACAGTGATACCATGTCTTGAGAGAGGATAATACAACTGATGTGTATACCTCTGGCACTGCCTTCCGCCACCCCTGTGGGAACCAGCATCGAAGTACAAGAGCGATGAACCTAAACCAAGGCGAAAGAACCAACTGGGCGGAAACCAAAGACCAAGCCAATAGACAGATCCTTTGGATAACTAACTAGCATTTTTCACAGAGCAATAAGCTCTGTGCTTGCTCTCAAAGTTAGTGTACAAGTATTTCTGTACTAAAGAAAACTAACATTCTGCCCTCCTGGGTCCACAAAGTTAACACAAAAGGAAAGGGCAAGATCAAGCACCCTCAGAGTCTCAGTTCAGGGACAGAATGCCCTGACCCAGGGCCATGCCCTTGCCTGAACCTAGCACTTGCCAGTTTATAAAACTATTCCTGACCAATGGCAGGATAAGCTTTGGAGAACCACAAACAGTCCCCAAAGCCCTTCTAACCTGGACAAGCCGGGCTCTTGTCCCAAGACCTAGCAGAGCACTCAACAAATGCTTGTTGCATTAAATTTACTGGTAGTAATTTATGCTCAAAAACCAAATGCCAGATAAATTTTCTTCAGTAAACTGACACTTAGAATACAAGAATTCAAAAGGAAGCCAGAAATTGAGAAAAACAGTACAGACACATGTTTAAATACAAGAAAGGTAAAAAAAGGATTGAACATTTTAAAGATGTATCATTCAGTGTGCTGGTTTGAAGTTGTTATGTACCCCAGAAAACGTCACGTGCTTTTAATCCGTTCTGAGGTGCAGACCTATTGTGGGTGGGACTTTCTGACTGGGTTGTTTCAACTGAGATGTGACCAACCCAATTCAAGATGGATCTTAATCCTCTATTGGAGTTCTTTATTAGACTAAAAGAGAGAAACAGGGCAGTACAATGGTGGCTTAGCAGGCAGATTCTCATTTGCCAGAGAACCGGGTTCTATTCCCGGTACCTGCCCATGTAAATAAAAAAAATTAAAAAAAAAAAAAAAAGCGAGAGCAAAAAGAGGAAAGCCCAGACAAGCAAGCAAGGACACATAGAAGCTGTAAGCAATGGAACATGAAGAGAAGGACCAGTAGATGCTGGCCATGTGCCCTCCTAGCTGAAAGAGGAACCCTGGATGCCAGCAGCCTATCTCAGATTTGATATGATCCTACTGATGCCTTAATTAAGACATTTTCCCAGTCTCAGAACTGTAAATTTGCAAGTTAATAAATCCCCGTTGTAAAAGCCAACCATTTCTGGTATAATGCATTCTGGTAGCTTTAGCAAACATGCAGAAAGTAGGTTTCTATGGATTTCTGCCCTCAAATAAACGTCCAACCCACACCCTTTCCAGGGAACCTTCCCTTATCTCAGCCCTTATGCAACACCTTGATGACAGGAACAGCAGGGGAAAGCTGAAAAACACTTATCTTCTAGAGAAAATGATTGTAGAACAGACCCATTGCTCTGATCTAAAATACTCCAAAAAACCTCAATACCGTCTTACATCCAAATATGAAATTATTTTGCAGAAGAAAAGTATTTTTCATAGCCTTAATAAACATTAGGGTTTTTTGAGGGCTGCTGTTCTAACCTCACAATATCTATCTAAAAGTCCCAGGATATTTAAGTCACAAGTAACTCAAGTCACAACTGACTTCTTAAACACAAGTTATCAGCTCCAAGGACACTCTTCTCCTGAGGGCCACCAGGCCAAACAAGGGGCACACAGAGACATTTTGTATCACAGCAGAAACAACTAATACAACTAGCAATGATAGTAAAACCCTTCAGATGAATGGCCTCATGGACACAGAAAGAAATCTATTCTTGTGGATGCCTACCAGAAAAGCCGTCTTATTAATCTAGGGGAGGTAATCACAACTTCAACTGGCAATATCTTATCTAGGCTACTAGTGAAGAGGAAGGTTAAGACGTGTTGAAATACTCTGGGAGCAACAGGCAGGCTCGGTGCAGCCCAAAGGTGCCCTCTGCCCCACCCCCCAGGTACTACTCTGCCATCAGCCTAGAGTGAACCAGGCTCCTACAAGGCAGATTCCGGGACACACACAGTGAAAAAGCAAGCATTCATAAAATGCTGCTGCCAATACCAGGGCATTTCCCAAATTCCAACAGGAACATATTTCAAAATGCAAAGGACAGAAACTATAGCACCCTGGCCTAGAGCAAGAACTGTCAGACTACAGCCTGGGCAGCAGGTGCCTCTTTCAGTCTGACTCGGATGAAGTAGATGGACCTGCTGCAAACTAACCAATTCTCTGCCCTGCAACTAAACGTAAATGAGGCCACTGTATGCTGTATGCAATAGGTGCAAGGCCTCCCATGTAAACAGCAAGCAGCCCTGATTTCAGAAGCGGTGGCGTGTTCATGCGTGTGTGCCCCGGGGTGAAGAGCTAGCATGACTGCGGCTGGGATTTGCACTGCAGGGCAACTGCTACTCAGGAGGCGCACCCCACAACAGGTACGTGGTACACCTCCTAGGAGCCTCTGAGGCAGGTGCTCAGTCCAGTGAGCGAACATCCTCTGTTGAAGCAGATGGAAACTGCACAGCAATGAGCCAGCTCATACAAAGTGCTGAGAACAGTGCTTGCCACACCACTAATATTGGATACTATTATTACAATCCGCAACTGAAAGGTGAGACCGAGGCTCAGAAAAGCTCCCACTGCTAGTGACTGACAAGGCTGTGAGTTAATCTAAGTCTGGGTCCAAAGTTCTTTACAGGCACTCAACCTATGCTTGGTAACTATCTGACAAATGGGAGCAATTCTCCCCTGCCTTGATCACAAATAACTTATTTTCTTAAACATCAAGCATTATCTTGAATAAGATACTAGATTAACCCTTGATATGTGTTTGCTAAAAAAAATAAAGCAAATACACATACAAAGTTCATAAATCTGCATAAAACTTATATTGGCTATATTTCAATTAACTCTCAAGACTGTCTAATTGCATAGCACTTTTGAAGGCAGTTGGTATTTTGGTAGTGACATCTCAGTAGGTGGTTGGCATTTTGGTAGTGGCATCTTGGTAAATGGTTGGTATTTTGGCATCTTAGTAGATAGCTGGCATTTTGGTAGATGGTTGGCATTTTGGCATCTCATAGGTGGCTGGTATTTTGGTAGTGGCCATCTTGGTAGATGGTTGATACTTTGGCATTTTAGCAGGTAGTTGGGATTTTGGTAGTGGCACCTTGGTGGATGGTTGGCATTCTAGCATCTCAGTAGGTGGCTGTCATTTTAGTAGTGGCATCTTGGTAAGTGGCTGGGCTCTCGGTAGGCAGGTGGCATCTTGGTAGTGAAGGCTGTACCTGACAATGGCCCACCAGTTGGGCCCTTCTCTTAATGACCGTCACAGGCAGGAAGAAAAATAAGTCATCAGTCCCAAGTGGTCATCCTGGGGCTGGAAAAGGTGCGCAGCCTGCAGGTCTGATAAAGTGATAGGCCCCAGAGACTCCCAGGCATACCTGGATCTGGGCAGTTAGCTCCACAGCAATTTAAGATATGCTTCAAGTCATAGTTAAAAGTTAGGGACTTTTAACTTAGGAACACTTACATATTTCTAATAAAACACAGGTTCAAGATTATGCCTATGCTGCTGACAAAGAATTGTATTTCAATCCACCTGCCTGGGTGAGAAAGAGACAGTGTTAAGAGTCAGCTGGACAGGACACTAGGCCTCCAGGCTGGTCAGGGCAAGGCAGGCTTCCCCAGATGGTGTGTGAGTCATAATTACCTTTGTATCTTTGCCATACAGCATTCTCAGACTAAATTTTAGTAAAAGGAAAAAGTGAGGGCAGATGAAACAAGTGTGGGTGCCATATCCAATACTATGCATGAGGGAAAGTGAAGTGTGGGCGCCTCTGGCAGTGATGGTCAGTTAAGGTGACCCAATCAGACAGGATGACGCAAAAGCAAACGGCAGAGACAGATGCTGCATTTTAAAAGGTATACTGCCATTTTATTACTAAGGCTTATTTGTGCTTATCCTTCAATACTACACCTTTCAACTAGAGAAAGCACGCTCAGAGTCCTCCTCTATAAAAGAAGATAGTAGTTACCTTGCCAGGAAGTCCAGGTTTTATGGACTGTGCACGTTAAGTGATCGTGAGGAAAGCCTGGCACAGAGGAAGTTTCCACAAAAACGGTAGGTGGTGTCCTTTTCAGAGTGTTTGTAATTCCTGAGGGAGAAATCTAGGTAAATTTCATGAGAAACTATACTACAAAGACCCCCTCCAACTCTGCTTGGACAAGTTCAGAAATACTTTGTAGACAACTGCCATCTATAAACTATAGGCTTTTGACTTTCAGCTCAAAATTAAATAGGACCATTAGGTTGCATTAACAACTCTGCAATTTACATGTGATGAGTTTCATGATTCAAAGTATAAGAGGAATACAACTCAGTAAAAGTTCTTATCTGAAACACAACTTCTTTTACAATTAACTTAAAAAGTAGCTCTTGACTGGTTTCAAGAATTTTTTAAAAGTCCATTTATATATAGAAGCTTCTTTTAAAAGCCACATCAAGAGAATTTTAGCAAAATTTATTCCAATTGACAAAAAACATCAGGTTTTAGTATCAACCCTACAGCAGTAGCTGAATGAACATAGAACAAAGTGTTAAAATCTTGTGAGGGTGAAAGGAAAAGACACTTAAATACACTTTCCAAAGAAAAGTGAATTTCGTACTATAAGACAAAAATTACTTTCTACCTTTCTTTATCTTGGTAGATAGAGTGACTCCTATTTAATAAAGAAAACTTCAATGGGACTGCCTAGTCAAAAAACAAGCATTTGCTACACTACTTTCTTCCAATAATAGAAAGAAAAAAAACGAGGCAATGGCACCTGCTGGCCTTCTTCAGAGAGCTCCACTGCTGGCTCCACGTCCCATCCTACAGCCTGAGTCAGCGTGTAGCCCTGGGGACCCCTATTTACCTGCACCCCAGCTGAGCCTGCTGACCCTGGGCCATGCTCTCTGACCTTTAGTGATGTAACTCAGGGTTAGAATAAGATGGAAGACTCTCTGTTTTGTTTGCTTCATCAGAAGGCAATTCTACTCTACCCAGTGAAAAAACAGAGGAGTTATTATTATTATTATTATTATTATTATTAGGGCGCTCTCTAAGGAGGCTAGTTACACCTCACTTTGTGCCCAGAGCCAGCGAGCAACGGGCTGCACACACCTGACCAAGGGTAAGTCAGCACTCCAGCAAGCAGGAAATTCCTCAGAACACAGCAATGGAAACACAAATGGCTCTGCACATTTCATTTTGTAAATGACAATTTTTGCTGGTGAGACAAAAAAAGTTCAATGTAGAAAAATCAAAAAGTCATTAAAATCACAAATAACCTGAGTATGAATAAAGGTCACTCATATTTATATATTCAAGAAATATTCGGTGAGTATCTACATGTCTCACACACTTTAAAAACATTATCTGATTTATATGTCAGGAATAACCCACAAAGTTCTCTGCTACGGCACTAAGTATAAAAAACTACTTATACAGATACATGTAAAATGTAGAATAATTTTGAAATAAAATGAACTTTTAGCATATATACATCAATACTGAGAATCTTTCACGACAGAATTTCCAGTGACACGTCCCAAGTCTGGCCTTACTAAGAACTTCTTTATTTGGAGAATGAAAAGTTGCACTTCATTTTTGCAACTGAAATGTTAAAATGTCAATATGCTTGCAAAACTCTAAAATTCAAAATAATTTTTACTTGCTAAAAATCTATTATTCACAATGAATGGAGGTGGCCTAAGGGCACGACTAAAGAATGGTAGGGGGAACTATGTTGAATACATACAATCGACTACTGAGCAAATGCAAGAAGGAAAGAAGTTGTGAAGCATGCAACTAGATGAATGGAACTTAAGAGCTGTATGTTGAGTGAGATGTCAGGAACAAAAAGACAAATATTATCATGCCTCGATCATATGGACCAACTATAATATAAAAATTCGATGAACTAAAGTCAAGAGCATGGGTTATCAAGTTAGGCTAATTGTAAATGGTCCCAGATTGTAAGCTCTTATAACAGCCACATATATTCAGGAGGATAACTGTTAATTCTAAATTCTGAGATACTGAGCTCTTTGTATATAACATAGTCTTTCCCAGAAACTTTGGGTATTTATGTGACACCCGAGACTCAGAATTAGAGCTCTGAAGCTATGAAAGTCAGCAGTACCCCATCCAGGAACTGTTGAAAAAGTGATCAGACATGGAGCAGAGATATGAATGAAGCTGATCTGGATAGGACTAAGGTACTTCAGAAAACTCAGTAAAGGATGATATCGTTCATATTTTAAAACTTCAGCTTCTGAGTGAGACTAAAGGGAGAGATGTTTATTTGGTGCAAAATTAATATTTTATAGTGCATTTCCTAATTTAACTTGTATGGTTAGTTAATACCATAAGTACATAGAATCTTGAATAGGGCATGAGATTTTGTTGGCTTGTCCAGGTTAGTGTGATGCCCCAATAAATCCCAGAGTGATTTGGGCAGTGAATAAAGAAGTATTTGCAAAGCCCCCTGGGGGAACAGGGAAAAGGGGCAATATTCAACTACCCCATTTGGAGAATTTCTGATATTTTAGCTAGCAGTGGGAACAACCATTCAATAGGCTGAGCCCTTGATCTTGGAGTTCACCCCTATGAAACTTATTCCTGCAAAGGATAAGCTAAGCCTACTTAAAATTAGGCCTAAGAGTCACCCCCAAAGAACCTCTTTTGTTGCTCTGATGGGGCCTCTCTAAGGCAATGCAGCAAGTGAATCCATTGCCTTCCCACTCTACTTGGGACATGACTCCCAGGGGTGTAAATCTCTCTGGAGATGTGGGACAGAAATCCCGGATGAGACAGGACCTGGCATCAAGGGACTGAGAAAACCTTCTCAACCAAAAGAGAGAAGAGAGAAATGAGAAAAAATAAAGTATCAGTGGCCGAGAGATTTCAGAGTCCAGAGGTTACTCTGGAGGTTATTCTTACGCATCATATAGATAACCCCTTTTTAGGTTATGGTGTATTAGAGAGGCTGGAGGGAAGACCTGAAACTGTAGAGATATGTTCCAGTAGCCATGTTTCTTGAAGATGATTGTATAATGATATAGCTTTTACAATGTGACTGTGGAATTGTGAAAGCCTTATGTCTGATGCTCCTTTTATCCAGGGTATGGACAGATTAGTAAAAAATATGGATAAAAAATAAATTTAAAAAATTAATTAAAGAAATAAAAATAATAAAAAATAATAGGGGGAACAAAGGTTAAAATAAATTGGGTAAATGGAAATACAGTGGTCAATAAGAGGAAAGGGTAAGGGGATGGTATATATGGTTTCTTCTTTTTTCTTTCTTTTTTCTGGAGTGATGCAAATGTTCAAAAAAATGATCATGATAATGAATTGTGAGCCACTGACTGTATACCATGTATGGAATACTTGTATGTTAAGAATGTTTGTATGTTGTTTTATAAATATTAAAAAAAAAAAACTACCTATTAAACGTCTGCCTTGCAACAAAGAACTGAGGCAGAATGCACTGGAGAAACATGTTTTCCCACTGACACACAACATACTTGGTACAAGGGGTAATGGGAGACAAAATCCTATTAGTGATTTAGGATTGCTTGGAAACCTAATGCTTAAATCTTCTGAGTTGAACTGGGAGTGCCCAGTAGCAGACTAGCTGCTAATCCTCTTCAGGAGACGTCATTATGTGAGAAGGCCCTGGCGCCAGGAAAGTGAAGATGTAGCACATCCCCTTCAGACTAGGGGTAACATTTCTATAAGGTATTTTCATTTATCTGCATCTTCCTCGTTTATATTTAGGAAGCAATTTATGAGATATCTTCCTATTTATCATCATCTTTGCTTCTGCAACAGGTAGCCAGGGCTGGTGGTTACCTCCATTTGACAGAGAAAGACACTGGACAGAAGCTCAGAGAACACAGGACCTGGTGGTCATGGTAGAAGGACTGTGAATGCAGGTCACATCCAGGACTGGTACATAGCTTGCTACATACAGAGGAGGGAAGGAATAGGGCACAGCAGGGGTCTCTCTGAATTCATTCACCAGGTCAAGGTCTCTACAGCCTGAAAACGTCCCAATCCAGATCATCCAAACAGAAGGTGCCAATCCAGATCATCCAATCAGAAGGAAACCATCATAAGCCTTCTCTAAGGAGCACAATTGTAAAAGAACACCTGGGGACCCGAGGACTACTCTCAAGAGTTGATTCTCCTCCTCATCACCTCTGGTGCAAGGTCTGATCATCACGCCTGGTGACCCTACCGATGGCTCCTAACGCGCCACCCTGGCTGTTTTCATTCATTGAGATATGGGGTGTCTGCAGCATTATATTCCCAAAACCCTGTTCAGAGTGCTTCATGGGAAAGTTAAGGGGGTTGTGAAAGGTGAATCTCTCTGTATATCATATTCACCTTATTCCCTAATCTCAGAACCAAGACTTAGGTAAGACCTAACCTTCCCAACAACCTCCAGCCTTGCTGCACTTCAGTCACTCAACAAATACCTCCCGAATATCTACTAACCCAGAAACGTGGGTGAGCATTTTAGCTCTAAAGGCACATCTCCATGGGATTCTTCATGGTAAAAGATAGAACAAGAAGGTGCCAGGTAGACAGACAACAGCACATAGCGCACTAGTGAACAATGAGAAGGAATTGGGGTATGGTGGAAGGTACAGGGGACCTGGAGTCTGAAGGCTTGAGCTTGAGTTCCAGGTCTGGCACTATCCACAGTAGGGTCCTGATCAAGGCACTGGTCTCCAAGTGGCTCCTGGCTCTGCAGCACCCTCACTGGAGGAAAGCACAGAGGGCTTTAGAGCACTTGGTTGAGGGCGCACAGCACTTGTTCAATCCCTGAGCCACATGAATTGAACCATTCTTCACAATGCATGCAAACCCATGTACAGAGTCCATGTGGGCAGGGAGTGGTGCTTCTGGAGATTACACTGGTCACAGAGCAAGACAGGAATCCGCTGTGCCATAGCACCCACAGTCAACAAGCCCTGGTTGAAGGGCACCTGGAACACATGACCATCACAAGCCAGGTAGATGACCCCCTCAGCCCACTTACTCACCAAAGTATCACAGTGGAGTGTAAAGGTTTTACTATGTGGGTTTTGGCTTTTTCTGTTCACCAAAGACAGAATTTCTAAAGGCATCATACAGTGGCAGATCTGACTTTTTAAAAACTGTTTAAAAATAATTATAGAGGGCAGGCTATGGTGGCTCAGTGGCAGAGCTCCTGCCTGCCATGCCGGAGACCTGGGTTCAATTCTTGGTGCCTGCCCATGTAAAAAAATAAATAAATAATTATTATTATAGATTTTAAGTTGGGAAAGATGAACTGGAGCTCCCAGGTACCCTTCAGCCTTCCTAGGAACTGGCTTTCTTTCCCACAAGAAGCAGGTGGGGACAGGTGGGGACAGTGGAGACAGGTGGAGGCAGGTGGGGGCTGGTGGCTCTGTTCTGAGGGCAAGGGTGGCTGACATCACAGACCTCCCGCAGAACCAGGACCCTTGAAGGCTCATCATTCCATTCATTCAACAACTATTCCACTCGTTCAATAACCTACTATGTGCCAGCAACTGTTCAGTGCACAAAACAATGTCCCATGGATCTTACCTATAGTAAGATATTAAGTCTAAATACATTTATGAAATAGGATATTAGAAGGATTAAGCGTAGTGGAAAAATTAAAGCAGGGAAGGGAAACAGGAAATAAGCAGAGGGTTGAAATTCAAAGTGGGGTAGTCACAAAGGCCTCATAAAGATGGAAGGAAAAGGAAGTGAATCATATGGCTCCCTGGGAAGAGTGCTCCCGGCAGATCCTAGGACAGAGCTGGGAGTTCTAAAGGGTCTGGCAAGGAGGTCAGTGTGGCACAGGGAGCCAGAGGAGGGCAAGCAGTAGGAACTGGTCAAAGAGTTAGAGGACTCAGACACTGGAGGCCCCACCTGACCTGACCCCACACACCCACTAGAAGCAGGCTGCCCCAGCCTGCTCCCTGCTGTCCTTCGCGTGGCTCCCCACCATCCCAGAGCCAGCCTGAGCCCTAAAACACCGACAGGTCAAAGAACTGCATGTGCTCAATCATAACGTTTCCCAAAGCTCTTAAGTTCTGGTTTTAACTTCATTTCCTGGTTGGCAGAGTACTCATTCCTGAAACTTAACACAATATTTAAAAATTAGAGAGTAAGAGAGAAGCAAATAAATGAACATAAAATCTTAATTTTGTCTAGAGTCCCGCCTTCAGGCAGCCATGGTTTTGCTTCCAGGTTCCTTTTCCTGTATGCCACAACTGAAAGAATTTTTGAGAAATTATCGTTCAGCCATATGAAAAAGGGATTCCCTAATTCACATAAAAAGAACAAGTTAGAACCTGAATGGATGAACAGTTAATACTTTCTCTTCAAGAGCAGAATACAAAGCACTGCTTAAAATAATGTCTTTACAGGGCAGATAAAACAATCATCTAGAATTTACAATGAACCTTTAAATGACTCATTTGCCCTGCTTTAGGGGCAATTTTCAATTCCCCAAACTACAAGCAGAATGACCTAGAGACGGTATTCTGGCTCCTCCAGCTCAGTGTTAACCTTGTCAGGGCCCCACGGGCAGCAACACGGCCCGCGTAATCACCGGGGTGCTGGGAGGAAGAGGAGGGAGCCACTAGGGGAAGCATCGAGGTAGCGCAGGCAGGACCCCCACAGGGGACCCCACCCCTCCCCCGCCGTGGAGAACCTCTGGCTGAAGGACAGTTCTCCTCAAACGAGGAAGTAACACGCTGCAGGGAGACCCAATCGCCCGGCGACACGAGCGCCAGCTCAAGGTAAACTCTGCGCCCCGCGCACAGATTACACCGGGGGCATGCGCCTGGGCAGGCATGGGCCCGCGAGGCCGCAGCTCCCGGGAATCCGCGCCCCTCCGGCACGGCCGCTCCGGCACAGCCCCTCCGGCACAGCCCCACGGGCACAGCCCCTCCGCGCCGGCCCCCATAGCCCCTGGCAGGCCCGCCCGGCCACCCCCGCGGGGCGCAAGCTTCGGCCGCGGCCCAGACCACTCCTCCCCGCGCCGCCTCCCCCAACCCCAAGAGAGGCTCGCCCGGCCCGGCGCCTCGGCAGCCACAGGCCCGGCCCCCGACGCCCGTGGGAGGTCGGGGGGGCCCGAGAGACGCCGTCATCTCCGCCCCCGCCCATGCCCGCCCGGGCCCAACGGGAGGCACGGCCGGGCCGCCGTGAGCTCACCTGTCCGCGTGCCCGCCTCCGGCCCGCTGCCCACTGCCCGCTCCTCGCTCCTAGCTCCTGCGATCCGGGCGCTGCTGGGCAGCCGGCGAACGCGCTCCTCAGATGGGGCTGCACCTCCGAAACCCCGGGCGGCGGCGGCAGAGGGCGCGGGAGCGGCAGCGAGGACGCGCACGCTCACGCACGCACCCGCAGCAGCGGGCGCGCCCCTGGAAGGACGTACGCTCCGGCGGTTCAGAGGGGTGGGAGGGGCGGATGCCTGGAGCAGCGGACAGAGGCGCCGCCCTTGTGAGTGGGGGCGAGCTACAGCCCCTGTGCCGCCCGGTAGAAGTGCAAGGTCCGGTCTTGAGGCGCACGTCAAGGCTGAGAAAACGTAATTGTCCTTATCAAAGAATGGGAGAGGGGGCTGCTGGTGCGAGGGGCCGAGGAGGCGACGCCTCTGAGCCCATGTTGTGGGACTGTCCAATCCCGGCAATGCCACCGCCATTCCAGCCGCCCTCCCAGAATCAGCTCCAAGTGCCAGTCCCGGTTGAAGAAAGGAATCGCCCTGACCCAGAGTCAGATCCCGACCACTGCGCGTGGTGGGACAGCTACCACCCACTAGGGCCACCCTGCGCTGCCAGCGCACTTACGTGCTACTTGTGTGTTTGTGTTTTATTATTTTAATGCAATTTTATTGATATATATTCACACACCATGTAATCATCCGAAGTGTACAATCAGTGGCTCACAGTGTCATTATATAGCTGTGCATTATCATCACAATCGACTTTTCTTTTTTGTGAAAAATAACATTTATACAAAAAATCAATAACTGCAACAATTAATTGTAGAACAGATTTCAGAGTTTGGCCTGGGTTACAATTCCATGATTTTAGGTTTTTATTACTATCTACTCCAAGTCACTGGAGACTAAAAGAAATATCAACATAATGATTCAGCAGTTATACTCATTTGTTAAACCCGACCTTCTCTGTATAACTCCACCATCACCTTTGATCTTTCCCCCACTTTTTAGGGGTATTTGAGCTATGCACCTTCTAACTTTTTCATGTTGGAAGGGGCTGTCAATAATATGGGGTAAAGGGATGAAACTACTTGATGAACTGGAGAGTCTGGCCCCTCTGCATTTCAGGATTTATTTGGCCTAGGAACCCATTTGGAGGTTGTAGGTTTCTAGAAAGTAATCATGGTGCATGGAACCTTTGTTGAATGTCAGACAGAATTCTAGGTGTTCTTTAGGGTTAACAGGAATGGTTTGGGTTGAGGTTTAGTAAACCATGGTAAATAGCACTGTCTAGCTGAAGCTTGTATAAAAGTAGCATGGAGTAGCCTCTTGACTCTATTTGAACTCTCTCGGCCACAGATACCTTATTTATTACACTTTTCCCCCTTATGGTCAGGGTGGCATTGTCAATCCCATGTGTCAGGGCCAGGCTCATTCCCCGGGAGTCATATCCCATGTTGCCAGGAAGACTCTCACCCCAGGATGTCATGTCCCACTCAAGAGGGAAGGTAATGATTTCCTTGCAGAGCTGGGCTTAGAGAGAGAGAGGCCACATCTGATCAACAAAAAAGGTCCTCTGGGAGCAACTCTTAGGCATACCTATACATACACTTAGCTTCTCCACTATATAAATAAGCTTCACAAGAGCAAGCCTCAAGATCAAGGACTTGACCTATTGACTTGTGAGTCCTAATGTTTGACAATACCAGGGATTTCCCTGGTGGTCAAATTTAATATTTCTCTATTTTCTCTTCCATCACTCAAAGAACTCTGCCAATGCTTTTTTCTTTTAACTTTTTTTATTGGACAGTAAAACATATATACAAAGCCATGAAATAAAAAAAATTAGTAGTTTTTAAAGCACTCTTCAACAAGTGGTTACAAGAGAGGAGCCAAGATGGCGTCTTAGCGAGGAGTGGGATTTAGTTCATCCTCCAGAGAAGCTAGTAAATAGCCAGGAACGGTACGGAACAACTGCTGGGGCCGTGTATGTGACCAGACACACAGCATACCCCTTTCTGGACAAGCTGGATGGGCTGCGAGCCCACCCAGAACCGTGAGTTCTCCAAGCTGCAAGAGCTGGTGCCCCTCCTCCACAGACTGCTTCTGAGAGGGGATAGGAAAGAGACTTTACTAGTAGCAGGGGCTGAGTACAACCAAGCTCCAATTGTGGAATTAATTAACAGATTAGGCCCTCAGCTCACCTGAACCTTGAATAAAAGCTGAGGTTGCTGGTTTATGCCCCAGTGGAGAGGTGGCAGGGCTGAAGGAAAAAAAAAACAAAACCAGAAGTTTTTTGGATAGGACAGCACAAAATACTTGAAAGGGTCTGGGTGCTGAAGGAAAAGAGGGGGCACATAGGATCTGGAGATACACAGAGCAACATACCAATTTAAGCTCTTTATTGGCAAACCTGAGGAATGGGGGTCCTGCTCTGAAAAGGATTTTTTCTTTTCTTTTCTTTTTTGTGGCTGTGTTCATACAGCCTGACTGCTCTTTGGATACAGCTGCAGGGCTTCTCAGGCTCCAATTGCCCCAGGCATGGGCAGAATTAACCTTGTCTGAGAGTTTCTCTGGAACTGTGCCTTCCCCAGGAGAGGGGTGGGGCCCAGTTCAGGTGGAATCCCTCCCTCAAGGAGTTCAGACCCCAGGATCTGGAAAACTAAAGCAATTAAAGCCAGCCTACAACCTCTCCCCTGTCTCAACCACACCCCCAGCAGGAAGAGTCTGCTGAAGTTAAAGGTACCACATCACCTTACGCTGGTGAGACCCGCAGGCAGACAAGCGCCACACACTGGGCAGGATAAGAAAAACAGAGAGTGCAGAGGCTTCATAGGAAAGTCAACCTGCTGGGTCTCACCCTCAGGGAAAACTGATGCAGGTGACTCCTCCTGATAGGAGGCCAGTTTAGGTCTAGGAAAATCTGGCTGGGGTCTATAATACCTAAGTAGACCCTCATAATGGGGGGGAAAGGCACCAAACACGCAGGGCAAGAGACAAAAAAAGAATTTTGTTGAGGATTTTTACATCTATATTTGGTAGACTGGTCTGTCGTTTTCTTTTCTTCTAATATCTTTGTCTAGCTTTGGTATGAGGGTGATGTTGGCTTCATAGAATGAGTTAGGTAGCTTTCCCTCCTCTTCAATTTTTTTTGAAGAGTTTGAGCAGGATTGCTACTAGTTCTTTCTTGAATGTTTGGTAGAATTCACATGTGAAGCCATCTCGTTTTGGATTTTTCTTGTTAGGGAGCTTCTTGATCACTGATTCAATTTCCTTACTTGTGATTGGTTTGTTGAGGTTGTCTATTTCTTCTCAAGTCAGTTGGTTGTTCATGCCTTTCTGGGAAGTTCTCCATTTCATCTATATTGTCAAGTGTATTAGCATAAAGTTGTTCATAGTATCCTCTCATTACCTTCTTTATTTCTGTGCGGTCAGTGCTTATGTCTCCTCTCTATTTCTGTTTTTATTTATTTGCATCCTCTCTCTTCTTCTTTTTGTCAGCCTTGCTAAGGGTCCATCGATCTTATTGGTATTCTCATGGAACCAACTTCTGGTTTTATTGATTATCTCGATTGTTTTCAATTTCATTTATTTCTGCTCTAATCTTCATTATTTCTTTCCTTTTGCTTGCTTTGAGGTTAGTTTGCTGTTCTTTCTCTAGCTCTTCCAAGTGGACAGTTAATTTCTCGATTTTTGCTCTTCTTTTCTGATATAGGTATTTAGGGCAATAAAATTCCCTCTGGCACTGCCTTTGCTGCATCCCACAAGTTTTTTATTTTATGAAATAAGTATATATTTTTTTTATTTATTTATTTTTAAACATATGATCATTCCGTTCTACATATATAATCAGTAATTCACAATATCATCACATAGTTGCATAATCATCATCAGAATTTCACAGAACATTTGCATCAATTCAGAAAAAGAAATAAAAAGACAACAGAAAAAGAAATAAAACAAAAACAGAAAAATAAATAAATAAATAAGTTATACATACCATACCCCTTACCCCTCCCTTTCATTGATCACTAGCATTTCAATCTAAATTTATTTTAACATTTGTTCCCCCTATTATTTATTTTTATTTTACATGTTCTACTCATCTGTTGACAAGGTAGATAAAAGGAACATCAGACACAAGGTTTTCACAATCACACAGTCACAATGTGAAAGCTATGTCATTATACAATCATCTTCAAGAAACATGGTGTGCTGGTTTGAAAGGAAGTATGCCCCCTAAGAAAAGCCATGTTTTAATATAAATCCCATTTCATAAAGGTAGAATAATCCCTATTCAATACTGTATGTTTGAAACTGTAATCAGATCATCTCCCTGGATGATGTGATTTAGTCAAGAGTGGTTGTTAAACTGGATTAAGGGACGACATGTCTCCACCCATTTGGGTGGGTCTTGATTAGTTTCTGAAGTCCTATAAAAGAGGAAACATTTTGGAGAGGGAGACTCAGAAAGAGCAGAGAATGACATAGCCAGGAGAAGCAGAAAGCCCAGAAGCCAGTGACCTTTGGAGACGGAGAAGGAAAATGCCTCCCGGGGAGCTTCATGAAACTGGAAGCCAGGAGAGAAAGCTAGCAGATGACACCATATTTGCCATGTGCCCTTTCAGCCGAGAGAGAAGCCCTGACTGTGTTCACCATGTACCTTCTCACTTGAGAGAGAAACCCTGAACTTCATCGGCCTTCTTGAACCAAGGTATCTTTCCCTGGATGCCTTAGATTGGACATTTCTATAGACTTGTTTTAATTGGGACATTTTCTTGACCTTAGAACTGTAAACTAGCAACTCATTAAATTCTCCTTTTTAAAAAGCCATTCCATTTCTGGTATATTGCATTCCGGCAGCTAGCAAACTAGAACACATGGCTACTGGAACACAGCTCTACATTTTCAGGCAGTTCCCTCCAGCCTCTCCATTACCCACAAGTTTTCATACGTTGTGTTTTCATTTTCATTTGCCTCAAGATATTTACTGATTTCCCTTGTAATTTCTTCCTTGACCCACTGGTTGTTTAAGAGTTTGTTGTTGTGCCTCCGTATATTTGTAGATTTTCTAGCCTTCGGCCTATTATTGATTTCAAACTTCATTCCTTTATGATCTGAGAAAGTGTTTTGTATGATTTCAGTCTTTTTAAATTTATTGAGACTTGTTTTGTGACCCAGCACATGGTCTATCCTTAAGAATGATCCATGAGCACTTGAGAAAAAGGTGTATCCTGCTGTTGTGGGGTATAATGTTCTATAAATGTCTGTTAAGTCTAGCTCATTTATTATATTATTCAAATTCTTTGTTTCTTTATTGATCCTCTGTCTAGATGTTCTGTCTTCTGTCCATTGATGAGAATGGAGAATTGAAGTCTCCAACTATTATGGTAGATGTTTCTGTTTCTCTTTTCAGGTTTTTCCTCATGTATTTTGAAGCACTCTGGCTTGGTGCATAAATATTTATGATTGTTGACTTGTTCCTTTTATTCATATATAGTGTCCTTTATCTCTTTTAATTGTTTTACATTTGAAGTCTAATTTGTTTCATATTAGTATAGCTACTCCTGCTCTTTTCTGATTGTTCTTTGCATGAAATATCTTTTCCCAACCTTTCACTTTCAACCTATGTTTATCCTTGTATCTAAGATGCGTCTCCTGTAGACAGCATATGGATGGGTCCTGTTTTTTTTTTTAATCCATTCTGCCAGTCTCTATTAGTTAGGGTTCTCTAGAGAAACAGAATCAACAGGGAACACTCGCAAATATAAAATTTATAAAAATGTCTCATGTGACCACGGGAACGCAGAGTCCAAAATCCACAGGGCAGGCTGTGAAGCCAACAATTCCGATGGAGGCTCTGGATGAACTCCACAGGACAGGCTTGCTGGCTGAAGCAGGAAAAGAGAGCCTGTCTCTTCTGAATCCTCCTTAAAAGGCTTCCAGTGATTAGACTGAGCATCACTCATTGCAGAAGACACTCCCCTTGGCTGATTACAAATGGAATCAGCTGTGGATGCAGCTGACGTGCTCATGATCTAATTCTATGAAATGTCCTCATTGCAACAGACAGGCCAGCACTTGCACAACCAGACAAACAGGTACCACCACTTGGCCAAGTTGACACATGAAGCTGACCATGACACAGTCTATGTCTTTTGATTGGGGAGTTTAATCTATTAACATTTAGTGTTATTGCTGTACGGGCAGTACTTTCTTCTACCATTTTGCCTTTTGGATTTTACATGTCATATCTAATTTTTCTTGTTTTTACCTTTATTGATAGTCTTCATTTCTACACTTTTCTCCACACCTCTCTCTCCTATCATTTTGTATGTCTCTAGTGCTCACTTTAGTATTTCTTGCAGAGCCAGTCTCTTGGTCATAAATTCTCTCAATGATTTTTTGCCTGAAAATGTTTTAATTTCTCCCTCATTCGTGAAGGACAATTTTGCTGGATAGAGAATTCTTGGTTGGCAGTTTTTCTCTTTTAGTATCTTAACTATATCATCCCTCTATCTTCTCACTTCCATGGTTTCTACTGAGAAATCTATGCACAGTCCTATTGCGCTTCCCTTGCATGTGATGGATTGTTTTTCTCTTGCTGCTTTCAAGATTCTCTGTTTCTCTTTGACATCTGACATTCTGATTAGTATGTGTCTTGGAGTATGTCTATTTGGATCTTTTCTGTTTGGCATACACTGCACTTCTTGGGTCTGTAATTTTTAGTCTTTCATAAGAATTTTGGAAATTTTTAGTGATAATTTCATCCATTAGTTTTTCTCCTCCTTTTCCCTTCTCTTCTCCTTCTGGGACACCCACAACATGTATATTTGTGTGCTTCATGTTGTCATTCGATTCCCTGAGTCCCTGCTCATATTTTTCCATTCTTTTACCTATATTTTCTTTTGCTTGTCGGATTTCAGGTGTTCCATCCTCCAGTTCACTAATCCTGTCTTCTGCCTCTTGAAATCTGACATTGTAGATTTCCATTGTTTTTTTCATCTCTTCTACCGTGCCTTTCATTCCCATAAGTTCTGTAATTTGTTTTTTCAGACTTTCGATTTCTTCTTTTTGTTCATTCCTTGCCTTCTTTACATCCTCCCTCAGTTCACTGATTTGTTTTTGATGAGGTTTTCCATATCTGTTCGAACATTCTGAATTGTTTCAACTCCTGTATCTCATTTGAATTGTTGATCTGTTCCTTTAACTGGGCCATATCTTCAATTTCTGAGTATGATTCATTATTTTTTGCTGACATATAGGCATTTAATTACCTTAATTAGTTTATTCTGGAGATTGTTTTCACTTTTTTTTACCTCGGATTTTCTTGCTGGATGACTTTGTTGTCTATCTGTTATTTGTCATTCAGTTCAGCTTTTTCTGGACAGCTAGCTTAGGTTTTGTTTTAACAGATCAGAATTTTTCAGTTGTTTTCTTGTCTCTTGCCCTGCATCTATGGTACCTTTTTCCCCCCATTATGAGGGTCTACTTGGGTATTATAGGCCCCAGCCAGATTTCCCCAGACCAAACTCGCCTCCTATTAAGAGGAAAGAGTCAGTTTTCCCTGAGAGTGAGACCCAGCAGATTGAAAGGCTTTCCTATGAAGCCTCTGGTTTCTGTTTTTCCTATCCTGCCCAGTGTGTGGCGCTTGTCTGTCTGCGGGTCCTACTAGCATAAGGTGATGTGGTACCTTTAACTTCAGCAGACTCTCCCTGTTGGGGCATGGTTGAGACAGAGGAGAGGTTGTAGGCTGGTTTTAATCACTTTACTTTTCCAGGTCCTGGGGTCTGAACTCCTTGAGGGAGGGATTCCACCTGGGCTGGGCCCCACCCCTCTCCTGGGGAAGGCACAGGTCCAGACAAACATTCAAACAAGCTTAATTCTGCCTATGCCTGGTACAGTGGAGCCCAAGAAGCCTTGCAGCTGTATCCAAAGAGCAGTCAAGCCATAGAAACACAGCCACCAAAATGAAAGAGAAAAATTCCTTTCAGAGCAGGACCCCCATTCCTCGGGTTTGCCAATGAAGAGCTTAAGTTGGTACGTTGTTCTGTGTATCTCCAGGTCCTATGTGCCCCCTCCTTTCCTTCAGGACCCAAGCCTTTCAAATCCAAAAACACCTCTCTTTTTTTTTTCTTTTTCCATCAGCCCTGCTCCCTCTGCGCAAAGTAAAAACCAACAACCTCTGCTTTTACTCAAGGTTCAGCTGAGCTGGGGACCTATTTTTAGTAGTCAGAATTAGTTAATTAATTCCACAATTGGAGTTTGGTTGTGCTCAGCCCCTGCTGCTGGTAAACTCTCCTTTTCCCTCTGGGAAGCAGCCTGTGGGGGAGGGTCACTGGCCACCACGGTTTGGGGACCTCACGGTTCTGGGTGGGCTTGCAGCTGGTCCACCTAGTCCAGACTGGTGTATGCTGTGTGTCTGGTCACTGACGTGGCCCCAGCAATTGTTCTGTACTGTTCTTGGCTATTTATTAGGTGCTCTGGAGGATGAACTAAATCTTACTTCTCACTAAGCCGCTATCTTGCCCCCCTCTCTCCTCTAGTGTTTTACTTTGGTTATTAGGCAGGGCTATATCTGTCTGCATTGTAATATGCTTAGTGATCTTATGCAGGAGAGGTGGGTTGGGCTGCACTTGGTGTGGGGGTGTGGGACAGGTACATGCACTGGGGGCTGGTGGGGTGGGGGAGCTGGAGCGCTGGGAATGGGAGTGGGTGACAGAGTTTGGGTGCAAGGGGTGTGGGGTGAGTCACTGGTCACAGGGCTGTGCTAGTGAGGGTAGTGTGCCCAAGGAATGCAGCCGGGCTTGCTACCTAGATCCGGGCTCCCATCCGTGCACTCCCGTGGGCTCCACATCAGGCTCCAGCTTTCTAGCTCTCAGTTCCTCAGCCTCTGCAACCAGGGCTTCCCCATGTGGTGCAGAAGGTACTCCCAGGTCAGGCGCACTCCCAAATCGCCGCCTCAGTTGCCCTCCTGTCCCTTCTCTAACTTTTCCATAGAGCAGGGCTAATCTTGAGCTACCCTATTTGATCATCTTCATCCCAACACCTTATTATCAGCTTAACATACTCTGGGATGTACCTGGGCACTACACCAAGCCATACAGGACTACAGGCCCTCATTTCCATTCTGGGCTTCCTGTGCCTGGGTTGTTTAAATGAGCTATCCAGACAAGTTGAGCTAGACTATGTGCCACAGAAAATTTAGGTTCTGGACAAAATAAACCTTTCTTCCTTTGGCCTCATAGACTCGGTGAAGTTCTAAAATGTTTTCCTTACTCCTGTAAGGAAATTACCTTAATCCTGACCTGATTGACTCTACTCTTATCTCTAAACATGAGGTTATACATATATAGCACAGCCTCTCAAAATCTAGAAATAACAATTAACACTCCAGACTAAATGTGACTGCTATAAGAGTGTACAATCTAGACGCCAATGTTCTTATAAGTATTTTCCAAATAAGACCATACAGTGATTACTCTTTTGTTTTTGGCTCATTTTGCCTCAGAAAGTGTCCCACAGGTTCATTCACAATGTTGCATGCCTCACAACTTCATTCCTTTCTACAGCAACACAATATTCAATCTACATGCCACTTATAATCCTAGGAGCCACCCAAATGAAACTCAGTGATACATGGCCTCCTCACTTCCACTCTTGCCCACTTAGTTATCTTCTATTGAGCAGCCAGTAATCTTTTTAAAACATAAAGCAGATGACATCCAAATCTTCCCACGATGCAGTGAGTAGAATCTAAATTCATTGCCAATTGCTTACAGGCACAACAGGATCTGGTCCCTGCTTACCTCTTACAGCTGCCATCAGGCCAGCCTTTTTGGTTCCGGGATTACCAAGCTTGTCCCAGGCTCAGGGCCTGTAAGCAGTGGAGTGCTCAGGAAGCCCCCTGTCAGTCATGCAACTGTGGAACATATGAAGCTGAAAGACTTCAGACCAGAACCAATGGAGGAATAAAAATGGGCCTGGCGCCAATTTCAGATGGAAGCTGTGTTGTGATTGGGTTGGGAGCTGCATGAATGAATAAATGAACTGGGACTGAAAGAAGTCCCTCCTTGACTCAACAATTCCACTTTAGGGATATTCTTCCTAAGAAAATATTCCTCAGTACAGAAAAAGCTGTATGCACTGAGATGTTGGTGATCCTGTTACTTATAATGTGAAAATGGAAAACTACTGTGCTGGTTTGAATCTGTGGTGGACCCCAGAAAAGCCATGTCCTCTAATCCTCATTCAATATTGATGGCTGGGAGTTTTTGGATTATTCCCATGGAGATGTGGCCCATCCAGTTGTGGGTGGTAACCTTTGATTAGATGATTTCCATGGAGGTGTGTCTCCACCCATCTAAGGTAGGGTTGCTTACTGGAGCCCTTTAAGAGGGAACCATTTTGGAAAGAGCTAAAGAGTCTGTGCAGCCAGAGATCTTGGAGATGAAGAAGGAAAATGCCCCCAGGGGAGCTTCATGGAACAAGAAGGTGGGAAAGAAATCTAGCAGATGCCGCCATGTTCACCATGTGCCTTTCCAGCTGAAAGAGAAATCCTGAACATCATAGGCCTTCTTGAACCAAGGTATCTTTCCCTGGATACCTTAGATTGGACATTTCTATAGCCTTGCTTTAACTGGGACATTTTCACAGCTTTAGAATTGTGGACTTGCAACATAATAAAACTCCCCTTTTAAAAGCCATTCTGTTTCTGGTATATCACATTCCAGCAGCTAACAAACTAGAACAACTACCAACTGTACAAGTAAGCCTACTTAATGGAATACTATCAGTCATTAAAAATATATACAAAGACTACATAGTAGCACAGAAAATGCTTGTGATTCCTCAACGTACAATGAGCAAATGCATCACAAATAAGGAATGATTGCAAATATGGATAAACAAGCTAACCTATTCAGAAAATATAAGACTGAAAGAACCCCTCCCAAATACTGATAGTGAACAGTACTTTTGGAGAATTTCAGTGATGCAATTCCAAGGTCTCAGGCCTGTGTGAAGTGTTTTACATGCTTTATATCCTTTAATTTGAAGAGGCAAATATCATTATCTGCATCCTCAAGAAAAGCAAAACTGAGGCTTTAGAGAAACAAGCATTGCTGCTTCCTCATCAATGCAAAACCCACTAATCGTGCTCAGTCCCACTTCTCGGCCTGTGCCAGGCCTCAGAATCCCAAAGCCCTCCATCATACATTTTCCTACATGTATCTAAGACAGGTAGGTAGGTGGACACCTGGACTTCCCTGAGAAATGGAACTGCGAGTTCCACAGAAGTTGGGTCCACATCAGATTCACCCTTGGGCCCCACAAAACCTAGCAGTCTCTTGCCCACAGGGCATTTAAAATGTTGAGTTAGCAGAGACCACGTGGAACCCATGTCCAACATGGTGGTTGCTAGCACTCAAGGCAGTGGTAGTGCTTCTCAGCCTGTTTGTCCAGGCTTGCTGGGGCATGGGGCTGTCTGGCTTAGCTTGCGAGATCCAGTGTGAAGTCACTAACAGACCCTACTACTATGTCTGGCGCAGGACCACTCCAACCCCAAAGGAGGCCCAAGGCCCCACTAGGCACCTTCCCAAAGGAATGGGCAAGAAAGCAGGAAAGGCTCAAAACCAATTTCTGAGCATGCTTTTGCATCCAATTTTGACTTCTGGAACTCCTTTATCAGTGCCACGTACACCCTTTGCCACCCCAGCTGGCATCTAACACCCTATGCAAGGCAAGCTTCCCATGCAGTACACCAGTTGGGACTGCATTATACCCAATGGCAGCTGACCAGCCTGGGTGTGCCACTCGCAGATGCTCTGACCAACTCCACTTTTGGAGCCCACCTCTACTCCTTTCCTGGGTGACAGCACTGTCCCCGCAACTTTGCCTTGGCCATCTTGTCTCATCTTCTCCTAGCCCAAGCTACTCTGAACTCACCTTCTCATTATTCAGTGACACCCCACACACATACATACCTTGAGGTCCCTGACCCAGAGCAGAAGGAGCGCCTTCTGAGGGATGTCAGGAGGACCAGAGATGACCCCACCCCAAAGTCACCAAACTGCTGGCCTACAGAACACGATCCTCTTCATGCAGGGCCAGCAGTTCTGAAGGCTTTTTGCTGTTGGTCAGCCCTCCCTTATCACTTGTGACCTCACTCATAGCAAGTTCTTCTCATTGGGTACCTCACAAACATGTGAAGGGCCACAGGGGATCTTGCAAGATCAAATACGATGGCAGCTGGATGTCAGTAGGCCTTGAAGAGACTCTTAGGTGGACGCAAATCCTGGCTCACTGACAAGCTGCCACGTGGCCCAGCCGGACTTCCCTCTCCCACATCCAGCTGCTGTCACCCGTGTCCCTAATATACATGGCTCTTACCTTCAGTCATAGCACATGCTACTCTCTTCCTGACATGCCTACCCCAACCTGTGATGTGGCTAGCTCCATCGCCCAAGGCTCAGGTCTGACACTTCCTTAGAGGTCTGCTCTAGCCCAAGTCTGGTGTATTCCCTTCCAGATCTCTCCCTGCTTCTCCAGGACATTTAAAACTGGTAATCTGCACGAATGACTATATCCTCACTGGTCCCACCCGAATGGCATGGGTCTGTGAGGACAGGGTCAGTCTCTCATCCCCTTTCATAATGGAGTAAAATACACCACACAAGCAGAAGTGAATTTTTTTCCGCAAAGGAATGCTTTATTGACAAATTACCCATTATTCACTGTAAGGAAAAGATGTCAGCTACCACCCCTGCCACTGGCCCTCTCACCACACCCCCCCTGACTAAGTTTAAGCCACAAATAAAAACTCTGGGGAAAGGACACTGAGTGGCGGTCTTCCCCCACTACCCATTTCCCCACCAGACAGGAAGGGCAGCCCCCATGGAGCACTTGGGTGCCAGCGCTTACTTCTCGGGGGTAGAAAGTACACTGAGTTCAACTAAACCAGCATGTGTGCCCAAGTAACCCCGTCTTGGCCAAGAAGTGTGTTAAAATGTACAAAGCAGATGACATTTCAGTCCCATTGGGAGTCAGTAAGGCACAGACTGCCCCGAACCTTCACCTCCTGACGCCCAGGGCCCCCAGCATGAGAAATGCTGCCAGGGTTTGGCAGTTTAAAATGGGGAAAGAGATCTTCCAGCTCCTGAGAAAAGGTGATGGCAGAATTCCTGCCGATCCTGAAAGGGCAGCTTCTGCCTTTCACCCTCCTAAAGATACAGGAGAAAAGGGCAGCCTGGGAGTCACTGATGAGATACATGTCAGGGCCAGGCCCTTCGGGACCAGGGGCACAGCGGAGGGTGGGCAAGTCCCTTGTGAAGTGTGCTGGGGATGGAGGCTTTTCGTTGTTACATCTCTCCCCCCTCCCCAAGACCCAGAAGCCCTGGTGCTGCAGGGGCCCAGCAGGAACTGCCATGGTCGTTGAGAAGAGGAAGAAGCAAGTTTCATATGCTGGGATGGAGTGAGTTAGTGGAATAAAATCCTCTAACTGGTGCAGAAACACTGTCCTGCAGAATGGATGCAAAATTCCAAATGGTGCTCAGAACCCACCAAAGAACCCTCATGTTTATATATAAAAAGATTATAAACAAAGCATAAGGCGATATAAGGCATGTTTCTGCTCAAGTCCAAAGAAATAATATTCTCTAACTATGAGGCTAAAGCTGCTTTGCTTAGTTTAAATTTTTCAAAAGTCCACTGTGTTTAAAAAATAAAGAATTTACTTTGTTAAAGCTAGATCATTAGTGTAACAATTAGGCAGCTACTAATAATTCATTTCCTTTCTGGGGGAGTCTCAGAAAAAATGGACAGTTTCTTTGTTCAGCACTTTGAAATAAAAACTATGAGTCAGATACAGTTTCCTGGGCAAATGGATTCCTCTGTGACTTAGGGAAGGAGGTGGTTAGAAAATACCACTTATTTTATACTTCAGTTCCTTCTATTTTTTCAGTATTCTGATGAGCTAAAACAAGAGTCCAAAGGGAGCTTAGGCTTTGGCTAGAGGCCCTCAGGACCCCTGTCCTGTCCATTTTCTGCATCCCAGGAAGGAAGGTACAGTGATCTATCTCGTCTATGAACTTTAGTGTGAAACATCTGCGTGCAGACTGTGTTCTCTCACACGAAAGCCCAGCAGCCATGTCTGCACAGTGATGGGCAGAGCCGCGCCCACCTGGGACCTGGTAGTCGGTTTCTGTTGTGCAACTGTGATCAGGATGAGTGAAGAGGGTTCTTGCACTGGTTCCATGGTTGGGCAAAGCTATGATGGGGCTTAGAAAGGAGTGTGATCCGGCACAGGCTTATCGCCACTTCCTGCTGGAGAAGAAAGGTGGCCACCTCCATTCTCTCCACCTCCTACGACTTTAGACTGAAAAAACGGGAAAAAATCAAGAAAGAAAAAAGCCTGAGACAAAATCACAACATACGGAAGACCCCAAGCCCAGTTTGGGCTTCAGGGTGTTCACTTCTCTACATTGAGTCTATGTACCAAGGAATGAGACTCGACCATCAGAAGCACCTACAGATAGTGACCTAAACGAGTTTCCAGGGGAACATGCAGAGTGAGGATGCCAAGATCACAAACCACACTACGTGATTCCATTTCTGTAATGTTCAAGTGACAAAATGACAGACCTGGAGAACAGATTCATAGTTGTCAGGGGCAAAGGTGGGGGGATGAGCAGTGGGTACGGCTACAAAAGACAACTTAGGGACCCATGTGGGGTGTGACCGGCTGTGCACCAATTGTACCAACGTCGCCATCCTGCTGTGATACTATAGTGCATCTACAATTACCTCAAAATGAAGTTCTTCTAAAAAGTTACGTATAGTAAGGGTATGGGATGTATGTTTTCATCTTTTTTCTTTTTATTTCTTTTTCTGGAGTGCTGCAAATGCTCTAAAAAATGATCATGGTGATGAATACACAACCAGGTGATGATATTGTGAGCCACTGATGGTATACTATGGATGGACTGTATGTGTGTGAAGATGTCTAAAAAAAAATGGTGAAATATAGATCTCACCCAATCAAGCAATCAGACAGTAGTTGAGGTACAATTACCTTTATAGTCCCAACGCGATCCTCAAAAGACTTGAAGGTAGCAGAGTTCCTTTAAAGAGAGGGGAGAGGAAGAAGTCACAGTTCCATGTGAAGAGACCCAGAGTTGGGGTCATCCTCCAGAAGGACCCCTGACAGCATCATGAGATCTCATTGCAAAAAACATGGTACGCCAAAAAATAAGAAAAAGTGGGTTACCCCTGAGCCCTCTTTAGAGAGCCCAGCCAAGGCGTTCCGGAGGCTTCCCCACAGCAAATCTAAGGTCAGCTGTGCCTGCCAATTCCATGAGGTGGGGGTCCCTAGGTCAGGCACATGCATGCCACCCAGCTGGTAAGACTCAGATAGGCAGACCAAACCCCTCGCTTGTGATGTGGACAGGACACTGGGCACTTTCACTCCAGCGGACACTCCAGGCCCCTTTGCACTGGAGCATGAAAAGTTCCATGTATTCTGCACACAAATCTCTCCAAGATGTCAAGCCAAAGTAAAGGTAAGGAAAATTCTGGAACAATGGAGTGATGAGAAGGCAGAGGCAGATCAAGGCCAGTTGGCTGGCCTGTCTAGGCCTTCCTACCCAGCAGTTTTCCACACCCAGAGCTGCCCCTCTCTGCCATGGACCTGTAACAGCAAATGGTTCAGGGAGAACAGCTGAACCAGATGCTCCCGGTGACCCCCAGTGACCCAGGAGTTCCTGCAGGGAAATGGGACAAATAGATCCTCTCCACAGAGGCTCCAAAGACACTTGAAGCATAATCATGAGGGTCAGAGTCTGACCTTTTGAGCTGGGGACCTGTCACAACAGGGAGAGGGGGTGCAGGGGAGGCAGAACCCAGGGATTGAGTTATGGGTGGGGGGTGAAGGGGGGCGGCTGACCAGCAGATTCAGCCAATACTGAAACTCCTAAGCAGCCCTGCAAAGTTCAGAATGGAGTCATGTTTGGCAGAGGGTCTTCTCTGAACACTTCAGTCTAAGTGCTTCCCTTCCCTAGAAGAATCCTTCCAATCCCTTAGACAGCAGGAGGCTACAAAGTGGTCCCAGGTCAGGGAGAATACCAAGGTGTGAAGGGAGAGAAGCAGCCTCCTGGAGAGCCCCACCCCCCAGCTCCAATCACCAAGGCATCCCTTACCTCATGGCTGGCATACTTATTGAGTGGCGGATGGAGTAGCTGCTGCTTGGAAGCATTAGGGAAGCAGAAAAGGAAGCAAGAGTTAATCCTGAGGACAAGAGCAGAAGAGGCCCTTGCACTCACAGGTGCTGGTCACCAGAGTTCCTGAGAACTCTGACACTGGACAGATGTCTGCAGATATGGCAGACGGCCACCCCATCGTCATTGTCGCCACCACCGAGAAGCCTCTTATTATGGCCCCTCCACACCAGGAGGAAACAGCTCACTTGACCCCAGCTCCTCCCTCTTTACTCCATGGATGCTGCATTTGTCCCCCACCCCCCGTCCGACCCCCATCATGGGGAGCACCAGAAGTCACCCCAGAAGTGCCACAACTGAGGAAGAAACTTGGGTCAGAAGTCCTAGGCCTGGTGTTTTGTTGGGGCACAACCAGCCCTCAGATGTGCTTACCCAACTTCACAGTAATTTAAACAGCCTCTTGAGAAAAGGGAAACAACCAGGTCAAGTAAGTAAAACCATCTAAAGCCATATTCTTCTGGGTTTAGATTCTGGGCCGCCAAGGACTGGCTGGCTGGGGTGTCACACACAAAGCAGTGTTGTCTGCCTCTGGTAGCAGGACTGACTCCTAGGAAGAGGAAAGTCTCTCAAGTCATAAATGAGACACATTTGCCTTGAGGAGACCACACTGCACCTCTGGAAAAGAAAGGGACGGGCAGCAGGCTTTTGAAGGATGGCACAAAGAGCACAGCAGCCAGAGGGCAGGAGGGTCCTGCCTGGGAAAGTGTTTCTTTTCAGACGAGACTTGGCTGTGGAAGTAGAGAGGGACTGGATCTGTCCAAGGACCTTTAGGACAGCAGGGGGATCCGGGAGCACTGCCCCTGAAGAAGGGACGCGTGTCTTGAGTAGACAGTAGGCTGGGTCATTGTCCCTGGGTGGGTCCTGATGATGACACACAAGATGACCGCACTGGGTAGGGACCACTCATTAATACTCTGCAAGCATCTGACTGGCGATGCTACCATGGCAGGAAGCAAGGTGACCAAAACGAGGGGGTCTTGCCATCACCTCTTACCTCCTCAGCAAGCACCGGCAGCCAACACTGCACCCACAGGGGATCAGCCACAGCCCCTCCACCCATCCCAGACTCAGAGAACAGTCTTGCATAAGGGCCCTTCTTACCTAAAGGAGCGTGAGAACGGATGAGCCCTACAAAGGTGGCAGCAGGAGGAAAGAAGAAACGCTCCATTAGGCAAGGGAGGCCGGCTGCCAGCCCCAAGAACTCGTCTGTGAGCCCAGAGAGCCCGTGGCTCAAGCACCAAGGACCAGGCAGAGCAGCCCCATGTGGGGAGTGCCTGTGCACGGGCAGCACAGCTTTGTGACAATCCTCCATGCGTTCCATCAGGGATGGCAAGCACTCATCAAGGAGAGGGGAGCAAACGCCTCCTCTCACCAATCTACGGAGGTCCTGAACAAGAAATCCTGCTGTGATCCAAACTACATAGGGTTACAGCCCAGCTGAAAGCCCAGCAGAGTGGCTAGGCAGCACCACAGCCCTGGGGCCAAAAGGCCCACCCCATGGAGGCGGACAGCACGAGGGGCAAAAGCAGCAACAGGAAAACAAGGGACCTGCCGTGGCAGGCAGGCACACCGGGCTGGGGGGGCGGGGGGGCAGTCACCATTGCGGTCACTATGCCCACCTCCGTGTGCTGCACATGCCAAAGGAGATGCCCACAGATGCAGTGCAGATGGTGTCTCAGGAATGTGCCCAGAAAGCCCATGACTAGAGTGCTGGGTGTGAACTGTGACTGGATGGGACCCTGGAGACCCCCTGCTGCCAGCCTCTGCAGCTCTGCAGACAAGCTCCCAGCTGCACCTGGAAGAGCCAGGCTTTCTGTGACCACACCTCGCCCAGGGACATGGCTGTGGGCCAGACATGGGGGCAGGCTCTGTCAGTCTATCCACGGCAGGGCTTACATTTACAGGGCGGCCCCCAAGGACCCTCCTCACCACAGCTGCTTGGGACACAAGAGGAGCTCAAGTGCAGGAGGGACAGGCACAACAAAGAACATGGACTGTGAGCTAACTCAGTTTCTCCAAACTTCAGACAATTTTCAAAAGAAGTTGTGGGGTGGGGGGTAGAGATGGATTATCGC
The DNA here is from genome assembly GCF_023851605.1 of Tamandua tetradactyla. NCBI lineage: Eukaryota > Metazoa > Chordata > Mammalia > Pilosa > Myrmecophagidae > Tamandua > Tamandua tetradactyla. Next base: position 61,302,828 of record NC_135327.1, on the reverse strand, counting down.
AAACAAGCCAAAGTAAATGATGAGCACAGCTCTGGTGGCCCTCGCCACTGCTGCATGCTGTGTGGCCAGGTGTCTCCTCACCTCCACCTAAGTTCCTCAGTGCAAAACTTGGAACCAGAAGAGCCCCCATCCTGGGTCCCATACATATCAGATCCTTTAGGTGGGGAAACGCTTCAACTAAGGCAGGCAGGAAAGGGGGGTCCAGCCCAAGAGAGGATGTGTCCCTCAGTCCTGCTGGAAACATGAGAGTAAATGACGTGTCATTGGCCTAGGTGGACCCCAAGTCCACAGGCTATCAACAATACACAATTTTCAACCAAGGGAATAGGAACCTGGGGTGGACCAGAAATAACTTTAGTCAGGATAAGGCAGGCCTACAGTGAGGTACTCCCCCAAATAGAGAGACAAAGACTGATCCTCACAGTAGGGAAGGGGTCACAGACAGTGTCTGTGAATTCTGCTGTGGCAACAGGTGTCACACAGGGAGTACATGCAGTGCTACTCAGGGAGGGCCCTGCCTTGTCCTCAGCTGTGCACTGAGCCTGCAGCGAGCCTCAGAGGCCAGCACTGTCCACCTTCCTCTTAAAGGGAGTTCCATGGGGAGTGGGCTAGGATGCTGGCCACTGTGACCACCAGTCCTGTGTGGCTTACCCCCAACCCCCTAGGTCCCACCCCACCCCCCTAGGAAGGCATTACCACCTCCACCACACAGAAAGGCACAGGCTCAGACAGGCTCAGCACCCAGGAAGCGGCAGTGCCAGCGTCAGCCATGAAGCCTCAAGGAGCGTCAAGGAGTGTGGCTGGCAGAGCAGGACAGGTAGGGGCACAGCCCTGGGAAAGGGCAGAGCCTTGGGCAGGAGCAGGCTGCTGCCTCATGGGGTCCGAGTCCCTCACCCCGGCTCCACCCCCTTCTCGCAAGCCACCTGCCAATGGACACACAGCTTCCCATCCACCATGCAGACTCTTCTAACTGCACCCCAAGGTTTCACTGGCGAGTCTGTCTCTGAGACTCAGGACCAAGCAAACCCCATGCTGAGAACATTTCCTGAAGAGGGCTGCCTGCCTGCTGGGACTAATGCCCCTACCTCCTACCTTCAACCTCACTCCAGCCCTAAACTGACATTCACCCCCAACCTCCCCTCCCAAACTGACAGGCCACCCTCTGTGCACCCTCCTTTGCCAATCTCAACCATCAGAAGAAGTTTCCTGATGGCATTAGAGACCTCCCCTCCCCACTAAGAAATAAAGAAATGGAAAGAGGGCAGCAAACAGAAGCAAGGGTGCCTATGATCAGAATGGCCCTGGGATGGCATGGCCACCATCTGCGGATGCCAGCTCAGCACCAAGACCTCACAGCTGACAGGTTCGATGGAGCAGAGCCAGGCCTCTGGGTGGGGGCCTCACCTCATGTCTCCAAGCTTCCTGCTTATCGCGGAGCCCACAGTAGACAGGGCAGCCGAAGTCTTCTGTCCTGCTTGGGTGAGTGTTTCCTGAGTCTTCTTATAGCTGGGAAGAAGAAACATTAGTTCAACCAACCACATCAGGCAGGCCACCACCCATGCCAAGGGGAGTACCAGGAGAGCCTGAGAAAGGGACAAAGGCAGGATAGAGGTGGGAGACACCCTAGCCCCTGCAGGACAGAGGTGGGCAGAAGCTGCCGTGCTGCAGACCAACTTGCCCTCAGCAGCTCATGGAGGCCCATCTTCCAGCTGTGTAATCCAGTTTCTTCTGTCCCGTAAGAAACATATCCAGCTTACCCCACCCATCATGTCCTTATCGTCTCACAGCCAACTTTCCTACCTGGCAAACACATCACTGCCACAGCCCAGGGAAGCCACAGGGAGGCCAACATTGCAGTGCAGGGAAGGACAGGCAGCGAGACAGGAGACACAGCATCCCTTCAGCTGCCCTCTGCCACATGTAGGAGAAAACTGACCAACACACCTAGAAGCTCCCATTCGCTCTTGGCCCCTGAGCACCATCCTCTAACAGGTAAAGCCCTTGAACTCAACCATGGCCATACCAGGATGACCTTGCTGGCAGTGATCTTGCTGGGGGTGCCCTCACTGGGGATGGGGGAGCACATGTGCACATCTGTGGCACATCAACTCCTTCCCAAGAGACATCTGTCCCCACATTCTGTCCCTTAGAATGTCCTTTCAGAACGGGAAACAGAGCTCCACTTTTGAGCCACCATGTACTGCCATGCCAGCAGCAAGAGTACGATACCACTAAGTCACAGTGCATGACCCCTATCATCTTTAGACTTCACAGAGTGAGTGAAGAGCTGGCACAAGCAGGATGCTGCAGACACAGGGCTTGCCAGGGCCTCTTGTCCTCTTGAGGGCTAACACCTGATGTGCCTTTACTCCTCCAACAGCCACCACAAGGAATAAGCAAAACGTGGCAGCCTCCAAGAGGACTGTGCTGGTTTGAAACTATTATGTACCTCAGAAAAACCATGTTTTAATCCTGATTCAATCTTGTGGGGGCAGTCATTACTTTTAATCCTGATTCTATACCATAGGCTGGAAACTTTTGATTAGATTATCTCCACGGAGATGTGGCACACTTAACTGTGGGTTAAGTGTGCCTTTGATTAGATGTAGATCTGACCCCACCCATTCCAGGTAGGTCTTGATTAGTTTACTGGAATCCTGTAAAAGAAGAAACATTTTGGAAAGAGCCAGAAGCTATGGAAACCTCAGAGCTGACAGAGAGTGAGCCGACAAAAACTTCAGCACAGAGCTGACACAGGTGCCAACATTTGGAGAACAAGAGACACAAATATTTGGAGACATCACCATGAAATGTTAAGCAACCCAGAACCTGGAGAGCAGCAAGGGAAGCGAAGAGATGAAAGCCAGTCCCAGAGAAACAATGGGAGGAACCTCCCAGGAACAGAGGCTTAAAGCAATGGAGCCCAGGAGCAAGGGACCAGCAGATATCAGTCACATGACTTCCTAGCTAACAGAGGTGTTCCAGATACATCATCTTTTCTTGAATTAAGGTATCTTTCTCTGGATGCCTTAGCTTTGATATTTCCATAGGCTTAGAACTGAAAACCTGTGACTTATTAAATTCCCTCTATTTAAGCCTTTCCATTTCTGGTATATCACATTCCAGCAGCTTGCAAACCAAAACAAGGACCCAACTCATAACCAAAACCTGAAGCAAAGCTGCCAGGCCCCAGCTGCTCTGTGAGCCAGGACGCGAACCCATGGGACCAATACCAAGACCCCGGGGCTTCTGAGACAGACCAACCTAAGAAGCAGCTTTCTGGAAAAATCTGCCTAACACTTGAGTGACAACTGAGTGCCAAGGCTTGATGCCCCTGTGGAGATGCTGCCCACACCAGCTGGGCCATCACCAGGAAGAAGAGCTGACAGTCAGAGCCTGGGACAGCCATGACACTCAATCTTTCTGAACTACCCCTGCCCTGCTATGACCTCTCAATGCAGGCAGGCCCCAGACATGCTCCTGCTGGCCCTCAGCCTCCACCTGCTTGCCCAGTGACCACAATGACCACTGCCCCTGAATGAGCACTATGCACTTGGGCTCAGGCCCCTCTTCCTGGCAGCCCCACTTCCTGACCACTCACTGCAGTCTACATGGGGCCATTTATGAGTGCTGCCCTTGCCCTCCTCACACTGCTCAGCTCCTGGCTGCTGCCCAGGAGGACTCTCTCCATTCTGTAGACAGGTGGATGGATGTCACCTGAAAGACAGGGGCCTCACAGGGCTCCACAGGTGTGCAGGAGGGCCCCAGTCCTAAAATACATGTTAATTCCTGGCAAGGCAGTTTGGAAATGTCTTCAAGTTGCTAGAATATTGAGTTAATTTGGGTTTCTAGGAAGGTTAGAGAACCAGTTAAATGTCACTGCTAACTACTTCCTGAAACCTAAAGGATACTTCAGTAAAGGGAAAAAAGTTTCTACAATACTTGCAGAGAATTTACTTCTGGATTTTATAAATTCAGTAACTAGTAAGGATGCTAATTCTGAGCCTGGCCTTTAGAAGGCCACCAGGAGTCCTTCCCCTTGTGCTGTATTTGAAACGGATACAGTCTGACCCCCATGCCCAGCGACCACAGACATGCCAGAAGCCCCACCTTCTTACAGCTCTGACCGTTGGCAGCGTCACTGACCTAGAGGGCGTGACCTAAACGGAAGCCCCCAAAGCAGAGGGATGGGAGCAAAACCAGGCAGCAGTCAACTTCCACTAAAAACAAAGCAACATGACCCTCTCTGACAGATTCCACACAGTCCCACTGTGACTACCAGGGAACGCCCAGCCACTCACCACCTAACCAACAAAGACTTCACTCTAGGCTGCAAGCACCCATCTGAGCAGCATGCGCCATGCCACTCTGTCTCAGGAGTCTTCAGAAAGTGGCAAGAGAGGTTGGGGTGGGGAGTCTGGGGGCAGGTGCGACAGGACCTTCTCTCCACTTCCTGTAAAGGTGCTCCTTCTATGGAGACCCAGCTGGATAACGTGCTTTCACTTCTAATGAGTTAAATAAGATTATCTGCAAATAACTGAGACTTGGGTCCACCTAGAATCATTGTTTTAAAAAAGGAAAACAAAACAAAACACCAGGTACACAGTAATTCATTTCAGAAATAAAACTTCCAAACATGTCTTCAAGTTCCATGTCCCCTGAAATAACAAGCACATAAGACCATGTTAACATTCTGGACTTCCTGGAAGATGGCGGCTTAGTAAGACGCGCGGATCTTAGTTTCTTCTCCAGGACACCTACTAGGGGAGTAGAAACGATACAGAAAGCGCCCAAAGCCACAACAGAGATAAAAAAGACAGCGTACCCCATCCTGGAACGGCTGGCTGGCTGAGAGAAGCAGCTCGGGTGAGATCGCCGAGGCGCGCGGGCCTTACCGGGCGGGGTGGCAAGCGGCCGGAGTTACTCCCTTCCCCCTTCCCGGGCCGGCTGGGAGAATTGGAGAGGCGGTCCCCTGAAACAAAGACGGCTGGCGCCCACACCACGCGCAGCCCCCGGACCAACTGAGAGAATTGGATCGGAAACCCCCAGGCCGCGGAGAACGGTGACGGGTGGGGGAGGCCCCTTCCAAACCCGTGACTCCCGGGGAACGTGCACTCTCTCGGGCGGGCCGCTGCCGCTGGCGCCCTCCCGCCACGCTTGTTGCCCAGGGCCGACTAGGAAATTCGGACGGGCTCTTTCCCTGGCTGCGGCGACCAGCAACCCTCCCTGCGTTCGGACCCCGGGCCGGCTCAAGCCGTTTAGGCTAGCGAACCCCCCGGACGGCGAGAGTTTTCCAAAGTTTAAGGTCCCACAGCACCTTTTACTGGTGGGACCCGCAGACAAACGTGTGCCACGAGCGCCACCTACTGGGCAGGATAAGAAAAACAGAACCCAGAGATTTCACAGAAAAATATTACAACCTTGCTGGGTCCAACACCAAGAGAAATCTGAATAAATGCCCAGACGCCAGCAGCAGAAGATAACTGTCCACGCTCAAAAGATTGAGAATATGGCCCAGTCAAAGGAACAAACCAATAGCTCAAATGAGACACAAGAGCTGAGACAACTAATCCTGAATATACGAACAGAAATGGAAAACCTCTTCAAAAATGAAATCGATAAATTGAGGGAGGACATGAAGAGGACATGGGCTGAACATAAAGAAGAAATAGAAAAACTGAAAAAACAAATCGCAGAACTTATGGAAGTGAAGGATAAAGTAGCAAACATAGAAAAAATAATGGATAGCTACAATGATAGATTTAAAGAGACAGAAGATAGAATTAGTGATTTGGAGGATGGAACATCTGAATCCCAAAAAGAAACAGAAACTATCGGGAAAAGAATGGAAAAATTTGAACAGGGTATCAGGGAACTCAAGGACAATATGAACCGCACAAATATACGTGTTGTGGGTGTCCCAGAAGGAGAAGAGAAGGGAAAAGGAGGAGAAAAACTAATGGAAGAAATTTTCACTGAAAATTTCCCAACTCTTATGAAAGACCTAAAATTACAGATCCAAGAAGTGCAGCGCACCCCAAAGAGATTAGACCCAAATAGGCGTTCTCCAAGACACTTACTAGTTAGAATGTCAGAGGTCAAAGAGAAAGAGAAGATCTTGAAAGCAGCAAGAGAAAAACAATCCATTACATACAAGGGAAACCCAATAAGACTTTGTGTAGATTTCTCAGCAGAAACCATGGAAGCTAGAAGACAGTGGGATGATATATTTAAAATACTAAAAGAGAAAAACTGCCAACCAAGACTCCTATATCCAGCAAAATTATCCTTCAAAAATGAGGGAGAAATTAAAACATTCTCAGACAAAAAGTCACTGAAAGAATTTGTGACCAAGAGACCAGCTCTGCAAGAAATACTAAAGGGAGCACTAGAGTCAGATACAAAAAGACAGAAGAGAGAGATATGGAAAAGAGTGTAGAAAGAAGGAAAATCAGATATGATATATATAATACAAAAGGCAAAATGTTAGAGGAAAATATTATCCAAACAGTAATAACACTAAATGCCAATGGACTGAATTCCCCAATCAAAAGACATAGATTGGCAGAATGGATTAAAAAACAGGATCCTTCTATATGCTGTCTACAGGAAACACATCTTAGACCCAAAGATAAACATAGGTTGAAAGTGAAAGGTTGGGAAAAGATATTTCATGCAAATAACAACCAGAAAAGAGCAGGAGTGGCTATACTAATATCCAACAAATTAGACTTCAAATGTAAAACAGTTAAAAGAGACAAAGAAGGACACTATATACTAATAAAAGGAACAATTAAACAAGAAGACATAACAATCATAAATATTTACGCACCGAATCAGAATGCCCCAAAATACGTGAGGAATATACTGCAAACACTGAAAAGGGAAATAGACTCATATACCATAATAGTTGGAGACTTCAACTCACCACTCTCATCAAGGGACAGAACATCTAGACAGAGGATCAACAAAGAAATAGAGAATCTGAATATTACTATAAATGAACTAGACTTAATAGACATTTATAGGACATTACATCCCACAACAGCAGGATACACCTTTTTCTCAAGTGCTCATGGATCATTCTCAAAGATAGACCATATGCTGGGTCACAAAGCAAGTCTTAACAAATTTAAAAAGATTGAAATCTTACACAACACTTTCTCGGACCATAAAGGAATGATGTTGGAAATCAATAATAGGCAGAGTGCCAGAAAATTCACAAATACGTGGAGGCTCAACAACACACTCCTAAACAACGACTGGGTCAAAGAAGAAATTGCAAGAGAAATTAGCAAATACCTCGAGGCGAATGAAAATGAAAACACAACATATCAAAACTTATGGGACGCAGCAAAGGCAGTGCTAAGAGGGAAATTTATTGCTCTAAATGCCTATATCAGAAAAGAAGAAAAGGCAAAAATTCAGGAATTAACTATCCATTTGGAAGAACTGGAGAAAGAACAGCAAGCTAACCCCAAAGCAAGCAAAAGGAAAGAAATAACAAAGATTAGAGCACAAATAAATGAAATTGAAAACATGAAAACAATAGAGAAAATCAATAAGGCCAGAAGTTGGTTCTATGAGAAAATCAATAAGATTGATGGGCCCTTAGCAAGATTGACAAAAAGAAGAAGAGAGAGGATGCAAATAAATAAGATCAGAAATGGAAGAGGAGACATAACTACTGACCTCACAGAAATAAAGGAGGTAATAACAGGATACTATGAACAACTTTACGCTAATAAATACAACAATTTAGAGGAAATGGACGGGTTCCTGGAAAGACATGAACAACCAACTTTGACTCAAGAAGACATAGATGACCTCAACAAACCAATCACAAGTAAAGAAATTGAATTAGTCATTCAAAAGCTTCCTAAAAAGAAAAGTCCAGGACCAGATGGCTTCACATGTGAATTCTACCAAACGTTCCAGAAAGAATTAGTACCAATTCTCTTCAAACTCTTCAAAAAAATCGAAGTGGAGGGAAAACTACCTAATTCATTCTATGAAGCCAACATCACCCTCATACCAAAACCAGGCAAAGATATTACAAAAAAAGAAAACTACAGACCAATCTCTCTAATGAATACAGATGCAAAAATCCTCAATAAAATTCTAGCAAATCGTATCCAACAACACATTAAAAGAATTATACATCATGACCAAGTAGGATTCATCCCAGGTATGCAAGGATGGTTCAACATAAGAAAATCAATTAATGTAATACACCATATCAACAAATCAAAGCAGAAAAATCACATGATCATCTCAATTGATGCAGAGAAGGCATTCGACAAGATTCAACATCCTTTCCTGTTGAAAACACTTCAAAAGATAGGAATACAAGGGAACTTCCTTAAAATGATAGAGGGAATATATGAAAAACCCACAGCTAATATCATCCTCAATGGGGAAAAATTGAAAACTTTCCCCCTAAGATCAGGAACAAGACAAGGATGTCCACTATCACCACTATTATTCAACATTGTGTTGGAGGTTCTAGCCAGAGCAATTAGACAAGAAAAAGAAATACAAGGCATCAAAATTGGAAAGGAAGAAGTAAAACTATCACTGTTTGCAGACGATATGATACTATACGTCGAAAACCCGGAAAAATCCACAACAAAACTACTAGAGCTAATAAATGAGTACAGCAAAGTAGCAGGTTACAAGATCAACATTCAAAAATCTGTAGCATTTCTATACACTAGTAAGGAACAAGCTGAGGGGGAAATCAAGAAACGAATCCCATTCACAATTGCAACTAAAAGAATAAAATACCTAGGAATAAATTTAACTAAAGAGACAAAAAACCTATATAAAGAAAACTACAAAAAACTGCTAAAAGAAATCACAGAAGACCTAAATAGATGGAAGGGCATACCGTGTTCATGGATTGGAAGACTAAATATAGTTAAGATGTCAATCCTACCTAAATTGATTTACAGATTCAATGCAATACCAATCAAAATCCCAACAACTTATTTTTCAGAAATAGAAAAACCAATAAGCAAATTTATCTGGAAGGGCAGGGTGCCCCGAATTGCTAAAAACATCTTGAGGAAAAAAAACGAAGCTGGAGGTCTCGCGCTGCCTGACTTTAAGGCATATTATGAAGCCACAGTGGTCAAAACAGCATGGTATTGGCATAAAGATAGATATATCGACCAATGGAATCGAATAGAGTGCTCAGATATAGACCCTCTCATCTATGGACATTTGATCTTTGATAAGGCAGTCAAGCCAACTCACCTGGGACAGAACAGTCTCTTCAATAAATGGTGCCTAGAGAACTGGATATCCATATGCAAAAGAATGAAAGAAGACCCATCTCTCACACCCTATACAAAAGTTAACTCAAAATGGATCAAAGATCTAAACATTAGGTCTAAGACCATAAAACAGTTAGAGGAAAATGTAGGGAGATATCTTATGGATCTTACAACTGGAGGCGGTTTTATGGACCTTAAACCTAAAGCAAGAGCACTGAAGAAGGAAATAAATAAATGGGAACTCCTCAAAATTAAACACTTTTGTGCATCAAAGAACTTCATCAAGAAAGTAGAAAGACAGCCTTCACAATGGGAGACAATATTTGGAAATGATATATCAGATAAAGGTCTAGTATCCAGAATTTATAAAGAGATTGTTCATCTCAACAACAAAAAGACAGCCAACCCAATTACAAAATGGGAAAAAGACTTGAACAGACACCTCTCAGAAGAGGAAATACGGATGGCCAAGAGGCACATGAAGAGATGCTCAATGTCCCTGGCCATTAGAGAAATGCAAATCAAAACCACAATGAGATATCATCTCACACCCACCAGAATGGCCATTATCAACAAAACAGAAAATGACAAGTGCTGGAGAGGATGCGGAGAAAGAGGCACACTTATCCACTGTTGGTGGGAATGTCAAAGGGTGCAACCACTGTGGAAGGCAGTTTGGCGGTTCCTCAAAAAGCTGAATATAGAATTGCCATACGACCCAGCAATACCATTGCTAGGTATCTACTCAAAGGACTTAAGGGCAAAGACACAAACGGACATTTGCACACCAATGTTTATAGCAGCATTATTTACAATTGCAAAGAGATGGAAACAGCCAAAATCTCCATCAACAGAAGAGTGGCTAAACAAACTGTGGTATATACATACGATGGAATATTATGCAGCTTTAAGACAAGATAAACTTATGAACCATGTAATAACATGGATGGACCTAGAGAATATTATGCTGAGTGAATCCAGCCAAAAACTAAAGGACAAATACTGTATGGTCCCACTGATGTGAACGGACATTCGAGAATAAACTTGAAATATGTCATTGGTAACAGAGTTCAGCAGGAGTTAGAAACAGGGTAAGACAATGGGTAATTGAAGCTGAAGGGATACAGACTGTGCAACAGGACTAGATACAAAAACTCAAAAATGGACAGCACAATAATACCTAATTGTAAAGTAATCATGTTAAAACACTGAATGAAGCTGCATCTGAGCTATAGGTTTTTGTTTTGTTTTGTGTTGTTTTGTTTTGATTTTACTATTATTACTTTTATTTTTTTCTCTATATTAACATTCTATATCTTTTTCGGTTATGTTGCTAGTTCTTCTAAACCAATGCAAATGTATTAAGAAATGATGATCATGCAGCTATGTGATGATGTTAAGAATTAATGATTGCATGTGTAGAATGGTATGATCTCTAAATGTTGGGTTAATTTCTTTTTTTCCGTTAATTAAAAAAAAAAAAGAGAGAGAAGGGATAATTGGAGATGAAGGGATACAGACTGTACAACGGGACTGGATATAAAAACTCAGAAATGGACAGCACAATACTACCCAATTGTAATGCAATTATGTTAAAACACTGAATGAAGCTGCATGTGAGGTATAGGTTTTTTGTTTTTGTTTTTTTTGTTTTTTTTTCTTTCTATTATTGTTTTAATTCTTATTCTGTTGTCTTTTTATTTCTTTTTCTAAATCGATGCAAATGTACTAAGAACTGATGAATATGCAACTATGTGATGTTATTAAGAATTACTGATTGTACATGTACATTGAAATGATTTCTAATTGTTTTGTTAATTCTTTTTTTAATTAATAAAAAAAAAAAAAAAAAAAAAAAAAAAAAGACCATGTTAACATTCTAATGGTCTCAAACAGAGTACTTAAAGAAAGACCCCTGCTGAATCTCTATTTGTGCCAAAAGGAAGACAGTGGGGCAGGAAACAAAGTGCATGTGCTGCGAGTGTGCCAGCAACTGAGCCCTGGGCCTGGGCACAGACCATGTCAGGAGAGGCCCCAGGGGCACACACGACATGGCAGTGGCGCTAGCACTGCTGGCCACTGCCCTGGGCAAATAGGAAGCAGTTTCCTCACACTGCCATGGGCCATTTCTGGTATGTGGAAATGAAGGTGTCACAAGTGACTTTGTTGTGACAAGCAGAAGCTGTTGCCTGTGCATGTGTGGCTCAAGGACCCACCCAGCCATGCTTCTTTCCACCATGTGTGCCCAATAATACCTTGGCTCTGACCTCTGCTCCTGCCCTCCCTGGCCAGTACTGGGGCAGCAGCAGTGTGGAGGCCAGCCCTCTTGGAGGTTTTCCAGCACACAGACCTGGAAAATATCTGATCCAGACAACTCTGCCCCAGCAAGATTCAAGAACTGCCACTTTCTCCCACCATCACCTGATGTGGTCCTCTGGGGCAACCCCCTGCCTTCTTGGTGTAAGAGTGAAGCCACCCCAGGATGAGCACGAGGAGACCACGGTTATGACCACAGGGATTGGTCCAATGGGTCTCAAACCTGGGCCAAAACCAGCAATACAACCCTGACACTACTGGGCAACCAGTTGCAGAACTGGTATCCAGAGCCAACCTGAGAACAAAGCCAACATGAAAGAGAGTAGAATGGAGGGTGCCTTGAGACTGAGTCCTGACAACTGGGACAGGGCTTCTCCCTCAGGCATGCCCCTCACCTCCTTGCTTGGCTGTGCTTTCAACCACCTGCGACCAAAAGAAGCCAAACAGAACAAACCAGGGACCCACTCTCAATACCAACAGAGAGGACACGAGGTGATTGTGTCACAGCCCAGAGAGCACAGGTGCTCTCACACCAGGCTGCCGGGATCAGAAGCAGTGAGGGGAAGGAAGAGGGCCTAAGGGCTCAGCAAGAGGTTAGCCCGAAGCAGCGCTGGGAGGACTTGTGGCCTGGAGCACTAACATCATGCTTTCCATCAGGCTGACCCTCTATTCCAGTCCTCCAATGTGCTGCTGGCTGAAAGGTGTGTACCAACACATGGGGACCAGAAGAATAGTGACCATGCTTCTACTGCCCTCACCACCTCAACTCGAAGTCCAGAAAAGCCCTGGACAGTGGAAGCATGCTAGCAAACCCGTTTTCCTGCAGACAGGACAAGGAAGGCACCACTAGGTATGCACACCAGGACTCCCTCGTCCCCTCATCCCAGGGCAGCCAAGGTTATCAGCCATACCTATCTCCTGAGCTATCAGTCTCCTGGGCTGTCCCTGCAGAAACCCTTCCCAGCTCTGAAAGCATCATTTTCACAACCCTTTCAGTGACACCAAAACCAGGGATGAGGCCTCAGGGGAGCCCCTCTGACTATGAACAGCTTGAAAAGGGTGTCCGTAGGCCACACCCAGAGCCACACATTTCTCTTCACACAGCTGAGTCGTGAGTACTCCGAGCTCTTTGGAAAACTATTTATTTGAAATAGTATTTCAGAAACTTTATACTGAATGGCTTTACAAACCAGCACTAAAGTGTCCTAAGACTATTTTCAGATTGATTGTGCTGTGAGACTTCCTGATACCCAAACTGCACAGAAGGCAGCCCACCTGGACTGAAAGAATGTCTGTTCCTTGGCAAAGTCAGCATTCCACAGCCCCAGAGGCTCAGCACAGCCCAGGAGCATCCCCAGAATACTTAGGGCAGTGGTGGACGGGCTGCAGGGTGCACAGCACAGAGAACAAACTAGTGGTGCCTCCTGGAGACCAGCTCCCTGCCAACAGGCCAAAGGCACCAGGTGCCCAGTACCCAGACCTGGCTTGCAGGCACCACCACACAAGTTCAACAAGGACCAAACATGGAAGAGCTTCCTCATCATGCTCTCTGGCAACCATGATAGCACTACCTTCTGAGCAAGACATGGAAAAATCCCACAAAGCAACTATTTTTTAAGTACCCCCACCCAGTTCAAAGAAGACATAATCAAACACAAATGAAGGCATGATTCTTAGCTTAAAAGCCTCAAAGAAAACAACATGGAGATAACCCTGGCACGGCCCCACATCACACCTCCCCACACAAGAACCTATAGTTACTCTGAGAATCTGATGCTCAAGGTGTATTTGCATAGGAAGGAAAGAGGACAACAAACAGAAAAAAACCAAACTTACCAAAAAAACAACCACCACTACCACCAGGCATCCAACTATGCCACCCACTGTTAAAAACAAAGAACTGCTACTCATTTAGGATGCCCCACCCTGAGCTCAGAATCTCTAACTGAAGCATGATGGGCCAAGGGATTTTTAAGTGCAATCTGGTGACTGAAACTTTTTTCAGCTATTGCATGTTGTTCTGCAAGAGTGTGAAGGATAGCCATGGTCTCATTTCATTTGTATTCGGGAGGAGAAAAAGTAGATCAGAAAAAAAACAGCCAACACTGAAGCACGGTTTCCACCAAGCACAGCCCGTCCCTGCTACCTGAGAGAGAGTTCAGAGGGGGAGGTTAGGAGGGGGAAGAGTGGCAGCGAGATGGGCCTCAGGCACTCACAGGTCCGACTGTGTCACTTTTTCATTCCACTCTCCAAGCTTCTCAGAAGTTCTCACATAGCTAAAAACAGAAAGTCTGTAGTAAATTATTTAGAAAACCTATTTCAACTCAGGCTTTAAACTGTTGAAATTCCGAGGAAGACAGGAAAGGAACCACTGGCAGGAATGACAACCTCCAGCTGGCCAGCGAGCAGATCGCTGACTCAACCACACCCCTGCCACCTGGGTTCAGCACTCTAAGGCGAGGCCAGGTGAGGCCAGGTAGAGGTATCAGAAGAACCGAGGGTTCTTTCCCTGCCACACTGAGGAAACAAGCACCTTGTTATTCTAAAATTGCACTCTGAACAGCACCTGCTGCTATGGAGATGCAGGCACAGGGAGGTGAGGGGCAGAACAGCCTGAAGCCCTGAAAACACTTCTCTGACATCCATATTTAGGGATGCAAAACCTTGACTTCCTAGGACAGACATGGCCTGCTCATAGATGAGACTGATGAAATCCAACTCAACCTGTCTTCCACAGGGACGCAGTTTCTTAGATAGTGGAGTGCCCCCCAACCCCAGGACACTTTTAGAGGAACCACACTGCAGGACTGGGACAGAGGGTATAGCTCCCCAACTCCCAAGAGCTCAGGTGTCCCCAGGCCAGGGGGCACTTACGGAAAGGACTTGTGTGCATGCCAGCAGATATCAAGTCACAGGGACCAGAGGAGTCAGCCCTACGTGGACGTGATTAGGGCTTTTTCAAATTTGGACCCTGAAACACACACTTCTTGTTCATTTCTACTCTACAACTAGACATACACAGAGCTTAAAGTGCAGTGCAGAACCTACACCAAGGATCAGTCCTGGCTGGCTGCTCCCAACAGGCATGTGTGATCAGTTTATTTCTCATGAGGCCCCTCGCCCACCATGGGGTGGGTACCTACGCGTTAGAGACCTGCACATCGTGCCAGCTCCGGGACAGGTTCTGCTTCAGCCCTTCCAAGGCAGAGAGGCCCAGCTTCCTTTTCAGCTCCCCACAGTGCCTCTCCTTGGCTGCCAGGACCTGGCGCAGAGTGACAATTTCCTCTTCTACCTGCAAAAGCAGGCAGTTGACAGGATCAGCCATTCCTATTGAAGGAAATGACTAACATCCTCATACCCATGGCAATGAGTGCTTTCTCAGAATTATCAGAGAGCTTTCTGCTTGCAGAGACACAACTGCTCTCATGAGCAGACCCTACAGGATACTTTTGCTTTGTTTCCATCTGGTACTGGCACACCAATTTCTTCTGGAGAACTGACCCCCCAGCCTCCCAAGCCTGGTGGTTTTAGTGGGGCTGAGAGGGGTTGGAACTAGCCAGGATGAGCACATGCCCAAGCAAGGCTCAGTAGACCTCTTCACCAGACTGAGTATAGGCCAGAAGATATGAGTCCCTTTTCTCTCTAGGCTCTGGTCATGGGCATGGACAAAGGAAGCCCAAAACTGCTGAAAGCCATGCCCTATATGCAGCTGTGGGGGAATTCCACATGCAGTGGGAAGGAAGTAGAGCTGACAGACAGTCAGATGGTCAGAAACCCAAAGGACAGACAGCCCACCCTGAGGACATAGGTGTTCCTGAGCTCAGCTCGGCTCTCAGCAAAGCCAGTCACAAAGGTGAAAAATACATTTTCTCTTGTGCTTAAGGTAGTTTGAGTTGGATAATACAAAGATTCCTGATATAAACTTCAACATTAACAGGTCTTAAAAGAACGTGAAGAAAAAAAAGGGACTTTTGTAAGGAGCATCCTTTAAAGCTGTAATGCTTTAGAAAAACTTCTCAATATTTTTAGCCTCTATATGAACACCTATTCTAAAAAATTCCCTTTCTTAAAAAGAATCATTGTTTAGATTAAGGTACTAAAAGACAGCTTAGAACCCTGCATATTACTATGTCATTCTTGGAAGGTAGTTGACACAAGAAATAATTTAAAGACACAGGGTCATCGAAGGCCAAACTACTACCTGTCACTCCAGCAATTACAACCAGTGACCAGAACATTCCATTTATGATATGACTGACAGATTTATGGGGTTTAAGGGTATATAGTATAGTTGTCACGGAGAGCATACAAGTTGAAATTTAAAGTGACACAAGACCTTTTTCACTTTGCAATTCTACTCTGAAAAAGATCTTGTGGTTTTGGTTTCTAAACCAACATACTCTAAAATAAAATGCACAGCATTAGTTTCCTTGGACTTCTTGGTACTTCTCCCTAAACCTTCTTTCTATTCAAAAACAGCTGTGTAATTATCCCAGCGATCTGAAACCTGGTCCTTCAGGCTGAGGCTCGTCTGCATGAGTACCTCTATTCAGATCTAAAATTGGATCCAAAACACATCAAGACAGGGCTTGCCTCTGAACACAGAGCAGAGACTGGTGACACAGTGCTTCGGCCTCTGCCTGTTTGGATGTTACAATCAACTGTTTAGCAAGTTCATTTCCCCAGATTTCTAGAATCAAAAGTGAGTCACTATTAAATGCTGAAGCAAAGAAACATTAGATTGTCCTCCTGGCAGTTGGTTTGAATAAAAATCAAGCTAAGAGGCATTCTTAATTCCCAATGTCCTCCAAAGGGACTCTCACTTAAAGAAGCTCAAATGAAGCATTTTTTAGAAAAGAAGTCCGGTTTTTTGTTTGCTTGTTTGTTTGTTCTACATGGGCAGGCACAGAAGTCATTTTAAAAGAAAGACTAAGATCCAGAGCAGAGAGCACATGACATTTGGGGGAGTACTGAAAATGAATGGCAAGTGTTAAGTTCCAACATATACTTCCAGCAAGTGGCGTGCTCAGAGCAGCCCCCCTGAGATCATTCTTACCACCAAGCACCTACAATGTGCCAGGGACAGAAGTGGGAGGCAACCACCAGGCAACTCTGAAGCTGGCACATGAAGCTGGGTACATATGAGGTGAGGGCTAGAGGGCAGTTTCTGTGGGACGCAGTGGGAACAGGGGTGATTCCCACAGCAACTTCTCCAGCGCAGACCAGCACTAGCCCTCATTACCCCAAGAGGGCTTCAACTCATGTTCATCCAAGGACAGCCAAACCATAGCACCTTGGCAAGCTCAGCTCTGAGCTCCTCCTCTTCAGCCTCTGTCAGACCCTCAACAGCAGGAGTCCGGGCAGCCATGCCTGTGTCGACAGGAACGTCCGTCATGGAGTCAGACAGCAAACCCTTGTTAGGAGAATTCAGATTGATATCTGCCAGACAAGAAATGAGATCAAAAGTGTCAAGGAAGAAGTTATCGAGAAGTAAATAGGAGAGGGCTCTATGAAGGGGTAAAGCAAAAATGGAAGGGCAGGCAGCCAGGGGAGAGCCCCTGGGACAAAGACTTTCAAACTCTAAAGCCTCTTCTCTGAATGGTTCTGGAAAAACAGTATAAGCCAGTAGACTCAGGACAGCCATGACTCAGGGGAATCCAAGGGGCAAATCCAATGCCACCTATGCTTTTGGGCCTTAGGCATACCGGTGCAAAGGCAGCTATGCCCTGACTCTGGTTTTCCTTGTGTGAATACTATCTTCTGGGGCTGGAAATCCTTACTATAAACAAGGCCACTGATCTAACAGATCTTCTATTTTTTAGAGCAAAGGAATTTAATACGGCTGTAAACACAACAAGCATCACCTTGCATTCAGCTCAGCGGCCACAGCATGTGCTAACATTACATATAAACAGCATGTGGTAGAGATCCAGTTCCTGAAAGGGGTCAGCAAGGCAAAACCTTCTCCAATCCAGTCCTTAACCTCGTCCCATGGTCAGGAGGCCTGCTAGCATGGGGCGAGGTACAGAGGGGCACCTGCCTCATAAACCTGTTATACCAAAGATCAGGCTTAAATTCTAGCAGCCAGTATTATCTCTTTGCATTAAGTACACCTATCTGTCTGCACTAAAAGTCTACAAGACACTGCACAGAAAAAAATGGCCTGCTTCGGCTCTCTCCAACTCCAAATGTCTGACTGCTGTTCAGCATGTTTCCACAGATAGCATTGAGAACACCCTTCCTCCATGAACAGCATATTTCACGCTACTGATTTTTTTCTTTTTTAAATTTTATTGATACAACAACTTACAAGCACATACATTTTTAAAATATTTTTTAATTAAAAAAAATTACAAGAAACAAACATTCCCAACACATATACTCAGCAATTCACAATATCATCACAGTTGCATATTCATCATCATGATCATTTCCCAGAACATCAGCATCAATTCAGAAAAAGAAATAAAAAGACAACAGAAAAATATAACAAACAGAAAAGAAAAAAAAAATTTTACAGGCCATACCCCTTACTGATCCCTTTCATTGATCACTAGCATTTCAAACTAAATCTAATTTAACATTTGTTCCCCCTATTATCTATTTTTATTCCATATGTTCCTCTCGTCTGTTGACAAGGTAGATAAAAGGAGCGTCAGACACAGGTTTTCACAATCACACAGTCACACTGTGAAAGCTATATCATTATACAATCAATAAACAAGCTCTACATTTTCAGGCAGTTCCCTCCAGCCTCTCCATTACATCTTGGATAACAAGGTGATATCTACTTAATGCATAAGAATAACCTCCAGGATAACCTCTCGATTCTGTCTGGAATCTCTCAGCCATTGACTCTTTATTTTGTCTCATTTCACTCTTCCCCCTTTTGGTCGAGAAGGTTTTCTCAATCCCTTGATGCTGGGTCTCAGCTCATGCTAGAGTTTTTCTCAATCCCTTGATGCTGAATCTCAGCTCATTCTGGGATTTCTGTCCCACGCTGCCAGGCAGATCCACACCCCTGGTAGCCATGTCCCACGTAGACAGGGGGAGGGTAGTGAGTCTGCTTGCTGTGTTGGCTGGAGAGAGAGGCCACATCTGAGCAACAAAAGAGGTTCTCTTGGGGGTGACTCTTAGGCTTAATTTTAAGTAGGCTTGACCTATCCCCTGTGGGGTTGTTTCACATGAACAAACCCCAAGACTGGGGGCTCAGCCTATAGCTTTGGTTGTCCACACTGCTTGTGAGAATATCAAGAATTCAACTTGGGGAAGCTGAGTTTTCCCCCGTTCTCACCATTCCCTGAAGGGGACTTTGCAAATACTTTTCCACTCACTGATCAAATCACTCTGGGATTCATCAGGGCATCACCTGGACAAACCAACAAAATCTCATGTCCTATACAAAGTTCCATGTACTTAAGGTGTTCAATCAACTATCTACATAAGTTATATTAGGAGATGCACTAGTATAGATTTGTACCAAATAAACATTTTTTGCTTTAGTCTCACACATTAGTTGAAATTTTAAAATATTAATTACCATCTATTTTCAGCACACTGCAATAATGACATTCTTTTGTTCTTCCTCATGCAAAAACATTTTTAAATTTGTACATTTAGTCACTATCATTATATACTCTAGGCATTCCTAGATTATACCATCTCAATCTTTATCATCTATCTTTCTTTGTGATTTCATTTATGCCCCAGCCCTCCTCCCTCTATCATTCTCACATGCAGCTTCATTCAGTGTTTTAACATAATTACATTACACACAATACTACGTTAGGTAGTATTGTGCTGTCCATTTCTGAGTTTTTATATTCAGTCCTGTTGCACAAT
Organism: Tamandua tetradactyla; assembly: GCF_023851605.1. NCBI lineage: Eukaryota > Metazoa > Chordata > Mammalia > Pilosa > Myrmecophagidae > Tamandua > Tamandua tetradactyla. The sequence continues at coordinate 61,283,392 of NC_135327.1, read as the reverse complement.
CTGTATCCCTTCAGCTCCGATTACCCAATATCTTACCCTATTTCTATCTCCTGATGGTCTCTGTTACCAAGGAAATATTCCAAGTTTATTCACTAATGTCAGTTCATATCAGTGAGACCATACAGTATTTGTCCTTTTGTTTCTGGCTAATCACACTCAGCATAATGTCTTTAAGGTCCATTCATGTTGTTACATACTTCATAACTTTATTCTGTCTTACAGCTGCATAATATTCCATCTTATGTAAATGTCACAGTTTGTTTAGCCAACTGTCTGTTGAGGGACATTTTGGCTATTTCCATCTCTTGGTAATTGTTAATAATGCTGCTATAAACATTGGTGTGTAAATGTCCATTTGTGTCCTTGGCCTCGTGTCCTTTGAGTAGAGACAGCATAGAGATGGGTCCTGTTCTTTAATCCATTCTGCCAGACTATGTCTTTTGATTGGAGAGTTTAATCCATTAACATTCAGTGTTACTACTGCATGGGTAGTACTTTCTTCTACTATTTTGCCTTCTGGATTTTATATGTCATATCTAATTTTCCTTCTTTTTACCTTTACTCATAGTCTTCCTTTCTACACTCTTCTCCACACCTCTCTCTTCTGTCTTCATATCTGTCTCTAGTGTTCCCTTTAGTATTTCTTGCAGAGCTGGTCTCTTGGTCACAAATTCTCTCAGTGATTTTTTGTCTGAAAATGTTTTAATTTCTCCCTCATTTTTGAAGGATAATTTTGCTGGATATAGAATTCTTGGTTGGCAGTTTTTCTCTTTTAAAAATTTAAATATATTATCCCACTGTCTCCTCGCCTCCATGGTTTCTGCTGAGAGATCTGCGCATAGTCTTATTGGGCTTCCCTTGTATGTGATGGATTCCTTTTCTCTTGCTGCTTTCAAGATCCTCTCTTTCTCTTCGACCTCTGACATTCTGATTATTAAATGTCTTGCAGTATGTCTATTCGGATCTATTCTCTTTGGGGTACGCTGCACTTCTTGGATCTGTAATTTTAAGTCTTTCATAAGAGTTGGGAAATTTTCAGTGATAATTTCCTCCATTAGTTTTTCTCCTCCTTTTCCCTTCTCTTCTCCTTCTGGGACACCCACAACATGTATATTCGTGCGCTTCATATTGTCTTTCAATTCCCTGAGTCCCTGCTCATATTTTTCCATTTATTTTCCTATAGTTTCTGTTTCTTGTCGGATTTCAGATGTTCCGTCCTCCAGTTTAGAAATCCTATGTTCTGTCTCTCGAAATCTACCATTGTAGGTTTCTATTGTTTTTTTTTTTATCTCTTCTACCATGCCTTTCATTCCCATAAGTTCTGTGATTTGTTTTTTCAGACTTTCAGTTTCTTCTTTTTGTTCTTTCCTTGCCTTCTTTATATCCTCCCTCAATTCATTGATTGTGCTTTTGATGAGGTTTTCCATGTCTGTTCGTACATTCTGAATTAACTGTTTCAGCTCCTGTACGTCATTTGAATTGTTGGTTTGTTCCTTTGACTGGGCCATATCTTCAACTTTCCTGGTGTGATTTGTTATTTTTTGCTGGAGTCTAGGCATTTAATTACCTTAATTAGTTTATTCTGGAGATTGATTTCACTTCTTTTATCTAGGGTTTTCTTGCTGGATGAATTTGTTGTCTATCTGTTCTTTGACATTTCATTCAGCTTTATCTGGACCTTTAGCTTAAGTTTTGCTTAACAGAGGAGAATTTTTCAGTTCTTGTTTTCTTGTTTCTTGCCCTGCTTGTGTGGTGCCTTTCCCCCACACACACTTAGGAGGGTCTACTTAGATATTATAGACCCCAGCCAGATTTTCCCAGACCAAACTGGCCTCCTATCAGGAGGAAAGAGTCACCTGCGTCAGTTTTCCCTGAGGGTGAGACCCAGCAGGTTAAAGACTTTCCTGTGAAGTCTCTGCACTCTGTTTTTCTTAATCTGCCCAGTATGTGGCGCTTGTCTGACTGCAGGTCCCACCAGCATAAGATGATGCGGTACCTTTAACTTTGGCAGACCTCCCTGATGGGGGCGTGGTGGAGAAAGAGGAGAGGTTGTAGGCTGGTTTTAATGGCTTCAAATTACCAAGACCTGGTGTCTGAATTCCTTGATGGAGGGATTCCACCTGAGTTAGGCTTCACCCCTCCCCTGGGAAAGGCACAAGCTCTAGATAAGCCCCCAAAAGAGCTCACTTCTGCCTATGCCTGGGGCAGTTGCAGCCTGAAAAGTCCTGCCGCTATATCCAGAGGCAGTCAAGCCTTTGTAGATACACAGCCACAAAAACCTCTGTTTCCATCTTTTTTTCCCCCGTTTTTCTGTCAGTCCTGCCCCCTTGGCGCCGGGGCAAAAATGAGCAACCTCCGCTTTGATCAGGTTCACCTAAGCTGGGGGCCTATTTTTAGTAGTCAGAATTTGTTAATTAGTTCCACAATTGGCATTTGATTGTGCCCAGTCCCTGCTGCTGGTAAAGTCCTTTCCTTTCCCCGCTGGGAAGCGGTCTGTGGGGGAGGGGCACTGGCCGCTGCAGCTTTGGGAACTCACAGTTCTGGGGGGTGCTCGCAGCTGGTCCAGCTGGTCCAGACTGGGGTACGCTGTGTGTCTGGTCACTATCGTGGCCCCAGGAACTGTTCTGTACTGTTTCTGGTTATTTAGTAGTTGTTCTGGAGGATGAACTAAAATGCGCACGTTGCTAAGCCACCATCTTGACCCGGAAGTACAAGCACATACATTATTAACATACAAAAATTACATACATGGTGTACAATCAATGGCTCACAACATCATCACATAATTGTATATTCATCACCATGATCATTTTTTAGAACATCCACATCACTCCAGAAAAAGAAATAAAAAGAAAATAGAAAAAACTCATACATACCATATCCCTTACCCCTCCCTTTCATTGATCACTAGCATTTCAATTTACTAAATTTATTTTAATATTTGTTCCCCATATTACTTATTTTTAATCCATATGTTTTACTCATCTGTCTATACCATAGATAAAAGGAGCATCAGACACAAGGTTTTCACAGTCACACAGTCACATTGTGAAAGCTATATCATTATACAATCATCTACAAGAAACATGGCTACTGGAACACAGCTCTACAGCTTCAGTGACTTTAGTCACTCTAGCCTAATACATCTTAATCTAAAAAGGGGAGATCTATATAATTCCTAAGAATAACCCCCAGGATAACCTCTCGACTCTGTTTGAAATCTCTCAGCCACTGACACTTTATTGATTTATTTTTAATGTTTTAATTTTATTTTTTTAAATACCAAAGGACACAAAGCAAATGCAAACATTCCTATTTTGATCATTCCATTCTACATATATAATCAGTAATTCACAATGTCTTCACATAGTTGCATATTCATCATCATAATCATTTCTTGGAACATTTACATCTATTCAGAAAAAGAAACAAAACGAAAACAGAAAAAAAAAATTATACATACCATACCACTTATCCCTCCCTTTCATTGATCACTAGCATTTCAAACTAAATTTAACATTCATTCCCCCTATTATTTTTATTCCATATGTTCTACTCGTCTGTTGATAAAGTAGATAAGAGCATCAGACACAAGCTTTTCACAATTACACAGTCACATTGTGAAAGCTATATCATTATACAATCATCAAGAAACATAGCTACTGGAACACAGCTCTACAGTTTCAGTCAATTCAGTCACTCTAGCCTAATACACCTTACTCTAAAAAGGGGATATCTATATACTGCATAAGAATAATCCCCAGGATAACCTCTTCACCCTGTTTGAAATCCCTCAGGCACTGACACTTTATTTTGTCTCATTTCACTGTTTCCCCTTTTGGTCGAGGTTTTCTCAATCCCTTGATGCTGAGTCCCAGCTCATTCTATGATTTCTGTCCCTTCTGTCCCACGTTGCCAGGGAGGTTTACACCCCTGGGAGTCATGTCCCATGTGGAGAGGGGGAGGCTAGTGAGTTTGCTTGCCTTGTTGGCTGAGAGAGAGATAGGCCACATCTGAGAAACAAAAAAGGTTCTCTGGGGATGATTTTTAGGCCTAATTTTAAGTAGGCTTAGTCTATCCTTTGTAGGGATAAGTTTCATATGAGCAAACCCCAAGACTGAAGGTTCAGCCTATTGATTTGGTTGTCCCACTGCTTGCGAGGATATCAGGAGTTCTCCAAATGAGGAAGTTGAATTTTCCTCCTTTCTCGCCATTCCCCCAAAGGGACTTTGCAAATAGTTTTTTATTCACTGTTCATATCACTTTGGGATTTATTGGGGCATTATTCTGAGGTTTATCGGGGCATCCCTCTGGAGAAACCTACAAAATCTCATGCCCTAATCAAAGTCCCGTGTACTTATGGTGTTAATTAAACTGTCCATATAAGTTATATTAGGAAATGCACTAGTTAAAATATAAATTTTGTACCAAATAAACATTTTTTTGCTTTAGTCTTATATATAAGTTAAAGTTTTAAAATATGAATTACCAAAAAAAATTACTATTTTCAACTATCAATTCTGATATTCCTTCTGATATTGTTCCTCATGCAAAAACATTTTTTAATTCGTACATTTAGTCACTATCATTGTACACTCCAGGCATTCCTAGATTATACTATCTCAGTCTTTACCGTCTATCTTCCCTTCTGGTTTCATTTGCACCTCCCACCCTCCTCCCTCTATCGTTCTCATATTCAGTTTCATTTGGTGTACTAACATTATGGTACTACAATTAGGAAGTACTGCGCTATCCATTTCTGAATTTTTACAATCAGTCCTGTTGTACAATCTGTATCCCTTCAGTTCCAATTACCCGTTATCTACCATATTTCTATCACCTGATGGCCTCTGTTCTTAACTGAAATTCTCCAAGTTCATTCATTAATATTAGTTCATATCCGTGAGACCATACAGTACTTGTCCTTTTGTTTCTGGCTAATCTCACTCACCATGCTACCGATTTTTTTTTTTTAATTAAACATACCAACATATAAATACAAACATTCTTACCACATCATCATTTCATTCTATATATATAATCAGTAACTCATAATATCATCACATAGTTGTATATTCATCATCATCACTTCTTAGAACATTTGCATCAATTCAGAAAAAGAAAACAGAAAAAAATTCATACATACCATACCCCTACCCCTCCCCTTCATTAATCACTAGCATTTCAATCTACTAAATTTATTTTAACATTTGTTTCCCATATTATTTATCTATTTTTAATCCATATGTTTTACTCATCTGTTGATAAGGTAGATAAAAGGAGCATCAGACACAAGGTTTTCACAATCACACAGTCAGATCGCAGAAGTTATATCATTATACAATCATCTTCAAGAAACACTGCTACTGGAACACAGCTCTACATTTTCAGGCAGTTCCCTCCAGCCTCTCCATTACACCTTAACTAAAAAGGTGATATCTATATTATGTGTGAGAATAACCTCCAGGATAACCTCTCAATTCTGTTTGGAATCTCTCAGCCATTGACTCTTTATTTTGTCTCATTTCACTCTCCCCCCTTTTGGTCAAGAAGGTTTTCTCAATTCCTTGATGCTGAGTGCCAGCTCATTCTAGGACTTCTGTCCCACATTGCCAGGAAGGTCCACACCCCTGGGAGTCATGTCCCATGCAGAGATGGGGGAGGGCAGTGAGTTTGCTTGTTGTGTTGGCTGAGAGAGAGAGGCCACATCTGAGCAACAAAAGAGGTTCTCTTGGGGGTGACTCTTAGGCCTAATTTAAGTAGCCTTAGCCTATCCTTTGTGAGGTTAAGTTTCATATGAACAAACCCAAGACTGGGGGCTCAGCCTATTGCTTTGGTTGTCCCCACTGCTTGTGAAAATATCAAGAATTCTCCACTTGGGAAAGTTGAATTTTCCCCTTTCTTACCATTCCCCCAAGGGGACTTTGCAAATACTATACTTTTTTATTCACTGTTCAAATCCTTCTGGGATTTATTGGGGCATCACTCTGGACAAACCTACAAAATCTCATGCCCTACTCAAGGTTCCATGTACTACAGTGTTCAACTAAGCTGTCCACATAAGTTATATTAGGAAATGCACTAGTCAAAATATAAATTTTGTACCAAATAAACTTTTTTTGCTTTAGTCTTGCACATAAGTTTGAGTTTTAAAATAGTTATTACTATCTATTTTCAACACCCTGCAGTATTGACACTCCTTTGTTCTTCCTCATGCAAAAACATTTTAAAATTCTGTATCCCTTCAGCTCCAATTACCCAATATCTACCCTATTTCTATCTCCTGATGGTCTCTGTTACCAACTGAAGTTTTCCAAGTTCATTCACTAATGTCAGTTCATATCAGTGAGACCATACAGTATTTGTCCTTTTGTTTCTGGCTAATCTCACACAAATACTACTGATTTTTTAAAAAATATTTTTATTGAAAGGTCTTCAAACACACACAGTCCGTCCACAGTATACAACCAATGGTTCACAATATCACCACACAGTTGTGTATTCATCACCATGATCATTTTCATGTTACTGAATTTAAAAGAAAACTAAAAATAAAAGGAATGTTTAAAAAATAATATATTCGGTTGTGTTGCTAGTTCTTCTAAACCGATGCAAATGTACTAAGAAACGATGATCATGCATCTATGTGATGATGTTAAGAATTACTGATTGCATATGTAGAATGGTATGATTTCTAAATGTTGGGTTAATTTCTTTTTTCCGTTAATTAATAATATATATATATATATATATATAAAAGGATTGGAAAGAAGTATCTTTATCGCAGATATGTGTGTCTATTGTCAAAATCCTATAAAGTCTGCTAATAATAGTTGAACATACTTAAAACCCAAGTTTCACTGCTTAAAAGTAGCTGTGCCATATTCCCTTCAGGTGTCCCACAACAGCTGGAGTTGTGCACTTCCTCAGGACTCAATGTGTTACTCAATGAAGCTGCTTTTTCAAAATCAATTGATTCTGATTTTCTACTCACATGAACTTACACGATTTTATTTAATTATCTGAATCAACAATGCTAAACCTACTCAAGTTCAGGAAATACTTTTACAGTTTTTATTCTCCATTTAAAAACAAATAAATAAATGAAAGCCCTTGAACAGTTTCTGCCTATATAGCTAAAACTGGATCTCATAGAAAACACTCCCAGGCAGAAGTGAGCACTTCCAAACACATGCCAGGCATAGTGCACGGTCACTCTTACCGTACCCCTGCAGGGACTCGCCATTCACATCTTCACTTACAGAGGAGTGAAGCTAGGAAAAGGTCTCACCAAAGGTCCTAAAGAGAATTAAGTGTGGGACACTGGTGCCATAGGCAAAACCAGAGGACTAAAGCCCTTCACCTTGGGTGAGTCCCAGCTTGCTATGCCTGAATACTCACCTTCAAAGTGGGTGTAATACAAAGATCCATCTCAAAAGATTGTTCTGAGAAAAGAAATGATACTCTGAGCAACAGGCTTGATACAGTGTCTCACACACAGCAAGTACTCAGTAAATGCTCCCTGTCATTCTCATGATCAGAATCCCACGCTTCTGAAACTTAACTAAATTAAAGATGCAAGTCCAAGGGTGAAAAATCTTCCTGAACTAATCAGAGGCCAGAGCTTTTGATCTTCAACTACTTTGTAATAGACTACAAAAGTAGAAAAAATCCTTAGAATGTATTAGAAATCAGGGATTCTAAAGCTTAGATCATATCCTGATGGACGCAAAACCGCAAAAAAGCCTGAAATTATCTGGTATAGTGACATTAACAGAGAAATTCAGCATCGCCTGTCTAGAGGCTCAGAACAGAGGACCTTGTATCCTTTACTTTTCAAGATTCTAACCTCCCGGGACCGCTCCACACGCGCAGTGGCCACCTCAGACCGTTCCGGGGAGACCTGTTTTGCAAACAGGCCCGGTATGTTGGGTGTGCACTTGGCTCACTCCACCCTTCTCCCTGTGAGGCAACCTCCAAGTAGGCTGGGCCCAGCAGCGTTGTCACCCAAGGGGCGCCGCAGGGAACGGGAGGATGGTTTCACCCCCCCTCCCTTCGCCGGGATCCGCCCACACCATCTCGGCCCGTGTCCAGGGCCAGATGGCGTGTCCCCGAGGGCCCAGAGCGGGGATGGAGGACAGCGGAACAGCAAGGGCTGGACTGGGGGTGAGCTGGCAGAATAACGAGAGCTGCAGGGAACGAGAAAACCCAAAATTCTGGGAATCGGTTTTCGGAGTGGTCCCAGGGGAGGCCAGGAGGCGGTCTGACCAAGGGTGGTGAATGAGGACAGGGGAGTCCCTGATGCGACCCCGGGGAGAGGCGGAACCCTCTGCCGCGGACCGACCGAGCCCAGTGGATACCTTGGCCGGCGGGGTCCATGTCCAGGCGGCGGCCGGGCCGCAGCTGGCGTCGGGGTCGAGGTCGCAGGCGCTATCGGAGCTGAACGGGCCGCAGCGGGGGTTGATCGCCGCGTACACACCTGCCAGCGGAACCACCTCGGCCGCCGCGGCCTTACGTAATCAGCGACGCGACGGCTCACTTCCGCTTCGGCAGGTGTCCCGCCCCCTCGTGGGTGGTGCCCAATGACGGTTTTCTCCGGTTCAGTCAGGTCCAACCAATCCAACCTGATAGGCCGAGGCTGCGGACGAAGCCAGGAGGCCGGGTTCTGACGGAATCCTAACCGGACGGCCTCCAGTAGCTAGACGGGCAGGTAGAGGTCCGCAGCGGAGGCGCCCAGGAGTGAAGGGCAAGAACCGCCCACGCTGGCCCCACGGAAGCACAGGGCTGGCCCGGGGCGCTGGGGCCCCGCGCTTGAGAGGGTCAGACTCCCACCCCTCGCCTCCCAGGCCCGACCGCCTGACTTTGGGATCAACCTCTCGCCCCCGATCTGTCTTTTAATGGGGGGTTTGTTTTATTATTTTCTTAATCGCATGGGCATTGCGTTGAAGACGCGACCCCGCTGTTCGTCCTCTTGTCCTGCAGGCGCCGCTGCCCACCCGGCGTTCACCCGCGTGTGGACACCTTCGCGCGCGCGCGCTGCATGCCGGGCCCTGCGCGCACCACCAGCGTGCTCTCATTAATTTTCCTCAGCAATCCCGGGAGCCAGGTCTGGCGTCACCGCCCCCCCCGCCCCCCCCCTCCGTCCCATTTTGCAGATGAGGGTCCTGAGGCTTAGGGAGAAGAAGGTTCACTTGCCCAAAGTCACTCGGCTGCTCGAGGACTTCCGGCACTGCCTGTCTTCAAAGGGGACGTGCGTGACCACGAACCGATCCGGCCTTGGTAAAAGAAGTTGGATAATTCCCGTTGCTTGGCTTTTGATTGTCCCATCCTCTGCCAATGGACTCCATCCAGGCCACTCTGCACCTAAGGGTCCCTCCCCTTCCCTGGTAACACCAAACTCAGCCCTGGGGCCTGGTATCTGTTGGCATTCCTAGGTCATCAGAGATGCCTCTTCTGCTCACACAGCCAGGTGCTCTGCTGTTATTGCAGCCTGGTGCTGCCAATAAGTCTGTCCACCCCTCCTGCCTGTTTTCTTTCATTCCAGAGATTCTTGGTCAACTCGCCCTTGCCAGGCCCTGTCCCAGGGAGTGGGGACAACAGGGAAAGCTAATAGCCCCTGCCTCACACAGGTCAGGGCAAATGACAAAGTTACAGACAGTGAGCCAGAGGCCTTATCTCATGGCCAGGAATGAGTGGTCAGTGCAGGTGTGTCTGCTACCCATGCCCCTGGGCTGTGTGTACCAATTACTCTGTGGTTCACATGTGAACCTCCTCTTGCTAGTAGCTGTGGAAGTGAGGAGGCGACCCAGTGGACATCCTGGGAGTGTCCAGCTGCGAAGGCCTGCTTTCTAGCCCTGAAAGGCCAGTGTCTTCCTTTCACAGTTGGGGCACTCCCTGGTCATCACCTCTCCAGGAGCCATCCCTGCAGCCCAGGCTGGATTCAGGGCACCTCTGTGGTCCCACAACCCCTGTTCCCACTGTCCTTTCATGTTTGTCAAGGCCCCCCATAGCACACAGGGCCAGGTTAATTTCAGCCTTCCCTTTAGGTGCTGAGTGCAAAAGAGTTTGTGGGAGAAAGAGAAAGGAGGGAAGGAGCTGGGAGAGCAAAAGGAAGATGGTCAGAATGCATCAACGAGGGACTGTCCCACCCTCAACCAGACATGAGAGCGCCCTGTGGGGAGCCCTGGGCAGGGCCAGCTTTACTGGTTAGGGGTCAGGGGAGGGGAACGGACCCAAGGCCCAGAAGGTGAGCTGGTGGGTGAGTCAGTGAGGGAAACCGAGAGCTGCGGAGACTGGGGCAACAGCACCCAGGGTAACTGGAAGTCACTGGGCTCCAGCGGGCTGCAGTGAGTCGCCTCCACGTTCTTGAGGTGCCTGCGAGCCAGGAACAGCGCGAGCTGCCGGCATCGCCGTGGGCTCAGGCCCTGACCTACGAACCAGGGGAAAGGGGGCCCATGCCGTCCCCAAACCTCCTTCTCTTCCAGCTCCTCCTCACAGCCCGCCCGGTAGGCGCGCAACAGCTCCAGACACCACTCATCGTCCACGCGGTAGCGCGTGTAGAAGGCGGCCTCCTGCGCCTGGCTGCCGGTTCGCAGCCAGCGGGCCACGACAGAGCGGCCCTCGCGGGCCATCACAGCGGGGTAGCGGTGCTGCAACAGGCGCAGCAGCAGCTCGTTGCCACGGTTGCCTTCCACGTCGCCGGGCGGCAGGGGCTGCAGGGGGCCGGGGGTGTTGACCACCTCGTCCTGCGTCCGCCGCAGCAGCAGCACCGGCCCCGGATAGCGGCACAGCTGCTCGGCAACATTGAGGTTGAAGTGCTCACGCACGGTGCGCACCACCAGCCCCTTCCAGCTCTGGGGCATGACCTTGAGCGCCAGCGGCACCAGGTCGTCGAAGGTGGCGTCGAGAACCAGCGCACCCAGCTCCGGGTACGTCATGGTGGCCCAGGTGGCCGTGAAGCCGCCGATGGACCAGCCGTAGACCACCACGTGTGCAGGCGGGAACTGCAGGCGGTGCAGGGCGTACTTGACCACCACATCCATGGCGTTGGCGTCGTGTTGCGGGAACGGCGCGCCCGTGCTCGCCCCGAAGCCCGGATGGTTCCAGCCCAGCACAGAGTAGCCAGCCTCGAGCGGCGCCGACAGGCAGCCCATCTCATAGAACCCCGCGTTGCCCTCGCAGCAGATGACAAGGCGTAGGCCGCGACCATGGCTGCCCGGATGCTGACGGCGATCCATGAACATGGTGTCGATCTCGTTGCCATCGCAAGCCACCAGCTTGGCGCGGCGGCCGCGGTAGCGCTCCACGAGGCGCGCCTGGCCCTGCTGCAGCAGCGGGAGCAGCGCGCGTGTCATCAGGAACATGGAGCCAGGGTACACGAGCCAGCGGCCCAGCGAGTGCGCCAGCGCATAGCTGGCCAGCTGGCCCGGCAGTTCGCGGATCTGCTGCAGCAGGCACTGCACCTGCGTGCGCGCCCCGCGCGGCGGCCGTCCCGCGCCGTCCCCGCCCAGCACCGCACCGCGCAGAAGCCACACGCCCGCCGCGGCTGCCGCGCACGTCAGCGCCCGGTGCCCGCTGCCACCCGCGCCGGCAGCGCGCACATCGTCCCAGCGGAAGTCCACCGGGCAGCCACGGAAGTTGTAGGTGTAGTTGGCAGTCAGGTAGATCTTGAACACGTGCACCAGCGCCTTCACGAAGCAGATGACACACATGGGCGCCGAAGCTACGGGCAGCCCCGCGCACCCTCACGCCCAGGCCCGGCCCGGCTGGCGGCTGTAGGGGCAAGCGACACGAGGGGCTGGCCTGGGGCATGCCTTCTCGCGGCTCGGACCCGATGGCCTTTGTGACCTGGGCTTGCCAGAGGCCGCGGAAGGTGGCCTCTGCTGGGTGCAGGCCGGCTTTGTGAGTCACTGTTGCTGGGGGCAGAGGCGACGCCCGGGCCATGGACGCACAAAGGGCCTCAAGCTCTGCCCCACCCCTGACAAACGTCTTGGGGCCCGCTGGGACCACACCCACCCGGGTCCCGCTGCGCCTACCTCCCCCCGCCTCCCCAACGCCCTCTCGCCCCCAGCGGCACCCACCAGCCACCCTTTCCTCCACTGAAGAGGGATTACTAGACATGCCGGAAATAGAAAAAAAATGTGTGCCTTCCTCTGGCCCTTCCCCAAGCTGGCTGGGGGAGTGGGGCAGCTGCTCCTGCCTCCGGAGGTGCCCATGCTGGGTGGGGAAGGAGACCAGGGGCACGAGGAAGGCGCGCGGGTTCAGGTTGTGCTGGTGGTTGCAAAGGAGCTGTGGTGGCCCTGAGGAGCTGGGGGAGGTGGCTTGGTCCCTGGGGCCTGTGCTGGGAGGCTGGACCCCTCTGGGAATGGAACCTTGGGTATCACTCCTTGGGCAGTGACCAGGGCTTGGCCTGGCCAGTCTCCTGGTTGGCAGAGTCTGGTCTCATCCTTCTGGACCAGGTTTCTCCATGCCTTTCTTCTCAGGAAAGGGGAATGTGCAGGCTGGAAAGCCCCAGCCCTGCCTGGACCCGCCTTCTGCTGGTCCCAGGAGCAGCAGTGACTTTTCTCCAGGTGGGCCCTCCCTGGCTCAGGTTCCTCTTCCTCAGCTCTCAGTCTGAGACCCCCCTCCCACCTAACCAGCCCACAAGCTCTACCTTCCTCTTTTCTAGAGGACGCTGGCAGGTTCCCCTTTTTCTTCTGCTCAAGGGAGAGCTGGCCAACCCAAGCTTGAGAGGGGCAAGACCTATGGGGTTCAGTCCCTGACCTGAAATACATAAATGTAAAAATCAAGGAATTTGGCAAACCTGGCCACACTCTCTGGGCCCAAGAGCTAGGACTGCTTGAGGACCTCTGTCTGCTGGGCAGTGGATCCTAAGCGCCTATGACCCCTCCCTGCCCTCCTGCCCTGTGGGTCTGGGTGGGGGGCTCTGCGAGGTCCAATCAGCCCCAACCCAGTTTGGGCATCAGAGTTGAGGACTGTCGTCCTTCGGGCCTGGGGACAGGGGGACCTCCAGGGGGACAGAGGGACCTCCAGAGGGACAGAGACCACATGATGTCACTTCATGAGTTGGGTAGGTTCCTGGGAACTGACAAGCCCACCCCCAGGTTGCCAGATAAAAGACAGGACACCAGTTAAGTCTGCATTTCAGAGAAAAACGGGATACTTTTTTTTTTTTTTTTTTTTTTACATAGGCAGGCACTAGGAATCAAACCTGGGTCCTCTGGCATGGCAGGTGAGCATTCTTGCCTGCTGAGCCACCGTGGCCTGTCCTGGAATACTTTGAAACTCTAAGTATATCCCAAATATTGCATGGGATATACTTATGTTGAAAATTAGTTTATCTGGATTTCAGTTTTGATTGGATGTCCTGGGTTTGTTTTGCTAACTTGTTGCCAAATTTGGCAACCTTGCTCTGAGAAACTCCCCTCATCCCAGCCTGCTGAGATCCAAATTTTCCTGATTATCCCACCTTTATCCCAAAGTGGGCTGCTCTACTCACTGGTCCAGTCCTGAGATCCAAGGGGTGTCTCAGGGCCCACTGTCCCCCTGGTCAGGACCACCCCCCTGCCCATGCCAATCCCTCTGTCCTGCAGCCACCCCTCCACTGTGTCCCGGGAGAGGCCGCCAGGTCCGACATCTCAGGCAGGTGGGACTGGGCCAGCGGTTGGTGCCCACGACCTCCCAGAGTGCCCACCCAGCCCTGTGGGGAAGGGAGGACAGAATGGCTAGGGGTGGGTGTGGGCACCTCTGGGGGAACGTGGGGACGTATCCCCACCAGCTGTCTCTCAGACTCAGATGTCACCTCCCAGATGTGGGGAGTACACAGCCCCAGGCCCAGACTCGTGTCTGTGTGCCTCCACGGGAGTGACCCCCTAACAACAGAGTAGAGACCTGATTTTGGGGGCCAGACCCCCACCTCCTTTGCCTACATCCCAGCATGGGGGGGGAGGGTGGTGTGGGGGCCCCCCTCCCTCCTGGACCCTCCAGGTGTGGCAGACCAGCAGCTGGGGGTCTGGAGGGCAGTCCCTGCAGCCAGCTCCCATATGCCATGTTTTGTTTTGGTTTTCCAAGAAGAGATCTTGGGCCTGCCTTGGAATGAGGATCTTCCTTCTGCAAGGTCTCCCTGCCCTTGTCTAGTGCAAAAGCAAAAGTGGGGCTCCCCAGGCAAGGGCAGGAAGCTTAGGGGAGGAGGCAGCATGCCAGACCTGAGGGATGAGGATGGAAGGCTGGGGCGCTGGCCACTGACCTCCCAGTGCTAGAAGTGCCTCAGCACCACCATCTCTGCTGTGAGACAGGAAAGCATGTGACAGGAAAGGAGCCCTCCCTGCTGTCCCTCTTCGTGGGACCCCACAGACGGGTGCAGCTATGGCAGCACTGGCTTCTCGCCCCCAACTCCAACTGCTCAGGGCACCTTGGCCACAGGGCAGAGGGTGGGACTGTATCCCTGCTGACCAGCTCACAGGCCGCTGCTCCCCAGGCCAGTCCGGGGCAGGCATGCAAGCAGCCAGCCCACCCACACGGGTCTCTCTGTGGCCCCGTGACCTCTGGCTCCACTCCCCCCACAGCGCCGCCCCCACTTCCCTGCTCTGCCTCCCTGGAGGCTCGTGATTTATGTGGAGCCAACCCTGGGGAAGGGAGGGAGGAGGACAAAAAACCGTCCCTGTTGCTGGAGTGCTGGGCTCAGGGGCAAAGCCCCTGGCAGGGGGTGCACGGGGCTGGGGGCAGTGCCCTGCCTAGGGCTGGGAGGCCTGTGGCTGCCCGGCGGGAGCTAGGAGCTGAAGCTGCACTAATGCCTCTGCTCAGGAAATGGGGTGCAGGGAAGGTGGGGGTGGGTCAGGGCCTGAGGATAGGCAGGGGAGCTTCCTGGAGGATGCGGGGTCAGGAAAAGGGGCGGAAATGGCCAAGACAGCTGCTGAACATCTGGAATCACAGACGTGCTCAGAGCCCCCAAGGACGAGGGCGTCGGTGGGGGAGGGGATCACGCCCTTGCCCCCCTGGCTCCTACCGGACCCATCTCCTGGAGTCCCTCCTGGACTCTGCTCCTGGCACTGGGTGAGGGGCCCCCTTAGCAGCCTTTCCCCAGAGCTTCTCCCTTCAGGGCCTGGGAAGCCCTAAGTGGTTCCAGGACCCTCACATGCTGTACACTCCCTCCAGTGACCCAGCTCTGTGTGGGAAGAGGACGGAAAGGAGGGCCAGGGCCTCACAGACGCTGGGGGGTTGCCGACCTCATGGCCCAACCCAGCCCCGCCCACGGCTGAGAGGAAGCCCCCCACCCTGACCCATTATGCCCCACCAGGGCTCATCAACCTGTGAGTGGCCCAAATCTGCTCCTCCAGCAGCCACAGCACCTCCACACCAGCAGGGTAAAGGCCAAGCAGAGGCCTTTGGGAGGCGCTGCAACCTGGCGGGATCTGGGCCCGGCCTGCTAGGCACCCCCGGATCCTGCACCCACACTGGGGTCGCTGCAGCTCGGGCCAGCCCCAGCCCTGGCCCCGGGAATGGCCTTATCTTTCTGTCGCCACTACAGGCAACATGGGTTTTGCTACTAGGCATGTGCTGAGTTATTTTAAATTATTCAAACCAATGCCTGTTGCATCAAGCGGTGATCTGAGGCTCTAAGGAGCAGGTGAGCCAGGCTGTATGGCGAGACAAGGAGGTAAAAAGATGACTCGTCCCCCCTCCCCTGCGGGCCCAGAGTGTCCGGTGTGGCTTTTTACACCCTTTTCTACTTGCCGGTAAACATTTCCCCAAGGACACTCAGCCAGGCCCTGACTTTGTCCTTTGCTTTCACAACAGTAGATGCCATGGACACATCACTTGCAGCTTGCATTTTTCATGTGACCCAGCATCCCCCCAGTGATAGTCTGACTTTTGCTCATTCCTTTAGGTAACAGCTTACTTCTCCCTGGGCTCAGGGGCTGATGCCAGTGCCGGTTCTAGTAGGTTTCTAGAACTTTCTCCTCTGCAAATGTAGCTGCAGGAGCCTCCTCGCCCTCAGTCTTGCCTCTTGGCTCTTTTTCCTGCCATACACTACAGTCCAGTCCCAGGCATGGGGAGCTGAACCAAAGGGCACATCTGTTCTTGCTATCAGGTTTGACCAGACTGCTTTTCCAAAAGGCGTGTGGTCCCCAGTCCCGTCTGCCAGGGCACTTCCCTCCAGGGCTCTGCAGCAACTCAGGGCTATGCGATGCTTTCTGGCTTTCATCCATCTGATGTAGAATATATGGTGTGTGTGTGTGCGAAGGGCTATATACGTACAATATTGGCTGACCCTGATCCCTGATGAGGGGGCCTGGGAAGCTATTCTTCCCATCCTGGAGATGTGGTCCGGCTTCACCTGTGGGACTGGCCCTTCTGCCCTTGCGTGGGCAGATGGAGACCAGCCAGTATGCCCTGGAGGAGGGCTGGGGTGGGGAGAAGAGTGGGGCACCCTTTACCTGAGAACTGGATCTCGGTACTCGTGGGATATGGCCTCGATTTGCCTCTCCTGTGTGGGTTCCCGAAAGTGGGGATGGGCAAGGTGTTAGGGCCCTCCCGGTCCCACCTCGGCCATCACCACCGCCCTCTAAATCTAAGCCCCCAGGGTATGGGAGTCAAGCCTCACTTGGGGGCTCTGCCTGCATGAGTGGAGCAGAGGTCACTAGAGGGCACAGGGGACCTTGCCCCCTCTCCCAGGTCCTCCAGTGTGTGGAGCCCTTGTAAGTTTCCACAGGCAGCCACTGCCATCCCACCAGCTGGGAGAGGGGTATGGGAGGGCCATGGGACCCCCCAGCCCTCCTGCTTGTGGGGGTTGCTGCCTCCCTTGGATCCCTAGGCCCGAGCACGCCCCATGAGGAATGGAGAAGCAGCCCTGCAGCCTATGTGAGTGCCAGGACTCCCATGCCTCCTTGGGGGGCCTCGAGCTCAGGCCTGGGTCCCTGGTGACCCCACAAGCAGAGCGGCATGCCCCGGTGAGGAGGGAGAGGGGCCTGGTGGGGGGCAGCGGCCAGGAACCCTCCCCCCTACCCCGCAGGGCACACAGCTTGTTGGGGGGGTGCTCTTAGCACTTCCTGAGCTCGCTCTCCTTGGATCTAGGTTACAGCCCTCCAGGCTCCTTGTAAGTCACTCACTCAGATTAAAAACAGCAACTGTCCTGGAGCTGACCCCAGGGGACCCTGAGTGCTACCCACTCCCCCACCCCGCTCACACGGACTGCTCGGCGCCCCTGTCCCTCTCCTATCTCCCTCACTCTCCCTCGGGAGCCGGGAGCCGGTGCAGGCTCAGGCCCATCACAGCCCAGGGAGCCCCCCTCAGCTGCGGCAGGGCTGGCCTAGGCAGGTCCCCTCCCCAGGCTGCCATCAGGAAAGTGGGGGAGGGGAGCAGGGAAGAAAGAGGGCGCGCCTGTCCCTTCCTGTCCCAGCAGAGTATCTCCCGAATTGCAGGGTCGGGAGGGGTTCCTGCAGCTTCTCTGACAGGGCTGAACTTCAGGGTGACGCCTTGCAGGCCCCCACCCCTTGCCCAGGCAGCCCCAGCCCAGGACCACATCTGGGGCACAGTTTGGGGGACCAGGAACATGGGCCTTTGCCCTGAGCCCACCCAGGGAGGCAGCGAGGTGGAGAGAGGGAGGAAGCAAGAGGCGTGGCCCTGCCCATGAGCTGGCTGTTCCCCCTTCCTGCTCCTCACCTCCAACCTGGGTTTGGCCTGACCACAGGGGCCTCTCGCAGTGGGGGAGCCAGGAGTGACCACCCGGCCAGCGAAGTGCACAGGCTGCCGCAGGAAGAGATGGCAGCACCCCACCTCCGGCCCTCCCTCCCCAGGGCAGCTGTGCCCCCTGCCCTCCCTCCCAGGGCACCTGGCTCCCCCCAGCTCCTCTGGGGCCAACCCCAGCCCCGATTTTGCGGTGCGGGGGTGGCGCGGGGGCCAAAAGTCGGTCTCTCCCTCAGCTAAAAATAGCGGCCTCGGCCTCGGGCTGCGGAAAGCCCCGGGTGGTGAGGAAGGAGCCCGGCCCGGGACTGGGCGGGCGTAGATGGCGGCAGGAAATGCCCCGGCTGCGCTGGCTGCCCAGGATGGCTCCCCGGCAGCGGCTCGGCCCCTGGAAAGTCCCAGGCACGCCCAGGGGCCGGGGCTTGGGTGGGGCAGGGCCTGTGGAGCCCCTCAGGTCCCTTCTCTTGCCCCTTTCCCAGCTGAAGGCCCCCAGGACAGCAAAGTGAAAGCGCTTTCTCTCTGGCACTGGCTGCAGCCCGTGGCTCCCTGGCCCCTTCCTGTCCCCTGGCAGAATCCCTTGTTCACGGGGTCCACTGAGGCTGTGAGCGCAGCCGGCACAGGTACCAGCCCCTCCCGAGGGCACATGCTGAGCATGAGTCAGGGTAGACCCAAAGAAGGAAATTGCAGGGAGCGAACACCCAGAGGGCCTGCTCCAAGCGGGAGACTGAGGGTGGGAGGGAGGTCTGGCTGAGACTAGAGAGAAGAGGAGGCCTTGGCCTGGGAAGGGGCTGGGGGATGAGTCCATCCTGGGGAGACTCAGGCTGGAAGAATAGCCACTGTGGGGTGGGTGGGGGGCATGGTGATCAGGTGAGGTGAGGACACAGACTTTGGTGTGGCATTTGAAGGAAGCTACTTCTCCTGAGAAACATTCTAAGCAAGAAAGTTCCATACTCAGGTTTGCATTTCAGAGCCGTCATTCTGCCTTTGTGGAGAAACTCCTGCATGGTTAATGCAGCTGGGAAGAATAGAGAAGACCAGAAAGAGTTAATGTACAAGAGAGGCAGCAATCCATCTCCCAAGGTTGGGGAAGCAGTGTGGGGGACAGTGTAGATAGAGTGGCACGCTGTGGGGGGTGTTGGGGAGGCTGAGAGGGCGCTGGCGCCCGCCTTCCCAGCTGCAGAGAAGTGTCCAGCACTGCCCTTGCAGGCCCACTGCAGGGATGGCTTTCCAGCGACCCCGGTCCTAACTTGATTTTCCCGGCAGTGATCAGTGGTGTGGGTGTAACCTTGCATGGAGCAAGTGGGTGGCGGGATTTTTCCAGTTGGGTGCTATGAAAAGTCAGAAATGCTAGAGGTTTTTTTTGTTTTTTTTTTTTTGATTAAAAAAATTAACAAACAAAACATTAAGATATCATTCCATTCTACATATACAATCAGTAATTCTTTTTTTTTTTTTTTTTTTTTTTTTTTTCTTGAAAGATTTTTTTTTTTATTAATTAAAAAAAGAATTAACAAAACAATTAGAAATCATTCCAATCTACATGTACAATCAGTAATTCTTAATATCATCACATAGTTGCATATTCATCATTTCTTAGAACATTTGCATCGGTTTAGAAAAAGAAATAAAAAGACAACAGAAAAAGAAATAAAACGGTAATAGAGAAAAAAAGATTATACATACCATACCCCTTACCCCTCGCTTTCATTTACCACTAGCATTTCAAACAAATTAACATTTGTTTCCCCTATTGTTTATTTTTATTCCATATGTTCTACTCTTCTGTTAATATAGTAGCTAAAAGAAGCATCAGACACAAGGTTTTCACATTCACCGATTCTCATTGTGAAAGCTATATCATTGTTCAATCATTATCAAGAAACATGGCTACTGGAACACAGCTCTACATTTTCAGGCACTTCCCTCCAGCCTCTCCAAGAAATGCTAGAGTTTTGATATTGTAAGGGGGACTGCAACAATCAACCGCAACATCCAAACTGAATTAGAAAAAAAAGTCACAGAAAAGGGAGGATGGACTCCTTAGGA
The DNA here is from genome assembly GCF_023851605.1 of Tamandua tetradactyla. Taxonomy (NCBI): domain Eukaryota; kingdom Metazoa; phylum Chordata; class Mammalia; order Pilosa; family Myrmecophagidae; genus Tamandua; species Tamandua tetradactyla. The sequence continues at coordinate 61,263,664 of NC_135327.1, read as the reverse complement.
GAAAGAAGGTTGTCCCTGGAGTGAAAGATCTAGTGAGATTGACAACTCTGTGACAAGCTGTTGGGAAGGGGTGTGGCCACAGAAGGGAGAAGGTGGAAAACAGAGTGAGTGTGGGTTCTGTTGGCTGCAGAGTCAAAGTGTGACCTTGGGAGTGGGTGGCTGAAGGTCTTTGGTGGTAAGGAGGTCGAGGTGACAGAAGAGGGGCCCATACCAACCCTGGATGGCACCTGACCATCTCCAGCCAGGGGAGACCAACTCCATCACAAACCACCACCTCCATCACCACCAGCAGCTTCCATTACCATCACCTGTACCACTGTCACCTACTAGCAATCCTCCCGTTCCATCATCGCCTCCCGTTCCATCATCGCCTACCCCACAGTATCACCACATCCCACTGTGATTCATGTTCATGGTCTCTGCCCTCAGGGAGCTTACTGGGTAGTGGACCAAACACATAGACAGGTACACGAAATGAGGAATGGGACAACCCAGCAATCCCATTCCTAGGTACTTACCCAAAAGAAATGAGGCATATCCACACCAAGAGTTGTCAAGTGTTCATAGCAGCGTGATTTCTAATCATCCCAAACTGGTAAAACCCACATATCCATGAACTAGAGAATGGGCAAACCATGGCACATGCATCCAATGCAGCGGAAAGGACTGAGTACATACACACAGGCACACCATGACCAAACCTCAATGATGTCTTACGAACGGAAAGAAGCCAGACACACAAGAATGATTTCATTTATGTAAAATTCTAGAAGAGGCAAAACTATAGTGACAGGAAGCAGATCAGTGGTGGCCAGTGGCTGCAAAGGGCCGGAGAGACATGGGTCTGTGCTATACCATGATTGGGGGTGTGGTTACGACTGTATAAAATTTTCAAGGCTTATGAAATGGTATTCATAAAATCTGAAAATATTATAAATTATACTTCAAATAAAAATTAATTTAGAAGAAGATGTAAAGACTGGTAGGAAAAATAAAGAGGGGGAGGTGGGGGGAAGTGATGGAGTTGTAGGAGGTGATAGGGGAAAGTGAAGGTGACAGAGTTGGGGAAGCTAGGGGTGGTGAGTGGGCAGGAGGAGGCGGGAGGGGGTACTGGGACTGGGGGTGGGAGGGTGGGTAGGGCGGTGGGGGTGCTAGGGGAGGTGGGGGAGGTAATGAGGCCCGGGGAGGTAGGGGGTGGCAGGTAGGGAGTGGTGGGCCTAGGGGGTGGGGGGATAGCAGGGCTGAGGGAGGTGATGGGGTCGGGGGAGGTGGGGGGTGGCGGGGCCATGGGTGGTGGGAAGAGGTGTCAGGGCTGAGGGAGGTGAGGAGTGGCAGGGCAGGGGGAGCGGTGGTGTCTACTCCTCGCTGGCCGGCTTCTCGCTGAGGGTGTAACCTCTGGGGTGGGACCTTCTACCTGCATTGGAACAAGCATTGCTCCTGGGCAGGCACCTAGGAGTGGAACTGCTGGGTCACGTGTAACCCGACTTCTGACATCCTTGCTTGTCATTTTAACTCTTACACGAACAGATACAAGTGCAGAATCTGGCTGCTTTTAGGGGCACAGCGTGGTTTCTGCTCAGGTTGCCAGCTCAGCCTGGGCAGCGGCCTCCGCAAGTGGGTGGCGGGCATGTGCAGGTGGGGGTCGTTCCGATGGGGAGGGACTCTGGCCAATGGGCAAAGACCAGAAAGTCCCCAGGGAGAGTCCTCGGGGCTCCTGTGCCCTGTGGGCCTGGTGTAGGGGCCATAGGAGGTCCCTCTCCTTCAAGCACCTCCTGGAACCTCCCTTTCCTAGACCAGCACCAGCAGCAGGCAGACTGGCAGTCTGTCCGGGCAGCTGGGCCAGCTCAGTGCTCTGTGCCCTCCTGGGTGGTGGCCTCAGCGGTGCCTGGAGGAGTACTGCCAGCAGGTGCAGAGGGTCCCCACATGGCCAGGGCATCTTGGGGCTCCCTGAGGATGTCTCCCAGGGGCAGTGACCCATGGGATGGGTGTGTGGGTGGCTGGTGACACGGGACGGGGGTCAGCAATGGCCTGGCCCTGCTGGGCAGGCATCGGCAGTAGGTATTGCCACACGTCCTGATGTGCCCCTTGTAGCCCTACCTGGTGACTTGGATGGGAGATGGAGCACTGGCAAGCCCAGGTCCCAACAACCTTTCCCCTGTGGCCTTGACTGGAGCTGGGAACCTCCGGCCTGGCCCCCTGAGTCCTGCCAAGAGGATGTCCTGTCCTCCAGTATGGTTCCCCGCCCTCCCCAGAGCAGCCCCGGGGCCTGCAAGGGCGGAGGTGGGGGCCGGGGTGGAGGGGAGCCAGGTCCTCCCTCCAGGGCCCCAAATGCAAGGGGACAGTGAGCCCAGCCCAGCATCAGACCTTCTCCAGGACAGACTCCAGTTCCCCCAGCCGGGTCAGCTGGGGGCAGCAGCTCAAGGGAACAAAGGCGGGGGGTGATGGGGAGGGGAAGTGGGGACCAGCAAAAAGGAAGGAGAACAGGCCGAGCTGCTCTGAGGTCACTGCCTCCTATCCTCCCGACCGCCCCGCCTCGAGTCCTCTCCTGGGGTTTCCTGTTCCCAGGGTGTGTGGGTGAGAATGGGGGAATCAATTCAGCCCAGGCTCCTGCCACACCCTCAGCCTCAGGAGAGGGACAGCAAGGTGTGGGGGGTCACGGGTGGGGCAGGACCCTGGGAGGCTCTGGTGTTCTGCACTCCCCACACCCTTACTCAAGGCCACCCCATGGAAAGTGGGCTGGTCCTGGGGGTACAGAGCGGGCCATGCGCCCATACCAGCACACCCCGCCATCGGTCTGCGGATCTGTCCTGAGTGTCCGCCCCCAGATGGCTGCACCTGGGCATGGTGGTGTTTGTGTGTGTGAGTCTCTGGGTGTTTGGCAGCTCTGAGTGCATTTGTGTGTGTCCACGCTGCTGTCTGTGTGTGTCTCTGTGAGCCTCGATGTGTCTGTGTATTTCTGATTACATCCCTGGGCATTGTATACATAAGTCTGTACAAGTAAATGCTTCTGTACGAGCCTGTGCCCGTGGGTGTGTGTGTGTTTGTATAAATCTGTGCCCAGAGGGGACTCTCTGCCTGCGTCTCTGGCATGCCACCCAGTGTGTGATGCATGTCCTGGTGTGTGTCAGAGGTGTGTATTGGGGTCTGTGGGTGGAAAGCTGTTCCCTCCAAGGTCAGGGTGGCCTGGGCCTGGGGGTCCGGAAGGCAGCTGTCGAGTCTCCCCTTGCCCCTCCCAGCTGCCCAGCCTCGGCCACCTTCCCTGCTGCCCAGTTAAAAATAGCCCGGGGCCTCTGGAAGCGGAAGGGGGAGCGGCCGCAGGGCTGTGGAGAGGAGGGGAGGCAGTCCCCACAGCCCCACCCCACAGACTCCCACAGACCCCCAGCCTCTGCGCCCTGCTCTGACCCCTCCCTTCCCGCCTCTGCCCCCTACCTCTGCTGCCACCATGGGCTGTGGCCTTGGAGACCGGGTCGGGGGAGGTGTTTTCCTTGGTTGGTTTGTGGTAATTTTGTCACAGTATCACACACTCAGACCGCAAACTGCAATATCAGTAGATTTGGCGGCAAAATGGCGGCACGAATTTGCAGGGTGGGTGTGCCACCAGCCCCCGACGGTGGCCCAGGCCCGCGCTCCTGCCCCCTGGGGCTCTGCCCATCCTGGAACAGACATACCCACCACCCCCCTGGCTGCAGGGGGATCTCGGTGATCCCTGGAGCTGTGGGTGGCTTGTGCTAACAGTTTCCAGAATCTCCTGGGTGTCCATGCACCCCAGTGCACAGGCACACCCCACTGTAGACGGGTAGGTGGTATCCCCTGGGAGGCCGTGTGGTTAGGGTGAGCTTGAGCTGGGGAGGCTGCTAGTCAGGGGACACAGCCTGGCCTGGGTCCCAGATCCCGTGGGTGTCAGCTGCGGAGAGCACTGGCTGCTCAGGGAGCACAGCGCCAGGGGCCACGAGCCCAGACCCCTGCCCAGGAGAGTAGGGCCTGCTGGTCTTTGAAGTGCGCCTGCCCTAGCTTGGGCTGGGGCTGGGGCTGCGTTCCCACTGTACCCCCCTGTCCCTCAGGTGCACCCAGAGGAGGCGCCCCTCCTGCCCCTCCTCTGGCAGAAAGGCAAGAGGCCCAGGCAGCCCCCAGAATCCCCCAGGCTAGAGACCCTGAGGGAGGCACAGAGCCTACACAGGCTGGAGGCAGTCGCAGCTCATGCTGCACAGCACCCCTGAGTGGACGAGAGCTCTCACCCCTTTCCCAGAGAGGGCCCCTCCCCAGGCCTGGGCCCAGGCCCCAAGTGACCTCTAGCCCCTCAGGGGGGGTTTCTGTCTGACCCTACCTGGACTGTTCCGGGGTGGACCTCAAGGGCAAGGGAGCAGAGGAGAGACGCCCCTCAGCCTGGCTCTGCCCGTTGGGCTAGATACCCCGCCCAAGGCCAGCGCCCAGTCCTTCAAATTCTTCCTGGCTGTGTCCCCTGGGGCTCCCAGCAGCAGCCAGGAATGACATTTGGTCCAAATCCCAGCAGGACGAGGTGCCCCCAGGCTGTCCGAGTCACAACCAGCACCAGACGCTGCAGACATGGCCCTTGGCTTCTCCCGTAACCCCCACCTGGCATGCCCTTGTTGGGACGTCCTGTGGACTGTACCTGCGCTTCGATGGCTTTCTTGGGGCCAGGCGCCAGCTGCCCCCTCTGCACAGCCGCCCTCTCCAGGCCACCCCACTTGGTTGTATGCCCTCCTTATAGGTGACTTGCCCAGCACTGCACAGCTGCTGGGTGCCTCCAAGCTGGCTGGCTGGCCCCAGAACACTCAGAAGTCAGGACACGGAGGGACATCAGACACAGAGCCCAGAGCAGACAGACGGACGGAAAGCACAGGCATCAGGACACTGAGCAGGCCCAGAAAAGGAATCAGCGCTGCGTGTGGGCGAGGCAGTCCAGGTCAGGGCGAGGCATCTGGAGGAGCGGGGCAAGGGCATGGAGTGCTTGGAATATGCAGGCTACAGGCAAAGGCTAGCTGGGGAGGGGCCGAGGCCTCGGCAGGTAGGGGACACCTGCCCTGCTCAGTGGCCATTTGCCCTGTCTAAAACAGGCCTGGGTCATAGGACCTAAGACCCAGCCATGGGTGCTGCGCCAGGCGGGTTGCAGCCATCCAAGCAGGGGGGCCTCCTTGGTGGGGGGCAGCTGCTATTTTCATTCAAAATGAAGCTTTTCCCTTCACCCTGTGCTGACCTGGAGAGGACTCTGGAGGCTGAGCTGTGGGGGCTTGATGGCCCCACAGGGACTGCTCCTGGGGACACGGAGCCTCCAGGGGCACCAAGAGCAGACCCTGTCGCCCAAGCCCCGGCTGAGGAGGGGGCTGCTCCTGGGAGGGGCCGCTGGGTGCAGGCTGAGGGAGGCAGGAGGAGGGAGCCCTGGGTGAGACCACCCCCCACATCCTCCCACCCCCCACATCAGCGTTGCTGATGGGAGCCTGGCCGTCCCTGATTTCCCAGGACAGAGCTGCCACCCTTGCCCTGCCCACAGGACATCTGAGCCCACAGTGGGGATGAAGAGATGTACCACTGGACCCCAGAGATCACAGGAAAGAGCTCCCCTCACCTGTCGGGTCCTGCCCACTCTGCTCTGCTCCCCGGGTTTCCTCTGGGGGCTCCCCCACCCCCATCAAACCAGCATCTCCACTAATCCCTACAAGGCGCCAGCAGGTCCTGCCATGTGCCCCACACCCGTCACCTGCCTGCCCCAAGCCAGAACATGGCACTTCCCTTGGCCTCTCCCTTGTCTTCTGGCCACGCCAGGACATATCAGGCCTATCTCTGAAAGTTCCTCAGAATTGTCATTTCTAGACTGGGTCTCTGTCCTGTGCAGAAGCCTTTGGTGGCTCCCTGTGCCTGTGGACGTGCCCCCAGCTTGGCGGTTGTGGGAGGCTGACTCACCCACATGGTTCCCAGAGGTCCAGCGCCTCATCTCCACCCCATGCACACTCTGGGCTTGGGCCCAGGCTAGCCCCACCCAGCTATGGCCGCACGTTCTGTCCTTGCCCACATCCAGATCCTCCCCCAGCATGCTGCCCAGACTCCCATCCTCCCCAGAGAGAGGCGCACTCAAGGCCTTGTCCATGTGTGGGAGGGGACACCTTGAGGGCAGGATCGTCTCTTGTCCAGTGTCCAGCACTGAGCCTGACCCACAGAAGGCATCAGGGCTGTGTTTGTTCAGTTGGGAAAGAGGAAAGCACACAAGGCCTGCACAGACAAATACTTGGAGAGATGTGCACAAACATGGGTGGTCACCTAAAAACTAGCACACAGACCCAGACCCACCCAAACATAGTCAGTCATGGGCCAGCTGCCTCCCACAGACAAATGCTTCAACAGGCACACAGACACACACATGCACAAATGTGCACACAGACTCATGGGTGCAAGCCTGCAGGTATGCAGGCAGGACCAAAGGCTGATGGGAGCACAGGCACACACAAGCACAAGTGTGCACACAGACTCATGGACAAGCATGAAGGTGTGCAGGCGGGCCCAAAGGCTCATGGAAGCACAGGCACATGTGTGCACAAGTGTGCATAAAGACTCATGGATAAGCATGCAGATATGCAGATGGGCCCAAAGGCTCATGGGAACACAGGCATGCACAAAACAGGCCCTGTGACCTACGCCCACCCCAGTATAGCCCCCCCCAACTTCTCTTGGGTGCCCTGGTGGCCCCCATGCCTGCATATGCTTTGAGGCTGGGCAGAGGCAAGTGCACCCTGAGGTCTGAACCCTGAAACTGAAAGTGTGCACCAGATTGTAACAATCCCATGGGCTGTATACTCCCCAGTGCCCAAGCCAAAGGGTGCAGTCATGCTTCCACATTTTAGTATTTTTTACTTTTTTTAAAATAAACTAAATTTGGGGATAATTTTAGATTTACAGAAAAGTTGCAAAGAGCAGAGTGTTCTTTTCACGAAGGGCCCAATTGTTGTCATCTCTTATCAGCGAGAGCATTTTTCACACTGAGAACCTCCATGTGCTCCAGCTGCACTAACGCTTTCAGCCGCCCATCCATGGGCGCCCTCCTCTCCTGCCTCATCCGGGCTGCTTCGGCATCTGGTCGCCTCCTGGGGGTCCTCCACGTTGGGTTCGGTCCGCTCCTCAGGTGCCCCTGAGAGCTGGGGGCAGCGCTGGTCAGTCTGTCCCCATTGTGGGACAGGCGCTTGTGCCTCAGGATGGGTGGGGGACCCGGTCACTCGTTTAGGTGTCTACTTTCCCTCGGATGTGAGTCTGCAGGCCTAGCCCCCGTGCCATCTCCTGGGGCATGGCACTGACCAAGCAAGCCATTTGGGATCTCCTGTAGGCCGGATGTCCCTTCCTGCAGCAGCAGTGCTTCATTCGCTTGGTCACTTGGCTTTTGTTTTGTTCTCTGGGGACAATCCAGCACAGCCTCACCTGACAGCTGGCAGGGCCCAGCTCCGTCTGCCTGCCGCATGGCTCATGTGACCCTTTGCCGGGCCTCCATCACTTTCTGAGTGCTTCCCTGCTTTCTGAGCACTTCCCTGCTTCCTGCCACAATACTACTCGCCATATGTTTCCCCCACCTCAGCCATTTCTCCAAGGATCCCCGTTCTTGGTACTCGATAATCTGAAATGATGCTGCTTGTTTCTGTCCCATCCCTTCCCAGCACACGGGCTCTGGAAGGACAGGAGATTAGTGTGGGCCTCTATGCAGGACGCGCCTGGTGTGTGGCAGACTCCATGTGTGAGTGAGCGGGCAAGGGCATGATGGGGTAAAGGCAGCCACCTGAATTGGACACTGAATTGGGCCACTCCATGCCCCACCCAAAGGACCCCCAGAACACCCTGCCTGGTGGGAGCAGTGGGGAATAGGGCCCCCCGGGGCCACACAGCATCTCCCAGCCGCTGCCTAGGAGATCTGGGCAGGTCCCTCCCTCATCTCCCCAGAGGAGGTGCCTGGTAAATGTGCCCCATCTCCCTACTTCCTCCCAAGGCAACTGTGGCCCCAGCCCCTCCCCCGCCCACCCCACTGGAGGCCGCCTGGCCTGGCAGGTCCGGCCAGGCATCCGCAGGCTGGGTGTCCATTTCACCTGCTAGGTCTATCTACCCAGCAATCGCCAGCCCACTGCAAGGTGAGCCCCTGGGGGCTGCGGGCCCTGGGTAACAGCTGCGTTTCCCCAGCCCCCATACCTGCCCAGCCAGTGTGGTGGTAGTGGTGGGGTGCTGGCTGGTCCCCTGCGGTCCTCCAGTTTCCAGAGTTGTGAGATGGAATTACAGTTCCCAGGCATGCACCTGCAGGGGCAGCCGGGCCACCTGGGTCTGCCCAGCGAGGGCGAATTCAGACATGGTGCCCGCTAGGTGCCAGGTCCCGCTGAGGTCCCAAGAGCCTGGCTGGTGGGCGAAGGCAATGGCGAATACTTGGGGTATGTAGGGGTTCAGGGAAGCATTCCCAGTGGAAGTGACACCTCCATGAGACTGCAGGGCCGAGCAGCAGAAAGGGGCTGTGAGGAGAGGAGGGGGGTGGAAACACTGCAGAGATTGGGTGTGGTGGGCTCCCTGGAGGAGGCAAGGCCACCCAGGCTACACAAGACTGTTGGACCCAGAGGCTGGCCTGGTGGGAGCAGGAGCCAAGAGGCCTCCCAGACTAGGCACAACTAAGGTCGGGGCTCAGGCAAGCTGGCTGCCTGCTTGGGCACTGCCCTGCCCTCCTCCCCACCACTCTGCTGATCCTGGCCCTGGCAACTGGCAGGAGGATGGGCTGCAGCCTCTGGCCCCTCCCCACTCTCCTACCCCTTCCCCTATCCCTGCCTTCTGCCTCCTCCTCCACTTCTGCCCCTGTTCATTCCCCACCCCTTACCCTCTTTCTGCCAACCCTCCGCCTCCAGCACCTTCCGAGTTTGCCCTTGCCTTTGCCCCATGGCTCTCTGAGTCCTCCTGCCATCTACCTGCTGGGCACAGAGCAGGTCGGGTTCAGCCTCTGTCCACAGCCTGGAAAGGTCTGGAATGCAGAGCCCTGGAGGCACAGGCCCTGGGGAGGGTGGTAGGAGCTGGTGCTCAGGAAGGAGGGGCTGGCAGTTGGCAGGGGCCGCCTGGAGGACGGCTGGGGGTGAGCGACTTGGAAGGGAGATGGGTGACAGTTGGTAGTGGCAGCTGGAGTGGCAGTTGGGGCTTGGCAGGGGTGCAGGCCTGGTGGACAGTTGGGGTGGGGCAGCACTGGGCTTGGCAAATAGCCCCCGGTCAGGCAGCCACCCTGGAGGGGTGGTCTCAGAGTAGGGGGTCACGCTCTACCTGCTCCCGCCTCAGGGGCCCCCAGTTCCATGGCCACCTGCGGGCTGGCATGATGGCTGGTGGGCGGTGCCCTGGGCAGCCCAAGCATGCCTGGGGGCCACTGGCTCTGCCGAGCCTCCCTCCCCGGGCTCCCTGCGGAGGCTCTGGCAGGATAGGGACTGGTTCGGGGCAGGTCCTGGGAGGGGCTGGACTCCCAGGGCCATTGCCATGGGGACAAATGAGGGACACCACTGGCTGAGAATAAAGGGCAGACTCCTGGACCAGAGGTTGTAACCACCAAAGAGAGTCTGCTGGGGGTGGGGGCGACAGCGCTGGCCCTGGGGGTCACCCCATGGCCAGGGGGAAAGGAGACTGAAGAGCTACTTTGCGTCCTTTCCTGTTCTGCCCCCAAAGTTGTCCCTCAAGAGCAGTGCTGTGAAGATGGGGGACAGCTCCTTGCCCATGGGCTTCAGTGCCACCCTAGGGGCACAGCGGGCAGGTGGACAGGTGATTGGCTGGCATGAGCTCCCGGGATGGAGGCCTCAATTCAGGGACTGCCGTGGGGCTCACACCTGTGGCTCCCATCTGCCCCGAAGGCATCCTGTCATGCCAGGTCACGGGGAGTGTGTGGGCACAAGGGGTGCCTATGTGGGGACTGCTGTGGCTGTGACCTCCCAGGCCTGCACTGAGGTCCCTGAGCCTGGGCCCTATTGTTGCTCTTTCTCTCTAGACCTCCTGGACCCCCACAGGCCCTGGGGTGACCCTTGGGCTGGTCCAGCCATGTTTGCACATGTGGCTGGTGTGGCCGGGGGTGACTTTCTGGAATGCAGACCCATACTGACCAGTTGCCTGGCTTTGCTGGTTTGCTGACCTTAGCAGGGCCCATACTGCGCCCAGCTTATCTCAGGTCTCAGAGGACAGAAGCCTCCCCCAGGACTCTCCCCGACACCCAGGAACCGACCCTGGATGTCAGGGTCCTGGTCAGAGTGCTATAGGGCCCAACCCCACACCCCTTGATTCTTGCCTGGTGCCCACCTGTCCCCAGGGTAGAAGGACCCCCACAAGGACGCCTATGTCTCTGTGCAAGGTCAGCTGGGGCCAGCAGCCAGGGTCCGAGCAATCACGGTGAGCTGCAGGGAGTGCCGCCTGCCTGGGGTTCAGGGGACCCCAGGAAAAGAGGAGTCTGGCGTCTGCCACATGTGTCCGGTGCTGGCACCGCCCCCAGCACCACCTGGGGCTGGGCCCTGGCATGGAGAGGGGCTCCAGCTCCATGGTCTCCTCCTCTCCAGCCCTGCCTGCCTTTCTCTTAAAATGGCAAAGGGGTTGGTTAGCTCACAGAACAGCAACTGACTGCAGACAGATGGGATCTAGGCTTGGTTTGATCAGGCTGGCACCTGTGTTTGTGGGATTGTTCTTGCTTCTTCCTTTTTGGTGAATCAGTTCCGTCTTCATGTTGCTCTCCTCCTCTAGGTTCTCGGAGCAGAGAAGAAGAGCACATTGGTCCCCAGTCGCTGGCAGGGTGGGGCCCTGGGAGAAGGAACCTGGCTCCCAGATGAGCAAGCACTAAGAGACTCCAGGGCCTTCGTCCTAGAGGCCTCTGCCTCGATCTTCCAGAACTTGACAAGGTTTTCTAGCCAGACCTCAGATTCCCCAAATCGGTTTGTGGCTGCTGTAGCCCACCAAGGCTTACTTCTCACAGCAGAGCTTTTTGAGCAGTTGCAGGGCACACACCGTGTACTCTGGCATGTGCAAGGGCAGTGGACAGTCACCCCAGGACTCTTTTCCTCCTGGGTCACAACTGAACTCTAGAGAGGCAAACCAGGGGTGTGGCAGGGTCCACCTGGCAGACAGCACCCCCGACACTTCTCAAACGGGGAGGCACTGCCGTCACCAGATCCCCCCAGAAGCCTAGAGACACCAGATCTGACCGGCAGCACCCCAGGCCCCTACCCTCGAGGACCAAATGTGACCCAAGGGTGACCAGGAAGGCAAGTTGGGCACAGTGGCTTCTGGCCCGTGAAGGGATGGGAGCCTCCCTGCAGCATTCTCCAGGTGCTGCGGGTACGCGGGAGACTCCAAGTCTTTCATGACTGGTGGCCCGACGGCCGCCCCTGCTGCCCAGAGAGAATTCCCGCGGCCTGCCTGCGCCGCAGCCCGTGAATGCCTCCTTACACATCCTGTGAAAGCCCGTGTGGCCGCCTCCCACCTCCCCAAGAATGCGGCGGCGCGGGCCCGCGAGCGCCGCCGGGCGCCTCCCCCTCCGACCGGCCGGCCACCCGCTCACCTCCCTTCCCGCCGCCACTCCCGAGGGAGGAAGCGAGGCGGCTTTTGCCCCGCGCAGACCGCCCAGGAATGCGGGGCCGCGCTTTCCGTCCCGCCCCCACCCCACTCTAGTCTGGGGCAACGGGGGCGAGAAGGGACGCGCGGACAGGACTGCCCGGGTCACCCTGGGCCCTCAGGGGTGGGGGCCAGCCCAGGCGGCCCGACCGCACTGGCTTGTGGCTCTGGCACGCACCCCCGACGATAGCGCGTCGGGGAGCGCCGGGCAGACCCAGGCCACTCCCTGGTCGCCCCCGCCCCACAGGGCGGGCGACGCGAAGGGAAGGACCGGCGCGGCCGCCCGCGCTCCTAGCGGGCCAAGCCCGAGTGCCAGTGGCCCTAAGCCGCGAGATGCGCCTTGCCCCGAAATGCGCCTCGCCCCGCAGCCCGCCGACGTGGACCGACGTCGGGAGCGCGCGATGCCCAGGCCCGGACGGCTCACGGTTCCCGCGCGCCACGCGCGCAGAAAGAGCACCTGGGTTCTGTCCCGCGGGTGCGAAGGCCGGGACGTCGCGAAGTTGGCGAGACGCGCCCGGCACGACGTGGGTGGAGAGAGCGTACAGCTCGGGGACACGCGCGCCCCCGCCGCCCAGGCTCTCGGGCGAGGTCGGGGTCCGCGGTCGACGTAGGGGAGGGGATGCCCCCGCCCCCGCCCCTCTCTTCCCTGGGCGACCTCCGGGCCGCTCGCCCCAGCACGGCCCGCGTCTCCACGGGAAGGGGACTCCGGGCCGGGGGACCCCCGCAGAGCCGCCCCCGTCGCCCCGCCGGCCCAGGGGAGGGGGCTTCCCACAATGCCCAGCGAGCTCCAGCCCTCACTTCCGCTGTCCGGCCGCCGCGGGTGGGGGGGGTAACACCGACCCTAGCCCGCGGCCCCCCAGCCTGTGTTGGGCGCCGGGGGCCGAGCGGGGGCGGGGCCGGCGGTCGGGCCTGGGGGGCGGGGCCCGGGGCGGTGGCCGCGGCCGGGGCGCGGTGCGGGCCAATCAGGAGCGGCCGGGCGCGCGCTTGGGGGCGGGGTCAGGGTCCGCGGGCGGGGCGCGCGCGCGCGCGCGGCGGGTCCGCGGGGTTGGAGCGGGCGCGGGGGCGCGCGCCGGCCGGACGGACGGACGGCGGGCCGGCCGGACGGACAGACTAGCGACCGAGGCCAGAGCGCAGCTCCGACCCGCTCGGACGCCGCGCTCGGCCGGCAGCGGCGGCGACCACCGGCGTCGGCCCTGCGGCCGCCCGCCCGCGCGCCTCCGCCCGCGCCCCATGGGGTCACAGGTAAGCGGCGCCGGCTCATTGTCCGCGCGGCCCGGCTGGGGCCGGGGCCGGGTTCGGGAATGGCCCGAGTGGGCGCGCCCCCGCGCGGTCCCCCGGCCCTCCGCACCGCGCCGCGCCCCGCCCCGCGGGGGCGCCCTCCCGGCGGCGTCCGGCGCGCTAGCTGTGGGACGGGGGCGGCGGCGGCGGCGACCCCGGATCGGCCCCCGCCGGGTCCCCAGGTCCCGGGCGCGCGGGCGCAGCAGCGAGGCGGCGCGGGGTCCCCCGGGGCTGCGCGCGGAGGCGGCCGGCGGCGGGGCTGCCCCGCGCCCCTCGTTACCCGGCGCCGCGGTCCCTCCGGCGTCACCTCCGAAAGGGGAATTTTCCAGCCGGTAATTTCTGCTGCGTCAACGCCCAGCCCCGGGAGCGGCGCGGGGGCGTCCCGCGCCCCCCGCCCGCAACCGCCCGCGCGTCCCCCGCCCGCGCCGCTCCCGGAGCCGCCCGCGCGCCGAGTTTGCCAAGAGTCAGAACTGCGGGCGGGGGCCGCGGCAGGCTCCCCGCGCCCCGGCCGAGCCTGGGGGGCCATTGTCTCCCCCGCAGCCGGGCGCCGGTCGCCCGGCCTCGCCTCCATTTTAGTGCCGGCTGGACAGGGGCGGCTGGGCGCCGGGGCGCCGGGCGGGGCCGGGGTGGCCGAGGGGCTGGCGCGCGCAGGAAGCGGGGTGCCGAGCGGCCCACGGGGTGCGCGGAGCGGGGTCCGCGGCGAGCCGCGTCTTTGTTTCTCGTAAGTAGACATGTCAGAGGCCCGGAGTGGCCCGAGCCGCGCTGACAGCTCAGTTCTGGTGGCAAATGGGGACTGTGCGCGGCCAGAGGAGGGGCGCGCCGGCGGGCTGGGGTCCGCGTGGGTGGATAGACCCCGCGCCACAGGCCCCTCCGGGAGCCTGGGCACAGTGGCGCGCAGGAGAGCAGATATCGTCTGACCCCGAGGAAATACAAACAAAAGAAAGTTTGACTGAGCTTCTCCGCGAATTTCCTCTCGCTTTCTGTGCCGCAACCTCGGCGGGTGGCAGGGATTCCGGGGGCTAGCTCGTTCCCAGCGTTGGGTAAAGAAATGCTCAGTCAGAACCGCGTTTCGCAGAAGGCTGGGCGCACGCACCTGTGTGGGGAGTGGCGCAGCTGATCGTCTCTCTCCCGTCATCTTTTCCATCCGACGCCCCCGGGAAGTGCTCGGCCCGGTCTAGCCCCGCGCGCGGGTTCCCGGGGCTGCTCCGCTGCGGGCTGTGCACGCATCCTCTAGAAGAGTGGAAAAGAGTTTGTCCATCAATACAATTTTTTTCCCCCACAAGGCTTTTCCCAGGAACAATAAAGTAAACAGTAGTATTTTATTATAATAGCTTTCATTCATTTGGCATATTTCAGGGTACGATTAATTTTGAGCTGAAAACTGTCACCCCAGCTTCGTGGCTGCAGGTGAGGGGTTTCCGTAGGCGGAATGGCTGCACCTTTAAACGGGAACCTAAATCGGGCGTCCTGTGTCAATCCGTAGTTGTTTCACATCCTTTATCTACAGGCAGAAGGGGTGGAGGATTGATTGCACTGTTTTTATCATAACAGAGAGAGGGTGGAATGTGCTCACTTTGGAATACTCAGAAATTTTAGCTTTTCTTATAGGCCTATTCAGAGATGATATTTTATCAAGCCTGGATGTAAAGATTTTGTTTGAGTTCCATGGGGTAGTTTCTGTGTAGTTTGAGCTCTTTTGTGCATGAAGAGAAGTTGTGCCTTTGTGCCCAGGCCTTTGGGATGGACTGACTGTGTTGCCTGCAGGGGAACCTGTTCCCTGGATGTTCCCGGTACCCACTCTGGTTACCCCCAGGCGCAGGCTGCCCCGTTGCCCCTGGAGATATCCCATGCACCCCCGGTGACACCCTGGGCGCTGGGCAGCTCTGCCACATCCCCCAGTTCTGGTTATTGTCAGATGACAGGCCAGTCACAAGTACTCTTCAACAGAATTAAACTGTCTCCACAAACTTTCCAACCTTGTCCTCATGTTGGGTTTTTGGAATTAAGGGAAATTGGGCCACTCTGTCCCTGTGGTCCGTGTTTCTGGGGCAGCAGAACAGCCGCGATGCTTTGTTCTCCACCGGAGGTGTTCCTAGCGGCCCCAAGAGCCGAGGACCAGGTCAGCTGCCCCGGGGCCTGGTGGCTACATGGTTTGGCTGCTGGGCAAGGGTGGCGAGTCCAGGACCGTCCCCTGTGTCCTGAGGCAGCAGCCTCCACCTCACGACCTCACCGGGCTGCAGGCTTGCTCCTCTGTTTCCTGGGACAGGCTCACCTTCAAGTCTGTCAGATGATGGGGGATTGGCGGGATCTAATGCCCCCAGTTCCTCTGGCGCCACAGGTGAGCCTGGAGGCACGGCTCACAGGATACATGCATGCGAGAAGGGTCATGGAGGAGGCCACAACCGGCGCCCAGCTGTGGCTTCCTTGTCCTCACAGGGGCCCTATCTTCCGCGGGCAGCCCTGGCTTGGTGTGGCTACTTCCAGGTGTGAGGGGTCTTTACCAGAGGTGTCCCCTCTTCCTTCTGCTGCTGGAGTTGAAACGCGCTGGCCCCGCCCACGCCCACAGGCTTCAGACTGTGTTGGTAGCAACTGTACATCTTAGGGTACCGTCTGTGGATGGAAACGTGAAAAAGAAAAGTAACTTTTTCTAATGAACTAGCAGACTAAAAAAGCCTATTAAAGGGTTAGAACGAGCACGGCCGACACTTTTGGCCCTAGGTATGATTTATGAAAGAGTTTTCTCTCAATTGGTTGAATATATATCACAGTGCCGCCTAATTGTTATTTAGATTGAGGATTGCTAGGTAGGTATTTTTAAATGTTATTTAGAAGTCACTTTCTTAGGTATTTTTAAATGCAAAGTCTATAGAAAATTGAGAAACATTAGGATATTTCCCACCAGCATTTACAGAGCTTTTGCGTTTTGACAGATGTGTGTTTTGAGACGTATTGGAGATGCTCCCAGAGTTACTTACTCATGGCAGTAGGCCCTTCAGGTACCACCGTTTCGGCCAAATTAGGGGTGCAGAGTTAAAGAGGAGAGGCTGGGGGTCTTTGGGGACTAGTCAGTGGAGAGCACAAGGAACTTCTGATGTGACCTGTATGGACAAGAAGCAGCCCCAAAAGTGAGAGGCAGGTGGGGTGCAGGCTGGCTGGGAAGGGGGTCAGTCCCCACAGACTCCCCCTGCCCCCGGCACTGGCCCTGCAGCTGGACCCTGCAGGCGTCCAGCCAGCTTGGGCAGGCGAATTGTCCTCTGACTTCCACCTTGGTGCGTCCGGGAGCAGGATGCCTCTGGGGAGGCATTGGGGATAGGCGGCCATGGAGGGGCAGGAGAAGGAACTGCGGCTTCAGCCTAGTGTTCTGAAGCCTTTGTCCCCGTGTCCTCGCACTGTCTTGCCCACAAGCCACCAGTGACCTGCGTGGCCCGTGAGGAGCTGCTTGGCCTCTCCCAGCTGTCGGTCAAGCAGACGGCAGTCTTTGCATTGCTAATGGCTCAGCATCTATGACAATAAAATCAAAAGACTGTTCTGTGTGCGGATGGTTGATTTTTTTTTTTTTTTGTATTGTGCTTGGTGGAGTCACATTTTATTATTTTTCCATGTGAGTATCACATTATTGCAGTACCATTTGTTGAATTTTTGTTTGTTTATTTTTTGGGGAAGTACATAGACCAGGAATCGAACCCCGGTCTCCCGCATGGCAGGCGAGAATGCTACCACTGAACCACCCTTGTACCCCCAAGACTGATTTTTTAAAAGTTGTTTTATTTATGTACAATGTGGACATAAACAGCAGCCCTTTGCTGGTGTGGGATCCGCTTTTTGGTTGTAAGATACTTCTGTTTTTCTCAGCTGCCTTCTGTTCATCCTGCGGCCCGCACCCTCCTGTGCCGCGTGGCCCACGGAGCCCACGCAGTGTGGTGTGGGTAGGAGACTCTGCTGGGGCTGCGCCTGAGCACCTGCAGGTGTCGAGGCCTCAGAGCTGCTCTGGCAGGGAGTGGCCAGCACCCAACTTTCAGTGGCCGCCAGGTGGGGGTGGCGAGTGGGTGCAGCTGTGCCTGCGAGTCTCTGGGGCTGAGCCTGCGGGGTGGGCAGCAGATGGTGACCCCCCCCCGGAGGAGCACCCCCACCCTGCTGAGCAGCCCCTTCTCGGTGGCCCTCTCTGAACTCACTCCGCCATCGGCCCCGCGCTTAGACACTGCAGTGCCTCTTACAGGGATGTGAGGACTGGTTGCTGGGGTGTGTGGCCCAGGAGGGACAGACAGACACCCTTCGGGAATCAACCTGCAGAGGAGAGGCTAGGGAGGGATGAGGGTCTTCTGGTGGGGGTGCAGGACTGAGGAAAGGGGTCCACAGTTGCAGGTGAGACGCCAGGAGAGTGTGGGCAAGGGCTGGGAACCCATGGTGGACTCTGCAGTGGCGGGAGGAAGGAGTAAGCCGGGGAGTGGGCAGGGTCTATGTGGACAGGAAGGACGGTGCCTCCGATGCCTGCTGTGCATTGGATACTTGCCGAAGTCCTTAAGGAGAACGTCGTTGCCCTCTTTCTTGCACTTTCTGAATGCTGAAGTCATTTTACTCTGTTTCCCCATCCCATCCCGTTTCACACAGTGACACGTGGGAGTGGCCATGGCCTTCTGTTGGGACAGTGCAGAACCAGGTTAGCACGTTTCAAGAGGCAAAACCCTAGTGTGGAGGGCGGTGCTGCAGGTCTCAGGCAGGGCTGGCGGTCAGTGCTACATCTTCTCACTGCAGGGTGTTCCTCCTGTGTGCCACAGGAACTCTCCCGAGCTCCAGATCATGGCTCTGGACTCACATGCAGAAGTGAGGCTTCCAGCTTTGGCCTCGAAGGAGCCACTGGCAGCCTAAAGTCTGCCTCTGCATTTAAAACCTCGGTTTTCAAGTATAATCTGATCATCCATGTTAGGCCAGCCTGGTAGAAGAGCTGAATGTTTGGGTCACATCCCTTTCACTAAATATAAAATCACAGATCACGGGTGCATCCAAGTGGGCTGTAAGGGTGACAGTCATGGTAAAAACAGGAGCAAGGAAGAGGGAGCAGGAAAGAACAGAATTATTCTGGGGATAGGGGGATGGGTGGGTGGACAGATGGGCAGGTGGATGGGTGGGTGGATAGATGGACAGGTGGATGGATAGATGGGTGGATGGATGGACAGATGGACAGACAGGTGGATGGGTGGGTAGATGGATAGAATGGATGGACAGATGGATGGGTGGGTGGATGGACAGCTAGATGGATGATTGGTGGGTGAATAGACAGATGTATGGACACGTGGATGGGTGGGTGAGTTCAATGAATGGATGAACAGATGGACAGAGAGATGGATGGGTGGGTGAGTGCATGGATAGATGGACAGATGGATGGATGGGCAAATGGGTGGATGGATGAGTGGGTAGATGGATGGACAGGCATATGGACGGATAGATGAGTGGATGGGTGGATGGATGGGTGGATGGATGGACAAATGGACAGATGGGTGGGTGAATGGATGGTGGGTGGGTAGATGGATGGACACACAGACGGATAGATGGATGGACAGGTGGATGGATGGACAGGTGGAGAGGTGGATGGATGGGTGGGTGGGTAGATGGATGAGTACATGGATGGATGAATGGGTGAATGGGTGGGTGGATGGATGGATGGATAGATGCATGGATAGATGGACAGATGGGTGGATGAACAGGTGGATGGGTGGATGGATAGACAGATGGATGGGTGAATGGGTGGGTGGATGGACAGGCGGATGGATGGACGAGTGGTTAGATGTGTGGGTAGGTGAACAGATGGATAGCTGAATGGATGGGTGGATAGACGGACAGACGGATGGATGGATGAACAGATGAAAGGGTGGATGGATGGACAGTTGGATGGATGGATGAATGGGTGGGTGGATAGATGGACAGGCGAATGGATGGATGAGCAGATGGATGGATGGATAGATGGATAGACAGATGGATGGATGGGTGGAAGGGTGGGTGGATAGATGAACAGACAGATGGATGAGCAGGTGGATTGGTGGATGGATGGATGGATGGATGGATAGATGAATAGGTGGATGGGTGGATGGATGAATAGATGGTTGGACAGATGGACGGATGGATAGGTAGATGAATGACAGACAGACGGTTGAATGGGTGGATGGATGGACAGATGAACAGTGGATTGGTAGATGATGGACAGGTGGATGGGTGGAGGGATGGATAGAATGATGTGACAAGTTGTTAAAATTGGAGCAGATGTATGTATGGATAGATGGATAGACGGATGGATGGGTGGAAGGGTGGGTGGATAGATCAACAGACAGATGGACGAACAGGTGGATTGGTGGACGGATGGGTGGATGGATGAATAGATGGTTGGACAGATGGACGGATGGATAGATGGTTGGTGGATGGATGGATGGGTAGATGAATGGCAGACAGATGGTTGAATGGGTGAATGGATGGACATGAACAGTGGATTAGTGGATGATGGACAGGTGGATGGGTGGAGGGATGGATAGAACGATGTGGCAGATTGTTAAAATTGGTAGCTGAGTATCTAGGTGGGGGGTATCGTTGGAGTTCTCTGTTCAAGTTTTGTATTATTTTTGCAACTGTCCTGTAAGTTTGAAATTTCAAAATAAGTTTGGGATGGTAGTGATGGTAGCAAGACATTGTGAACATAATTAACAGCACTGAATTTATATATTTGAATGTAGTTAAAAGGGGAAATTCTAGGTTGATAAACAGAATTACTAACTAAACAAATTACTAGAATAAGGATTTATTAAAAATCCGTGGAACTGCATGACACACATAGTGAACCTGAAGTTAAACCATGGACACAAAGTTTAAAGAAAAAAATAGTTCTGGGAATGTGTGGTTCGTTGTTATTTTTGTCGTGGCCCAGAGTTCCTGGCTCACCTTCAGTGCCGTCCTCGGGTTTCGGTACCCAGTACTGCCTGCCTGCTTCTGCCTTCGACCTGCCACTGCGGATCCTTAGCACTATTCTGCTGGGGGATCCTGAAGCCCCTCACGTCCTGCCACATTTTGTACGTGTGCACGCCTGAATTTTTTTCTGGAAAGAGTTACCTAAGCTTTCAACAAATTCTCACTTGGGGCCATGTCACACTGCACAAAAAGGCACCACTGATAAATGTTTTGTGGGATTGTTCCAGGTGTCCAGGTGCAGAAGGACTGGGCTCATTCTCTTATTTGTTCTCTCCTGCCCACCCTTCAGTCCCACCTGAAACCACCATCAGTCTTGCCTGGCTGGCATTTTAAGTGACATTTAAAGTTTTCTACCTGTTTTACATATTAGTTCTATAGCACTTTCTTTATCAGTTTCTAAAATATTTAAAGTAAGAATTCACTGTTGAAAAAAATTTCTAGGTGGTAATTTTTTCTGTAAAAACTTTATAAGGTAAAAGAAAGTTCAAATATGTAAGTTCTTGCAGTGTGCTGAGGAGTGACTAGATTTTCCTTGTTAATCAGTGTTTGAGGACAGGCTGCAGAATCTGCTTATATTTTGAGAGTTTTCAGTAATGTTGTGAAGTGCTGTTTGCTGTGATTTGAACTAACTAACTGTGTCCATTTGTAGATTAAAAATTTTTTTTCTGCAAGAAGCTAGTATATTTAAAACCGCATGGGTGCTTATTAAATGAAAGCTAGTGTCCTTAACTAAAGTGAAGGAAACAGTTTAGAATTAATGTCTCTCTTTGTACTTTAAGTAGTTCTAAACAGCATTTAAAGTGATCCTGTTTATTATATATTGTCATTTTTGCTAATACGTGAGTAACTCCATTAGTAGGACCTTGGCAGGTTTTTCCATGAAGGTATGGTTATTTTTGGTTGCCCCTAGAGACAGAGAAACACCTGTCAATACTAGTTCAGTGCATTTATTTTACCTTGTCTGAATATTCTTTCCCTATAACCTTAGGGTGTTCTGAAGGACTCTCCAGAAATCATTAGCAGAGTCATCTGCCATTGGTCTGAAGAACCGCATCCCAGGCTGGTACATCTGGCCCATGCAACAAAGTGGCATTTGGTTTTGAACGTGCTTTGACGTTCCTAGATTTTTCTTATGTTGTTGACAGGATGAGATAAGAATGGGAAGTTGAAAAGGTGCTGCTGCTCCTGGGTGACCCTTTCATTCAGTTTAACAACTGCTTGCTGAGTTTAACTGGACAACATAGTAAATGTTTTGGGGTGTTGAAAAGCAGTATCCTTTACTCCTTTGCCCCCCACCCCCAACCTCATTTCCTGATCACTCTTGCTTTTTGCTTTTTTCAGCGAAGTAGAAATTCCACATGCCATGACCTTGGGGCTCAGGGAGGGTTGTGCCCACTGCCTGGTCACGCCTGCCCTGCTGCGCCACAGGCGCCACGAGGCCAAGTCCAGTAGCAGAAGCAGAGACTGCACAATGGTCAGAGCTGTGGGCGTTCACAGCACCCAGATGTCCAGGGTCTGCATGTGCACACATGTGTATACACATGTCTGTGTGTGCACGTGTATGTACTTGTGTCTGCATGCGCATGTGTCTGAATCTGTGCATGTCCATGTGTGTGAGTGTGCACTGCTCGTGTCTGCATGCATGTGCACGTGTGTGTCTGCATGCATGTACATGTTTGAGCATGTGTGTTGTGTGTGCACATGCATGCCTGAGAAAGGGTTTCAGGACGGGTCAGCGTGGAGAGCCACGCCCTCTGTCTGACACACCTCTCGCCTGTGGCTGTCAGTGTTGTCATGCTTGGGTCCAGCTCCCTCTTCCTTCAGAGGGCAGTGCTGTTTGGAGGCTGGGCAGGTCAGGGCATCGCCTTTTTGACTTCCCTGTGCACTGCATGCCCTCAAAGAGACACTTGCTTGTGGCCTGCCTTTTTATACTCATTGCGTGGCGAGCATCTAGACTTGTGCTTGGAGCTACGGACTTTCCTGGGGGCTTTGGGTGGAACCCACCTGGTTACAGAGCAGCTCCTCTCTCTGTACCTTGTGGGCCCCTTGCCCCAGACTCATGACGGGATGGGGCACCACTCTGAATAGCCAGCATGCTGCAGCCTGTGTGCCCTGTGTGCCCTTCTCCAGGCCCTTTGACTGCAGCCGCTGTTGTCGTGCTCTTAGGAGCACATGCAGGTTGGGCTGGGTGCACTTGAGGCAGGTGGGCAGGAGGTAGCCTGGATGCAAGGGAGGGACGGGGGGCAGCTCTGGGCAGAGGTGCTGCCTGCTTGTTGGACCCGCACTCTGCTGCCGATCGCACATGTGTCCCTAGCCCACCAGGCTGCAGCCCGTCTCTGAACAATGTCATCAGTGCACAGTAGACATGGGGAAAAGCAGGTGAGCGACCCTTGGACTGTCGTGACGAAAGGTGGAGAACTTGGCTGTGTGCAGAACGCTTTAGCCCTTGTGCTCACTGTCATCACCTAGCAGGTGTGCAGGGAACACAGCACAGAGACAGCAATGAGCGTCTGTGCAACAAGAGCTATGGGACACGTGGATGTGGGTGCTGCAGGCCCTGCCTGTTCACCGGCCCTGGGAAGGCCAGGGCTGCAGTGCAGGGCTGGCTGCGTCTCCTCCTTGCAGGGCGCCATGGATCACACATTGCTTCTCAGGGCAGCCCTTAAGACATGCAGGCCACAGTGGGAAGGCTAGGCCACTTTGTTTACTTATTTTGAAAGTATAGGACGTAAAGGAAGTAGAGACAGTGTCCTGTCAACAGGCTGCAGCCGACCTCCGTGCTCTGCTCTTCTTCAGCACCTTCTCCCCTCCGTCTCCCTGCTGGAGTATTAAAAAGTAAACACTTCGCTTCCTGGACCATACACCTCCCCCACAACAAAGCAAAACAAAACACATTTTCCATTGCGAAATATAGCATATATACAAAGAAAGCAAAGAAAAAGCAATAGTTTTCTAAGCACACTCCAGTAGATAGCTACAGAACAGACTCCAGAGTTTGTTGTGGGCGACCATTCCACCATCTCAGCTTCCTTCCAGCTGCTCCAAAACACTAGTGGCTGGAAGGAATGTTAATATATTGGCTTAGCAGTCATACTCGTTTATTGAATTCCATTTTCTCTATTATATCTCCTCCTTCTCCTTTGAGCCATCTCCCAATCTATAGGGATCTTTGGACAATGCCTGTTCTGACTTTTTCATGTTGAGAAGGGGTGTCCACACTAAAGGATATGGGGATGTGATTAATTGACAATCCTGGAGAGGCTGGTCCCTCTGGGTTTCAGGATTTATCAGACCTAGGAACCCTCTGGGAATTAGGGGAAGGCAACCGTTCCAGGAAGGCAAACCTAGTGCATGAAACCTTTATAGAGTCTCAGTTTGAGCCCTAGGTGTTCTTAAGAGTCAATAGGAGTGATGTTGGTTGGGTTTAGTAAACCATGGCCATTAGCACTATCTAACTGAAGCTTGCATAAGAGCAGCCTCAAGTAGCCTCTTGACTCCGTTTGATCTCTCTTGGCCACTGATGCTTTTTTTATTACTCTTCTTTTTCCCCTTTTGGTTAGGAAGTCATTGTCGATCTCATGGTACCAGGGCCAGGCTCATCTCTGGGGTTCAGGTCCCATGTTGTCAGGGAGACTTTCACCCCTGGATGTTATATCTCACATAGGAGGATAATGATTTTCCTTGCAGAGCTGGGCTTAGAGAGAGAGAGAGGCCACATCTGAGTAACAGAAGAGGTTTCCTGGAAGCAACTCTTAGGTCTCATTATGAGTTGTCTGAGGTTCTCCCCTAGAAAAATAAGTTTTATAAGGGCAAGTCTTAAAATCTAGGGCTTGGCCCATTTGGGGGGAGTCCCCAGTGGTTGAGAGGGTACCTGGAGTTTTCCAGATGAGAAAGTTTAATAATAGTTCCATATTTTTCTCTTTTTTTTTTTTTTTTTTTTTTTTATTAATTAAAAAAAGAATTAACAAAACAATTAGAAATCATTTCAATGTACATGTACAATCAGTAATTCTTAATAACATCACATAGTTGCATATTCATCATTTCTTAGTACATTTGCATCGATTTAGAAAAAGAAATAAAAAGACAACAGAATAAGAATTAAAACAATAATAGAAAGAAAAAAAAAACAAAAAAAACAAAAACAAAAAACCTATACCTCACATGCAGCTTCATTCAGTGTTTTAACATAATTGCATTACAATTGGGTAGTATTGTGCTGTCCATTTCTGAGTTTTTATATCCAGTCCCGTTGTACAGTCTGTATCCCTTCATCTCCAATTATCCCTTCTCTTTTTTTTTTTTTTTTAATTAACAGAAAAAAAGAAATTAACCCAACATTTAGAGATCATACCATTCTACACATGCAATCATTAATTCTTAACATCATCACATAGCTGCATGATCATCATTTCTTAGTACATTTGCATTGGTTTAGAAGAACTAGCAACATAACCGAAAAAGATATAGAATGTTAATATAGAGAAAAAAATAAAAGTAATAATAGTAAAATCAAAGCAAAACAACACAAAACAAAACAAAAACCTATAGCTCAGATGCAGCTTCATTCAGTGTTTTAACATGATTACTTTACAATTAGGTATTATTGTGCTGTCCATTTTTGAGTTTTTGTATCTAGTCCTGTTGCACAGTCTGTATCCCTTCAGCTTCAATTACCCATTGTCTTACCCTGTTTCTAACTCCTGCTGAACTCTGTTACCAATGACATATTCCAAGTTTATTCTCGAATGTCCGTTCACATCAGTGGGACCATACAGTATTTGTCCTTTAGTTTTTGGCTGGATTCACTCAGCATAATATTCTCTAGGTCCATCCATGTTATTACATGGTTCATAAGTTTATCTTGTCTTAAAGCTGCATAATATTCCATCGTATGTATATACCACAGTTTGTTTAGCCACTCTTCTGTTGATGGAGATTTTGGCTGTTTCCATCTCTTTGCAATTGTAAATAATGCTGCTATAAACATTGGTGTGCAAATGTCCGTTTGTGTCTTTGCCCTTAAGTCCTTTGAGTAGATACCTAGCAATGGTATTGCTGGGTCGTATGGCAATTCTATATTCAGCTTTTTGAGGAACCGCCAAACTGCCTTCCACAGTGGTTGCACCCTTTGACATTCCCACCAACAGTGGATAAGTGTGCCTCTTTCTCCGCATCCTCTCCAGCACTTGTCATTTTCTGTTTTGTTGATAATGGCCATTCTGGTGGGTGTGAGATGATATCTCATTGTGGTTTTGATTTGCATTTTAATGCTTCTCAGTTTGTTTGGAGTCATGAACTTTACTTCAGTTTTACCCATTTTCCCATAGGAATAATTTTAAAAACTTTTTATTGTGGTAGCATACGTGTAACTCAGCATCTTCCACTTCAGTGGCTTTGAAGAGTCCATTTCCAGGGCACGAGCTGTGGCCAGTGCTGCACTGTTGCCCCAGTGCCCGTCACCAGGCTTTTTACCGTGTCCTGTGGAAGCTACCACTGTGGGGGCGTCTGGCCCGCGCACTGCCTGCCCGCTGCCCACTGCCCTCTCGCTGCCCACCCACTGCCCTCTCACTGCCTGCCCGCTGCCCCCCTGCTGCCCGCCCGCTGCCCCTCTGCTGCCCGCCAGCTGCCTGCCTGTTGCCTACCCGCTGCCCGCCTGCTGTCCGCCCACTGCCCGCTGCTACCCACTGTCCATGGCCAGAGGTTATTGTGTCCTCACGGACCTGGTCTGGACATGTGGGGCTCGGTCCTTTCGGGAAGCAACTGCGTGTGGAAGTGGGACTCCTTTCCAGTTCTCCCACTAGCTGTGCCTGGCTCTGTGTGCAGCACGAGGGTTGCCTGCCGGCATCGGCTGGACGTGGGTGCCTGGAGCCCAGAGCCAGCCCATGGGCTCAGAGCTCTGGCCTTGTATTCTGGTTTGTAATGGGAAACAGATGTGCCATTGCTGGGATGCCTTGCACTCCAGCCCCCCCTGCTCCCCAGCCCCCCCCTGCACTCCCCTGCCCTCCACCCCCCCTGCACCCCACTCTGTACCACCCCCATCCTGATCCCCACCCTCCTGCACCCCACCCCTGCCCTGTTCCCCAGGCCCCACTGCAACCCCCTGCCCTCCAACCCCCTGCATCACCCCCACCCTGATCCCCACACCCCCTGCACCCCACCCCACCCTGATCCCCACCCTT
Source organism: Tamandua tetradactyla (assembly GCF_023851605.1). NCBI lineage: Eukaryota > Metazoa > Chordata > Mammalia > Pilosa > Myrmecophagidae > Tamandua > Tamandua tetradactyla. The sequence goes on along the minus strand of NC_135327.1, from coordinate 61,237,661 downwards.
GCCCTGCTCCCCAGTATCCCCTGCACCTCCTCTGCCCTTCACCCCACTGAACCCCACTCCACACTGCACCACCCCCACTCTGATCCCCACCTCCCCTGCACCCCACCCCTGCCCTGCTCCCCAGCCCTGCCCTGCTCCCTAGCCCCCTGTACACCTCCCCTGCATCCCACCCCACACTGTACCCTACCCCACCCTGCACCACCCCCCTGCGCCCCACTCCCCTTGCCCTCCACCCCCCTGCATCCCAATACCTTGTACCCCACTCCCACCCTGCTTCCCACCCCCCTGTACCCCACCCCACCCTGCTCCCCTTTGAGGGACAGATGTGGCGATCAGCCTCCCGGCCCCCATCCTGCCCCTGGCCTGGGAGCCCAGGAAACATGGAGGAAGGGGAGGGACTGCAGCGCCAGGTCAATCTTCCTGGTAGCTGGGACACCAGGGCTGAGTCCCAGCCAAGGAGCTGCTCTGCAGGGGCCGAGGAGGGAAAGAGCAGCAGAGGGTGGCTCTCAGGAACCTGCTGCAGTCTCAGGTGCTCGGACCAGCGGGGGCTTTGGGGGATGGGGTGGTGGAGGAAAGGTGAGAGGCCCTGCGGAGGGCCAGCCCCGTGTTCCCCGCTCAGGCCTCTGTGTCCACCGCCCTCCGCCCAGGCCCCCAGCCCGCATCAACCTCTGTCCCCCGCCTCGGTCCTGTGTCTACCCCCTCCTCCTATCCCCATGTCCCCCGCCCTGGTACCATGTCCCTTTCCATCCCTGTGTCCCCTGTACCCCATCTCTGTGGCCCTGTGGATGGCTGCACTCTCCCGTGGGTTCTGAGACCCTAGGGGCAACCCTGCGCTCCTGTAGCAAGAGTGGAGAGAGGTCAGGCTTGAGGTGGGCGGGTTCAGGACCCCTCGCTGCCCCCTCCCACCCAGGCACCTGGGACTCCTCCTCAAGCTGAGGGGCAGGGTGCTTGCCAGGTCTGCAACCTTGGGGTCGCCCATCCCCTCCCAGGCCCTGGGCCTTAGTGTGGGGCCCTGGGCGCCGGGCGGCCTCTCTCCATGCGCCACGGCTCCTCTGTTGTCCCTAACTTCTCTCCAGTATATCTTTGAGGGAGTTGCCGCTTTGGGTCATTTCTGTCGGGGTGACCAGTGGGCCGGAGGCCATTGAGGCCCTGGCCTGGGCTCCCCTGATGCCCCAGACGCTGTGCCCAGCCCAGCCCCTCCTGGCAGTGGTCTCGGCCCCTTTTCGGCCTGGGGCAGCGCGAGGCCTTCTGTGCAGAGGCGGCTCCCAAGAGCCCTCGGGCTGCACAGCAAGGCCAGGCTCAGCTGGCCCCCAGCTTGTAAGGGGGGGCACACAGCCTGTGGAGGACGTGCCCACTGCCCCACACCACGCACACAGTTCCCGGGCCGCTCGCCTTCCAGCCGCCTGCCCACTGTTCGTCACTTGATCCTTCACGGCACAGATGCAACTGAGACATGTGAAGGGGCCGTCCTGGCTCTCCCGGGCACTGGCGTTGATGGGGTGCAGCACCGCGACGGATGGACTGATGAATGTTGGATGGGTGGACACCTGCAGGGGTGGGGCAGATCAGCTTCGAGTCACAGGGCTGTAGAGAGCCACCCACCGCTGGTTCGTGCTGCAGGTAGCAGTCCCAGTCCCACTGGCCAGGGCAGACAGTCATCGGCATCCTTTTCCCTCATGCTGACCAGACTTCTCCCAAAGAAAATCAGAATTTTAAAGGGAATTGATGCTGCCACTTTTGTCTGTGACTTCACGGTGAACTGTGGTCAGGATGTGGGATGCAGACTTGTCCTATCCCGTGGGCTCTATCCCATGGGCTCTGTCATGGGCTCCATCCTATCCCGTGGTCTCCATCCTGTTGGCTCTGTCCCATGTTCGCTGTGTCCTGTGGGTTTTCCCATGGGCTCCATCCCGTGGTTTCCGCCTTGTGGTCTCTGTCTCATGGGCTCCGTCCTGCAGCTGTGCCTACCTGCTGCACACCCAACACAACAGGTAGGAGCCCCCCCACCCCAGGGGCCTCAGAGCAGGTGCTGGGGTGTGGTTGGCCAGGCCCGGCCTCACGTCCACGGCCTGGGACTGGGAATCCTCTGATTAAATCCTTGTTGTACCTTCATCAGTGCATAATGAGGGTGTTTCTGAACTATTTATCAAGTTAAGAATGTAAGATTTCAACCCTGCTGGGTTTTTTCTTTTTACTTCTTTTTTATTGTGGCAAATTACGTGTAAATTAAGATTTACCACCTTAACCGTTTTTAAGTGTATGATTCAGTGGCATGGAGTACATATTCACTATTTCCAGAACTTTCTCATGCCCCCCAACAGAAACCCTGTGCCTGTGAAGCAGTAGCACCCTTTCTCGCCTGCCCCCTGCCCTGCGAGCTTCTAGTCTACTTTCGGACTCAGTGAATTTGCTTACGATGGAATCGTGTGGTTACTCTTCTTGTGTCTGGCCTGTGTGATGCAGCTTGTTTTCGAGGATCACCAGCGTTACACCCTGTGCTCTTCATGGCTGGACAGTGCAGACCGGCTGCCTGCTCCTCCGTCACCTGCCAATGGCCGCCTGCACTGGCCTGCCTTGGCTACAACAATGGTGCAAGTTTAATGTGAGGAAGGCCTTGGGGTACGTGGAGTGCCTGGGGTATGCTGAGAGATCACATGCAGCCCTTGGGAACCTTCCAACCCTGGGAGTCAGGCAGAGCATCGGAGACAGCAGGGAGCACACCTGGGCCTTCCTGGAGGAGGAGCTGCATCCCGACCTGGAAACACGCTCCTGCTATCCATGCCTCAGCAGTGAAGTCAAGTCAGGCTGGGAAGCAGGTTTGAGCCACGTGCCAAGGTGTCTTAGATTTGGTCATAGAAAGGAGCCTCCTCCCCTGCCCCCCCCCCCACCCCCCACTGGTAAGGCAGAGAGAAGATCCTCCCAGACCAGCCTCCCTGTGGAAAGTGGATAAAGCTCAGGAAGTGGGTGGCAGAAGCATGGGCTCACGGGGCCTTTGCTCCAGCTGCGGTGCCCTGGCCTGCCCCACGCTCCCTCGGACCCGCCCCGCCCATCTATCCCTGGCCAAGCCTTTTCTGGCCCAGATCTTCCCTCTGCCACCCTCCTGTCCACCGCGAGCGGGCTTGTCACGTATCCTCCGAGATGACTCGGCCGCACCCGAGCCCAGGGCCTTGTGTGGCTACTCCCCAGTCCGTCCTCTGCCAGCTGCCCTCATATCACCCTGGCTGGGGCCTCAAAGCGCTGGAGCGGCCCCTAGAGCCTCTGGGCATGGCGGGCATGGCTGGGGTGGTAGTGGTGGTGGCGAGGGTGGAGTGTCTGGGCGTGTGTGTGGCCAGCATCTCATGAGGAGGCTGGGCTGAGATGACTGATGCATCATGATTGGTGCAGGTGCCCCAGGGCCTTCCGCAGAGCCAGTGGCCACACTGAGTGGTGTCACCTCGACACTCTACCTGTCCCCTCCCCGGTCCCCCAGGCCTCCTTCAGCTCGGGGTTACCCCTTGTCTCCTATGGCCTCCTCCTGGGCCTGAGCCCCATCCCGGCTGACTTTGGCTGCACAATGGGCACTGCTGCGAGATCAGGGCAGGTGGTGGTGGGGAGCTGGGGTGCTGCTGCAGGTGTGCTGTCCTCACCCAGGGATGCTGGGCAGCCTGGTTAGAGGCTGTTAGGCCTGCACTTGGTGGACACGTGGAGATCCACGTGTCCCCACCTCAGGGAAGCTTCTGGAACACCTCCAGAAAGGAGCTCACATCATCTTGTAAGATGCAACCACAGGTAGAAATAACAGGATGTTCAGAAATTCAGCTTTAAAGTGCTTTCGCAGTGCTGGCATGTTGGCCTCCAAGTTTGCAGGGGATAACAAGCCTCTGGACCCCTCAGGGTCGGGCACCAGCTTCCTGGGGTGAGGTTGAGCGCGGGGAGGGATGAGGGAGCGACTGAGTCCTGTTATGCGGAAGGTCGGCGTCGGTGAGTGCCACGTGCTTCTGCATTCGAGCAGGGGTCAGCTCCTCCGATGGATGAGCACCTGGTTGTAGTTGAGCAAGAGTGTTTTCAAAAATAAGCTTCAGTCACCTTTCCTGAGGTGTAAGCCACACAGGGCGAACATACCTTCTTAAGGATACACCTGGAGGGTTCGCGTGGCCTGGGAAACCACCAGCAGGCCCTGGCCGTGGTGCCGTTGCTACCGATGCTTCCTGTGCCCTGTCGCCCTTCCCTCCCTCCCACCCCACCCCACCCCACCCCACCCCACCCCACCCCACCCCTGCCCCAGCCCCACGCACCTGCAGAGGAGTTTGTATTTTCTAGAATTTCACATAAAGGTAATCGTGACTCTTTTTTGCCTCGCCGTTTTCACTCACCGTAATTACTTTGTGTTTCATCCCTGTCATGGTGTGGAAGTGACACCTGCACAGGTGGAGACCGAGAGGGTGGGTAGGCTGGCCCTGAGGGAGCCTCTGCTGCAGGCAGTGTCCAGGGCTCAGACCTGCCCCGCTCTGTGCAGCTTCTTCCTGCTAAGGCGCTGGGGCTCTTCCACACTGTGGCGAGTATGCCTGAAGCGGGGGACACAGCTGTTTGGGGCTTTGTGGGGATGTGGGTTTCCATTTCTTGTGCTGGGTCCCGGCACAAGTGTCGAGCCTTGTGAGATGCTTCACAGGCCACCAGTTGCACCGTCTCCTCACCAACGCTGGGTGTTGTTGTTCTTTTAAATTTTAATTGTTCTAATGGGTAAATAGTGGAATCCCATTGCGGTTTTTGTTTGTATTTTCCTGATAACTAACCAGGTCTCCCTGTTCATTTATCTTTGGGACATGTCTGTTCATAACACCCATTTTCCAACTTTTAGTAACATGATTATGAAGAGCGGTTTTGTGATTAGTAGAGTTAAACGTGGTCTCCCGTCCAGTGAACGTCTGCCCCTCCTTTGATGCCCCGTGTGGCCTCCCAGGAAGCTGCATAGCTGGTGGTTCCAATGCCAACATGGTGACTTGTCTGTTAGATTACATTCGAAGGATTTTTTTTTTTTAAGTTTAATCCTAAAGGTGAAAAAGTGAGCTGAAATTGAGTTGATGTTTGAGAACGATGTTCGTGTGGCCATGCTGGGAGCCTTGGTGTGTTCCAAAGTGGAGCTGGGCTTTCCTTTGATGTGCCCAGTAGGGGGGCTGGAAGGGGGGCCCTGGAGGAGGTCCGGGAGGGGGTCTCGGAGGGGGCCGGGAACGGGGCCAGGAGGGGACCTGGGAGGGGGACACTCAGGAGGGGTGTGTGGGAGGGAGGAGCTGGTGAGGGGGGCCTGGCCCCACCCTTGCCCACCCCTTGACCCCAGCCCAGCCAGCAGGGGGTTCTCCAGGGCAGGTGCCTCCCACCCCACAGGCGTCAGCAGCCTGTGGATTTGAGGTTCCTGCTGTGCAGCCTTCCACTTCTCCACAGCACCTAGCCTCCTCCTGGTACCTGTAGGGCCTTAGGGACAAGGGAAGGAAAAAAGATCCATTGGCCGCCCTCTTTTAATGCTCTGGACCCACAGTGCAGCAAATAAAACATGTTCACGGCAGTCTTCGGTTCTATGGTTCATGTGTATCTCCAGGCCTGCCACCATGAAGTGTGGCTGCCCATGAAGGAGGTGGCATGACTAAAAGTGCCCTCGCAGAAGTGGAGTTGCTGCTGGTTCCTGAAGGTGTCCTGCTGCGGGAGTGGGGGGAGCTTGGGGCCGGCTGGGGGTGTTGGGGCTCGTCGTCAGCGTCCTGACACCCACCTGGTCCAGGCCCTGGATGCTGAGAACGTGTCCGCTCACGTGAAGGGGGGGACGGATGATGGAGCAGTGTGTGGTGGCTGCGCAGTGAGCGTGTCTTGTCTTGCTGGTGGCTGCGAGCGGCAGAGACGCTGCCCAGGACTGTGACCCTGGCCTCCACAGTCCGTAATGTGGGGCTGTTGGCCTTTTTTTTTTTTATTTTTTATTTTTATTAATTAAAGAAAAAAAAAAGAAATTAACCCAACATTTAGAAATCATTCCATTCTACATGGCTGTTGGCCTTTGAGCTTAGGCTTACTGAGCAGGGATGGAGCGTCCGCGGCCCATGGGTTGTCCCTGCCCTGCCTCACTGGCCCCCTGCTTGCGGGGACACATCCTGCCCTGGCCCTGGCCCCTTGGGTTCAGCCATCTCCGAGTTTGGCTCTATGGCCTGGAACGTAACTCGACTTGTTTGGGAAGCCAAAGTGGAGGTTGAACCGTTTCATAAGAACTCTACTCAAAACCGAAGCACCTAGAGACAGAGTGCTTTGTGGGGCCCTGAGAATAAGTGAGGAGCAGAGGCTCTGCAGGGGTGGCCAGTGGCACCTCAGGGGGTCCCACCTGACTTTGGGGTCATCCTGGAAACCAGCAAAGTGGCCCCTGTGGGGGCAGCTGGATCTATCCTGTCAATGGGCCCCTTACCCAGAGGCACCGTGTGTCCTCTGGGGTCCCACCTGGCCCTGGGGCAGCTCAGGCAGCGCATAGGGGAGGCTTGTGCACAGACGTGTCACTCACCCACCCTCCCTCAGGCAGTGTGTAGGCGCCTGTTGCTCTCCCATCCCCCATTCAAGGAGGACACGAACTCTCAGTGAAATACACAGCTGACTTTTAAGCTGTCCTGGTTGAATAATAAACTTACTTCAGAACTTTCTGAATTTTTAACTTATTTTATAAATGCAAGTCCTGTGAGGTGGACATTGTGCTCTAAAATGTCACTGGCATTTTCTTTTCCTTTTCATTGTTTTTCCTATTTTTAAAAGATCTGTTCTGCTGGCAAGTGAAGAGTTTATTCATGTAGGAGATCAAATAGCAAAACATACAGCTTCCAAGTTTGAACATAGGGTGCCCACAGCTGTTTAAATAATTGACTTTTAGCCAAAACTTTTGATACTTCCTATCAAATTGCCACCAATCAAGTGTCTCTTGCAGATGGACTGCAGGCATTTCACAAATGCTGTGAGTTTAAATGGTGAGTGTTCCCAGATTTAAACCAGATTTAGCCCCTGCCTCCGTTTCTACTTCACCCATGCATGGTAGAGCCACCGCCCCGTGCAAGGCCCTGGCTTGGTGCCAACAGGCTGACTTGGATGTGACAGGCTGACCTGGGTATAACGGGCTGACCTGGGTATGACAGACTCAGGCTGACCTGGGTGTGACGGGCTGACCTGGGTGTGATGGGCTCAGGCTGACCAAAGTTGACAGGCTCAGAGTGATCTGTGTGTGATGGGCTGACCTGGGTGTGATGGGCTGGCCTGGGTGCTGATGGCTGCAGGCTGAGCTCTGTGTGTGTGACCTGTGGCCTGTCCCCAGCGGCCTGTCCCCAGCCTGGATTCTTTGTGGGCCAAGGCCACTGGGTCAGGGTAAGTTGCTAAAGCAAGAGAGCACAAGGAGGGCTGAGTCCTGGCCTTTGAGCTGGCATGCTGGGGGCTGTGTTTGGGGTCAGGGGCTGGGCCGGGGTTGGGGACGAGTTGGGGGACGGGCCTCTCCACTTTGTGTCTGTCCCCAGCTTGGGGGATACTAAGTGGAAGAGTTGCTTTCCTCTCAGCAATATTTACAAATATCACGTGATGGCTCAAGAGATGCCTATAGCGACAAGCCTGAATAAAGGAGCTTAGGAGAGACCAAGCCGAGATCCCCATGTGCCCGCAGACCCATTTCCACCCCCCTTCCATTCTCCTAGACCCGCATCTCCCTTCTGTCCCATCTCCCACCAGGGGCTGAGTCCAGCTGTTGGGGACAACGCTTCTCAGGAAAGCCACCGCTGCTGGGTACGCCCTGAGGACTGCGGGGGGCTCTGTGCATGGCCAGCCTGTGGGGACGGGCCTGGGGGAGAGTCAAGCCCATCAGCCATGTCTTTCCGGGCAGCCACAGGAGCAGGGTGTGCCGTGCACACATGCGAGTGTGAGCAAGTGTGTATGTGAGTGTGCCACGAGTGAGTGTGAGCGAGGGTGAGCCCAGCACCAGGTGGGATGGAGACCCAGCACTGGAAGCAGCTTTAGCACGGGATGAGGGGTGGCACTCACGGAGCCACTCTGACCCTCATTGAGGGTAGGTTCAATGCGGCAGGGAGGTGGGTTTTCAGGTGCTCCACCAGGTGTGGAGGCAATGCCAGGGCAGGGGCGCTGGAGCTGGTCCGGTCTGGGTGGGGCTTTTCTTGTGATTTTGGGGTGTTTGCACTTCGGCTGGGGCTTAGCTGCCCGGGTGCAGGCTCTGCCCACAGCCCATCGTCCTCGGGGCAACGGCCAGCCTTGGGGTGTCCTGCACATGCTCGGAGTCCACATTGGGGTCACCACATTTACAGCAGTTTCCTTGCTGGCACCAGTGAAGGCGGGCTGTGGAGTCCCCAGCCTGGTCTCGGTGGGGTGTGGGGTCCCAGGGCTAGCCTTAGTGGGGTGTGGGGTCCCTGGCCTGGCCTCGGTGGGGTGTGGGGTCCTGGGGCTGGCCTTGGCGGGAAGTGGGGTTCCCTGTGTCGGGCTGGTGGCCCACACCCACGGCCCGAGCACTCGCACTGCTTCTTGGCACCTCTGCTGCGTTGGCCCTGTGCTCACGCCCGTGTTTCTCCCGCAGAGTCCGTAGCACAGGAAGCAGCCCGACTCCCAGATGAATAACCGCGAGGAAGACATGGAAATCGCGTCCCACTACCGGCGCCTGCTGCGCGAGCTGGACGAGCAGCGGCGGCACGGCGTCCTGTGTGACGTGTGCATCGTGGTCGAGGGCAAGGTCTTCCGCGCCCACAAGAACGTGCTGCTGGGGAGCAGCCGCTACTTCAAGACGCTGTACTGCCAGGTGCAGAGGGGATCGGAGCAGGCGACCGTGACGCACCTGGACATTGTCACCGCCCAGGGCTTTGCGGCCATCATCGACTTCATGTACTCTGCCCACCTGGCGCTCAGCAGCAGGAACGTCATCGAGGTCATGTCTGCTGCCAGCTTCCTGCAGATGACGGACATCGTACAGGCCTGCCACGACTTCATCAAGGCTGCCCTGGACATCAGTACCAAGGTGGACATGCCCGACGAGCTAGCCGAGCTGGAGGGGGGCGCCCCGGGCGCCGACGCGCTGCTCTCAGCTGTCATGGCTGGCAGGAGCTTGTCCCCGTGGCTGGCCCGGCGCACCAGCCCAGCCACCTCGTCCGGGGACTCAGCCATTGCCAGCTGCCACGAGGGCGGTGGCTACGGCAAGGAGGATCTCGAGCCCAGGGCTGAGGGCCACGACGAGGCATCCGTGCAGCCGCTGTGGCCCGGGGACGGCGGCTACGGGCCCTTGCGCGTCAAGGAGGAGCAGCTCTCGCCAGCCCACCCAGGGGGCCATGAGCCACCTGCCAGGAAACGCGTGCCACCCAGTACCCTCTCCGACCCCAGCACCGGGGACGGCTGGCCGCCCGCAGGCCGAAGGAAGAACCGGAAGAACAAGGACACAGTCCGGCACATCGCGCCCCAGGCTGAGGGCAGCAGCCGGGCCAGTTCCCCGGCACCGTCCTTTCCACCGCCCTCGGGATGGCCGCTTGGCACCTGCGAGCCACGTAAGCCTTTCCTTAGCGAACATCCATGTGCCGTGGCGGTGGGTGCATGGGGAAGGCGGCAGCCTCCAGGCTTAGGGCCGCTGTGACCCATTGGGGATTGGGGCCAGTGCGTGGGATTTGCTTTGCCTTGTGTATGGGAACCCCTCATAAGCTCTGGTTTTGGTAGATTACTTTGATGTGGTAAAATGCACATAACATTAAATTTAGTATCAGTAGCATGTGGCTCACCGACAGCATTGGGCCCCCACTGCCACCATCTACTTCGAGAACTTTCTCTTCACACAGAGGGGGCCCCATGCCCACCAACAGCACCTGTGCCCCCACCCTCTCGGGTGCTGTGATTTGTCTGGACACTTCACGGAAGCAGAGTCACACAGCATGCGGTGGCCATGTGCGGCCCCGCACTCGGTGTGCTTTCCGGGGTCGCCATGTGTGTCACAGCATCGCCCTCGTTTTGATCGACTGGCATTCCATTTTGCTCAGCATTTGCTGTTGGGCACTCGGGCTGTTTCCAGCTTTTGGTTATTGAGGATATGGCAATTTAATTTTAAAATATTTGAAAATCAGTTAAAAGTTAAAATGTAGAAGAGCTCAAGGAGAGCATGTTAAGTGGGGCAATGGAAGAACGGACAGGGCTCCGGCCTCGCCACTGCCTGCCCCAGCAAGCAGCCTTGCCGCCCTCCCGTCCCGCAGCACTTGTCTTTTGCTCATCGTCGTGAAACGGAGAGTAGAACAGAAATGTCACGCCAGTGCCCTTGGGGCCATGACCGCAGTGGCCTGTGGCCACAGGCTCCACCGTTTCTGTGGGACAAGGACATTATACTAACGGCAGGTTCTAAGGCTCAGACCCAGAGCCCTGGCTTCTCCTCTTGTGGCCTCTGCCCGTTACTCTCACTGAAGTGAACCCCAAGGTAGGCTTCTTGGGACCTCTTGGCTGGCAGTTGGGTCCACCACGCCAGCTTCAGGGTAGGCTCCAGGTGTAATGGAAACTGGTTCTCAAGGGCTGAGGGAAGCTGCTGCATACCAGGAAGTAGGAAATTAAACCTGTCCCAGCCAGAGTCTGTGGGAAGGTGTCGCCCCTCCCCAGCCTCAGGGGCTGCCGGCTAGTATAAGGAAGAGTATTTGGAACTGGGAGTGGGCCCAGAATGAGAATGGACACAGGCCTCCTCCTCTCTACACTGAGAAGTGCCGCTGCCTGGGGGGGCGGGGGTAGTGGCAAGTGGTACCCAGGGGTTGCCCCCACCCACTCCAGGCAGGTGCAAACCTGCGTGGAGGAGCCTGAGACAACAGGTGGGCACGAAGATGCAGAGCCGGGGAGCTGGGAGCCCCGACTGTGGCGCAGGTCCCTGGGAGGGGAGAGCACTGCACCTGGCCCTTCCTGGGGACACCTCGGGTAGGTCCCCGCAGCGCGCTCCCCGCCCCGCCCTGCAGCACACTGCAATATCACCACCACCACCATCTGTGTTCCCTAACAGCATTACCCGTCACCGTCACCATCACCAAAACTTCTCCATCCCCCCAAACAGAAACTCCCCATTCCCGACGCCTACTCCATTCTAGTTCTTGACTCAGTGAATTTGCTTATTCTAATTACTTCGCATCATTGAGATTATATAATATTTGTCCTTTGTGCCTGGCTTATTTCACTCAGCCTGATGTCTTCAGAGTTCATCCATGTTGCATGCATAAGGACTTCATTCCTTTTTTACAACTGAATAATATTCCATTGTATGTATAGACTGCGTTTTATCTAGTCATCAGTTGATGGACACACTTAGTTTGCTTCCACCTTTTGGCAATTGTGAAATAATGTTAGTATGAATACTGATGTGCAAATATCTGAGTCCCTGCTTTCAGTTCTTTTAGGCGTATACCTGGTAGTAGGATTGCCGGGTCATATGGTAATTCTATATTAAGTTCCCTGAGGAACTGCCAAACTCTCTTCCACAGTTGCTGCACCCTTCTACATTGCCACCAGCAGTGAATGAATTTTCTATTTCTCCACGTCCTTTCCCTACATTTGTTACTCTTTGTTTAGGAAAAGTTCTTTTTTAAAGAAGGTGTCAGCTGTGGCTGACCACCCAGGGCCTCAACTGGACCCCAGGCCCTTTAGGTGCCAGCCTCCCCCTCTTCTGTGTGTCCTCACTTTGGGGTGACTCCGGCCTGGTAGCTTTTTTTTTTTTTTGGCATGGCCAGGCTCCAGGAATCTAACCCAAGTCTCTGGCATGGCAGGCGAGAATTCTGCCACTGAGCCATTGTATCACCCTAGGGCCTGGTAGCATTTAAGAGTGATTTTTCTCTGCTCCTCACCTGGATCGTGGGTCTCACCTGGGCTTGGCCCTCACTGGGCTCTGGCCTCCTCATCCACGGAAGAGGACAGTAACAATCCAGGGGGTTGTGAGGCTCAGATGGGGCAGGTCTGTGAGGCCCAGACCCCCTGACTTGAACTCCCACCCATGCTCCTAAAATTCTCCACAAAAATAAAGTTTTGTATCTAGAACAAGATTTGTGGCTTTGTAAAGTAAATGTCCATACTTGAGCTTTGGTAAGGCTGAAATGTGATGTAACTTTAGGTGGGGGAGGGCAGTTTCTGGAGAGCCCCACACTGCACATGCCACCTTTCAGCTTGCTCAGGGAAATGGGTGGCGGTAGTGGTCCCCAGGACCTCAGCAGCCTGTCTTAAGCTCCGGGGGCTCCCCAGGCCACACCCTGCCCTCCCCTGCCCTCCTTGGTCTCCTTGCTGCCCCTGGCCCCACAGCTGCCCATTGGGATAGCTGCTGGCCTACCGTGCTCTGGACCCTGATCCTCACCCTGTCAGTCCGCCAGAGCCTCCCGCGTGGCCTGGGCCTTGTGGACCTCCCACTGAAGTGCCATCTTTTTTTTTTTTTTAACGTTTGTTCCCCCGATTATTTATTTATCTTTAATCCATATGTTTTACTCATATGTCCATAAGATAGATAAAAGAAGCATCAGACACAAGGTTTTCATGATCACACAGTCACGTTGCGAAAGCTATACATTATACAATCATCTTCAAGAAACATGGCCGCTGGAACACAGCTCTGCATTTTCAGGGCATTCCCTCCAGCCTCTCTGTTACGACTTAACTAAAAAGGTGATATCTATTTAATGCATAGCAGTAACCTCCAGGATAACCTCTCAACTCTGTTTGGAATCTCTCAGCCATTGACACTTTATTTTGCCTCATTTCTTTCTTCCCTCTTTTGGCTGAGAAGGTTTTCTCAATCCCTTGGTGATGAGTCCCAGCTCATTCTAGGATTTCTGTCCCAGGTTGCCAGGAAGGTCCACACTCCTGGGAGTCATATCTTGCGTAGAGGGGGAGAGCAGTGTGTTTACTTGTCATGTTGGCTGACAGAGAGAGGCCACATTTGAGCAACAAAAGAGGTTCTCTTGGGGGTGACTCTTAGATCTAATTTTAAGTAGGTTTAGCCTATCCTTTGCAGGGTTAAGTTCATATGAACAAACCCCAAGATTGGAGGCTCAACCTATTGCTTTGGTTGTCCCCACTGCTTGTGAGAATATCAAGAATTCTCCACTTGGAATAAAAAAGTATTTTCAAAGTCCCCTTTGGGGAATGGTGAAAAAGGGAGAAAATTCAACTTCCCCAAGTTGAATTCTTGATGTTCTCACAAGCAATGTGGACAATCAAAGGTATAGGCTGAGCCCCCAGTCTTGGGTTTTGTTCATATGAAACTTAACTCCCCAAAGTATGTCAAGCCTACTTAAAATAAGGCCCAAGAGTCACCCCCAAGAGAGCCTCTTTTGTTGCTCAGATGTGGCCTCTCTCTCCAGCCAACACAACAAGCAAACTCACCACCGTCCCCCTTATATGTGGGACATGACTCCCAGGGGTGTGAACCTTCCTGATAACGTGGGACAGAAATCCTATAATGAGCTGGTACTCAGCATCAAGGGATTGAGAAAACCCCTAGAATGAGCTGAGACTCAGCATCAAGGGATTGAGAAAACCTTCTCTACCAAAAGGGGGAAGAGTGAAATGAGACAAAATAAAGTGTCAATGGCTGAGAGATTCCAAACAGAGTCGAGAGGTTGTCCTGGAGGTTATTCTTACGCATTAAACAGATATCACCTTGTTAGTCACCATGTAATGGAGAGGCTGGAGGGAACTTCCTGAAAATGTAGAGCTGTGTTCCAGTAGCCATGTTTCTTGAAGATGATTGTATAATGATACAGCTTTCACAATGTGACTGTGATTGTGAACCTTGTGTCTGATGCTCCTTCTATCTACCTTGTCAACAGACGAGTAGAACATATGGAATAAAAATAAATAATGGGAACAAATGTTAAAATAAATTTAGTTTGAAATGCTAGTGATCAATGAAAGGGAGGTGTAAGGGGTATGGCATGTATAAATTTTTTTCTGTTTTCGTTTTGTTTCTTTTTCTGAATAGATGTAAATGTTCCAAGAAATGATCATGATGATGAATATGCAACTATGTGATGATATTGTGAATTAATGATTATATGTGTAGAACGGAAGGATCGAAAGTTAAGAATGTTTGCGTTTGTTTGGTGTTTTTTGGTATTTAAAAAAAATAATTAAAAAATTAAAAAAAAAAAAAAGAATTCTCCACTTGGGGAAGTTGAATTTTCCCCCTTTCTCCCCGTTCCCCCAAGGGGACTTCAGGGCCCGTCTTTTGCCATGGGGTTTTCCCGAGCGTTAGGTGGTGGAGGGCTGGGGCCAGCCGTGCTCCTCCTGCACTGCTCCTGGGCTTCCCAGCAGGGGAGCAAGGCTGCAGAGTGGGGTGGGGGGGCTGCAGTGCCGGGGCAGGTGGGGAGCGGGTGGTCCATGTCCAGAGCCATAGCCTCCTGGGCCTCCTGGAGCACTGAAAGGTGTTTACCGATGGTTTGCACCATGAGATGGTGGCACGGGAGCCATTGTGCTGAGCAAGACAAGTATGTGATTTTAAAATAGTTCCTTTTGCTGGCGGCTCAGACTCCTGCTCTGTTCAAGGTAGAGACTGTCTTCGGGGTGACAGGCAGGAGTGCCCCCCGCCTAGACCCATGTGCACATCTCCCCTCAGGCGTCGGTTCCACTGCCACGCTGGGCCTGCCGTCCCCCGTGGCCCTGCCGCTCCCTCTCCATGGGTGCCCACGGGTGCAGGGTGAGGCTTTTCTTCTTCTGAGCTTCGTAAGGGCTAACAATTGGGAAGAAAAAAAATAAGTAGTTACATTAAAAAAATAGAAGCTTGTAAACTTACATTGAAACGGAGATTTTTAAAAGAGTAGTTAGTGTAATTTTGAAGTGTTCCACTTGAAACTTTTCATGATTTTTTATCATCACATAGTTATGTGTTCATCACCATGATCATTTTTAGAATATTTGCATCACTTACTCCAGAAGAAATAATAAAAAAAAAAGACCCCATATATCCCATGCCCCTCATCCCTTCCTCTCATTGACTACTAGTATTTCCAACTACCCAATTTTTACCCTGTCTCCCCCCATCATTTATTTATTTTTTATTCTTATTTTTCACTCATCTGTCCATACCCTAGGTGAAGGGAGTGCCAGCACAAGGTTTTCACAATCACATGGTCACACTATAAAAGCTACACAGTTATACATCGTCTTCCAGAATCAAGGCTCCTGGAACACAGCTTAGCAGTTTCAGGTACTTCCCTCCAGCCACTCCACTACACCATCAACTAAAAGGAATATTTATAAAAGGCATAAGAATAATCTCCAAGGTAACCTCTTGACTCTGTTCAAAATCATAATTTTTAAGAAAAAAACCATTTTACCCTTTTCACTGAAGGTAACGCACACAGCAGCACATGCAGAGGTCCCAAGCGCTCACCTCACCAGCCCCTGGAAGCCCCTGTCCACCTGGGGGCTGTGTCCTGATACTCAACTAGGGGTCCTGACGCTCACGTGGGGTCCTGAGGCTCATGTGGGGTCCTGAGGCTCACCCGGGGGTCCTGATGCTTAACCCGAAGTCCTAACACTCACCTGGGTTTGCCCACCTGTTTTTGAGCTCCCGTTGAGCATCCTGGCTTCCTCTAACCACCTGAAGGCCACTTCTCCTGTGCTCGCTGCCCAAAGAGGTCCCTCGGCGTGCAGGCTGAGCCACTGGCAGGTCTCTGAGGCAGGTGAGGGCTTATTTGGGGACCACCCCTGGGAATGGCTCTGGTTCTGGGCTGTGCTCCTTTTCTGTCACTATTGTAGCAGATGGCCACCCGCTCTGAGGCCCTTCTGCCTCTCCCACATGCCACCCACCCCTCTCCGCTGACTCCCCTGCTTCCCTCAAATTAGTCTTGCCTACAGAGTCCTTAGGCTGCGTCCCCATGTTCCCAGCGCCAGCCCCCCCCCCCCCCCCGCTGCAGGGTCCGTAGACAAGCAGGTGGTTTTGGGGGCAATGGCCACTCCTTGTTTCCAGATTTGTGGTCTGACAGACACCCAGCAGGCTGCACAGGTTTCAGGTGTGCAGGGTAAGTGGCTGACTGCTCCCCCCTGATAGTTTATTGAGAAAATAGTCACAAAGGGACAAATTGGAAACACTGAGTAGTGCCCCCACACACCTTCTGAATTCCCCAGTGCTTGTCTCTGTTTGCTTCATTACCCGTTTACCCAGTTTTAATAACTCGTAAATCCATCTCATTTTCAATGCATTTCAAGTAAATTGCAGACATCAGCACACTCTACCAAACACTTCAGCAAGCACGTCACCAACGAGAATTCAATGTCTGTTAGTGTTTTTAGGTAAAATTTGCATACGGTGAAATGCACAGACCTTAACTGTACCTTTTGCTAAGTTGTGATCAATGCCCATGTGTGGCCTAAGCCCCGTCCATATCAGAAGTTTGCTGAAAGTTTCCACCTGCATCCTGGCAGTAGGTCCCTGCCCCTGGTGGGGCAGCACGGTGGTGGTTTTTCTGTCCTGCCTGTTGGGAGCATGTCTCTGTGAGACCCAGATGGCACCTCCCCACAGTGAGGGGTCCTGACCACCTCTGCCCACTGAGGTCTCTCTCTGGGCAGTGGTGGACATGTGGCCCTGTTCTTGCTAATGGACCTCTGGGCTGTTTCCAGTTGTTTACTATTATGAATAAGGCTTCTGTGGGCATTTCTGGCAAGTCTGCTTTGTGGGCCAGTGTTTCCATTTCTCTGAAGTAGACACATGGCCTGGGATTGGTCCTGGGAAGGGTGTGCACAGCTGTGCTTACTCCATGGGGATGGGGCCCAACACCGCCAACGGGGGGGATGAGTTTGGTTTGCTACCCCCCCCACCAGTTCCTCTTGTGGTCGGTGCTTTGATTCTAAGCTCTCCGGTGGGTGTGTTGGATGCGTCTTCACCCGTACAGCCCTGTCCTCAGGTAGAGAACAGTCCCGGCGCCCAAACCTTCCCTCCCGCCCCTTTGTGGTCAGCCCCTCGGGCAGATCTGATGTGCTTTTCCAGGGCACAGCCTGCTTTGGAACCTCACGCGGTCTTAGGCTCTGCACCTCCTCCGTGGCACTGCTACTTTGTGTCTGCCTAATTTGTCAACCTTTCTTATTCATTTTGAGATCATTGTAGATGCAGCTATAAGAATAATATAGCAATTGTGGCCCCCCATCCCCCAGTCCCCCATGGTGGCCCTGCAGGATGAGGCCACGCCTCCCCCGTGTCACCCGTGCTCAACCTGCACTCACCTGCGCTCACCTGTGCTCACCTGCGCGCATCTGTGCATCGAGGTTCTGCAGCCTTGTCACATGTGTGGCGTTGTCCATGTGTCTTGGTCCAGTCTCAGACAGCCCAGCACTGCAGGGACCAGCATCGCAGCCCCACCCTAGCCACCATCAACCAGCATCTGCCCCCCATTTCTATAAATCCCACTATTTTCGAGATCCATCCATGCTCTTGAATGTGGCATTTCTTTTTCTTCTTTTTTGCCACAATGTCCGTATATAGCACAATTTTTTCGTGTTGATAGGCTATCACCTGTGTGGGTGTGTTGTTACTCCCCATGGTAAACACCTGGGAGCAGAATTGCTGGACCGCTTGGTGGCGTGTGTCTGACCTCGGCATCCTGCTCTCCTGCCTCGCCAGCACATGGGGCTTGTCACCTGTTCCATCAGCACGCTCTGGTCGGGAGCAGTGCTCCTCTGGGGTTTCTGGTCTGTATTTCTTGTGGTACATGACGTCATGCAGCTCTTTGTGCGTCCTCTTGGTGGCAGGTCTGCCTGCTCTTTAATTGGGCGCTTTGTGTGGTCAATTTCCCGGATTCCAGCGTCCTAGCGGGATGACATTTTCTCCGCGCTTTTAATTCGCTTCTTTCCGCATGCTTACGGCGGCACACAGCTCTTCTGTGGGGAAGAGTCTTTTCAAGTCTTTGGCCCATTTTCTTTTATCATCAAGTTGGGAGAGTTCCTTATCTATATCTAGTTACAAGCCCTTCATCGGGTATGGGTTTTGTGTATGTGTTTTTCATTTTGTCTTTTCATGTAACTGTCTTTTTTTTTTTAAATCATGGGCAGGCACCGGAAATCGAACCCAGGTCTCTGGCACTGCAGGTGAGAACTCTGCCTGCTGAGCCACCATGACCCACCCTCATGTAACTGTCTTAAGAAGCATAAGCTTTTATTTTTGAAGAAGCCCACACTGTTAATTTTTTTCTTTTATGGCTCATGCTTTCTGGGTCCTATGTAAAAATTCTTTGCCTAACCCTTTGTCACAAAAACTTTCCCCTGTGGCTTTTCTAGAGGGCTCTTAGATTTAGGTGTTAACGTAGTTCTGTGTTTCAAACTGAGTTTGGTTATGCCGCAAGCTCAGGCTCAAGGCTCCCTTTTGCCTGTGGATGGCCAGTTGTCCCAGCACCATATGAACCATTTGTCCACGAATTCACTTGCCAGCTTTTTCAATGTCAATCAGACACACATGTGGGGTGCCGTTGTTTCTTAAAATAAAATAAGAGAGTTAAAGGTGATGGGTGGTAGACTTTATGATGATGGGGCTTGTGCTGGTTTGAAAGGATTTATGTACCCTAGAAAAGCCATGTTTTAATCCCCATTAATCTTGTGGGCGCAACGGTTTATTCTAATCCCTATTCAGTACTATAGGTTGGAAATTTGATTAGGTATTCTCCATGGAGATGTGACTCAATCTATTGTGGGTATTAAACTTGATTAGATGGAGTCGTGTCTCCACCCATTCGAGTGGGTCTTGATTAGTTTTATACTGGAATCCTATAAAAGAGGAAACATTTTGAAGAATGCAGGGGATTCTGAGAGAGCAGAGAAGGTTGACAGAATGATGAGAGCAGTGAAGCAGAGAGCCCATGCCACCAGAGATCTATGGAGATGAAAAAGGAATACGTCCCCAGGGGAGCTTCATAAAGCAAGAAGCCTGGGGAGAAAGCTAGCAGACATCGCCATGTTTGCCACGTGCCCTTCCAGCTGAGAGAAATACTGAATGTCATCGGCCTTCTGGAACCAAAGTATCTTTCCCTGGATGCCTTATATTGGACATTTCTATAGACTTGTCTTAATTGGGACATTTTCTCAGCCTTAGAACTGTAAACTAGCAACTTATTAAATTCCCCTTTATAAAAGCCGTTCTGTTTCTGGTATATTGTATTCAGGTAGCTAGCAAACTAGAACAGGGCATGTGTATATGTATATATGAAATCTACTGTTTTCAGCTATATGTTTGTTTTTTTTTTTTAACATGGGCAGGCACCAGGAATCGAACCCGGGTCCTCTGGCATGGCAGGCAAGCATTCTTGCCTCCTGAGCCACATGGCCCACCCAGCTCTATGTTTTTTACTATAAATTTTTTAAAGAAAATATCTTACATGCTATGAACACTTTCTGATAGTTATAGCATATAAGGGAACTTGATATTAACTTGAACCAAGAAACATGACATTTTAGATATAGAGGATAAATGTAAACACTTAAAAAGTAAGAAGGTGAAATTTTAGACAAAGTGCATCTCTAAGAATTTTCTACATGACTACATTTTTTGGATTTTGTCTTCTACTGTCTGTGAGATGTAGTGAATGTTTAATGCAAAAACTGCCTTTTTTTTACAATGTAGTACTTTTTATTTAGTATATCACACTGCTGTCCAACCGTCATTTCTGCTTAATTCCATTTTTTTAAAACATTTTTTATAGTGAAATATAACATATATACAAAAAAGCACTAAATTTCAAAATACATTTTAACAAGTAGTTATAGAATGAAGTTCAGAGTTTGGTATGGGTTACAGTTCCACAATTTTAGATTTTTCCTTCTAGCTGTTCCAAGACGCTGGAGACAAAAAGAATTTCAGTATAATGGTTCAACAGTCACACTCATTTGTTAAATCCTATCTTCTCTGTTATAACTCCTCCTCCCAATCTTTAAAGGTCTTTGGGTTATGGCCATTCTAACTTTTCATGTTGGAAAGGGCTGTTGATAATATTGGATAGGGGGATGGAACTAGTTGATGTTCTGGAGAGGCTGGGCTCTCTGCATTTCAGGACTTACCTCATCCACCCCATCTGGAGGTTGTAGGTTTCTGTAAAGTAATCATAGTGCATGGACTCTTTGTAGAATTTCAGAGAGAGCCTTAAGTGTTCTTTAGTGGTTGGGGTTTGACAATCCATGGCAATTAGCAGTTTCTAGCTGAAACTTGTGTAAGAGTAACTATCAGAATAACCTCTCAAATGGATCTGAACTCTCTTAGCCACTGATACCTCATTTTGTTACATTTCTTTCCTCTCTTTTGGTCAGGAAGTTGTTGTTGATCCCACAGTGTCAGGGCCAGGCTCATCCCTGGGAGTCATGTCCCACGATTCCAGGGAGAATTTCACCCCTGGATGTCATGTCTCGTGTGTGTGTGTGGCAATGATTTCACTTGCAGCATTGGGCTTAGAGAGAGAAGCCACATCTGAGCACAAAAAAGGTTTTCCAGAAGCACTTCTTAGGCATAACTATAGGTAGGCTTAGCTTCTCTACCACAGAAATAAGTTTTATACGAGCAAGCCTCAAGATCAGGGACTTGAATAGGCCGAGCCCTCAATCTTGGGGTTTGTTCATATGAAACTTATCCCTGCAAAGGATAGGCTAAGCCTACTTAAAATTAGAACTAAGAGTCACCCCCCAGAGAACCTCTTTTGTTGCTCAGATGTTCTCAGCCAACATGACAGGCAAACTCACTGGCCTCCCCCTCTCTACATGGGACATGACCACTGGGGGTGTAAATTTTCCTGGCGACGTGGGACAGAAATCCTAGAATGAGCTGGAACTCAGCATCAAGGGATTGAGAAAACCTTCTCAACCAAAAGAGGAAAGAGAGAAATGAGGCAAAGTGTCAATGGCTGAGAGATTTCCAACAGTCGGGAGGTTATCCTAGAGGTTATTTTTACGCATTTGTGCTAGTTTGAAAGGATGTATGGACCCTAGAAGAGCCATGTTTTAATCTAAATCCCATTTCATAAAGGCAGAATAATCCCTATTCAAAGCTGTATATTTGAAACTGTAATCAGATCATCTCCCTGGAGATGTGATTTAATCAAGAGTGGTTATTAAACTGGATTAGGTGACGACATGTCTCCACCCATTTGGGTGGGTCTTGATAAGTTTCTGGAGAAAACTTTTTGGAGAATGAGAGGTTCAGAGAGAGCAGAGAATGCTGCAGCACCACAAAGCAGAGAGTCCACAAGACAGCGACCTTTGGAGATGAAGAAGGAAAATGCCTCCCGGGGAGCTTCATGAAACCAGAAGCCAGGAAAGAAAGCTAGCAGATGACACTGTGTTCGCCACATGTCCTTCCAGCTGAGAGAGAAGCCCTGACTGTTCACTATATGCCTTCTCACTTGAGAGAGAAACCCTGAACATCATCGGCCTTCTTGAATCAAAGTATCTTTCCTTGGATGTCTGTGATTGGACATTTCTATAGATTTGTTTAATTGGGACATTTCTTAGAACTTAGAACTTAAACTAGGAATTTATTAAATTCCCCTTTCAAAAGCCATTCCATTTCTGGTATATTGCATTCCAGCAGCTAGCAAACTAGAACAGCATTATATAGATATCACGTTTTTAGGTAAGGTATATTGGAGAGGCTGGAGGGAAGTGCCTGAAAATGTAGAGCTGTGTTCCAGTAGCCATGTTTCTTAAGGATGATTGTATTATGATATAACTTTTGCATTGTGACTGTGTGAATGTGAAAACCTTGTGTCTAATGCGCCTTTTATCTACGGTATGGACAGATGAGTAAAATATATGGATTAAAAATAAATGAATAAAAAATGAATAATGGGGGAACAAATGTTAAGATAAATTTAGTAGATTGACATGCTTGTGATCAATGAAAGGGAGTGATAAGAGGTATAGAAAAATATAGGGAAACAAAGGCTAAAATATATTGAGTAGATGGAATACTAGCAATCAATGAGAGGGAGGGGTAAGGGGTATGGTGTGTATGAGTTTTTTTCTTTTTTCTTTTTCTGAACTGATGGAAATGTCCTCAGAAATGATCATGGTGATGAATATACAACTATGTGATGATATTGTGAATTATTGATTATATACCAAGAGTAGAATGATCATATGGTAAGAATGTTCATTTTTGTATGTTGTTATGTTTAAAAAAATTTTTTTAATTAAAAAAAAAGATCGGGGCTGGGCCTATTAACTTAGGAATTCCTCATGTTTGCAAGAGTATCAGGGGTTTCCCAGATGGTAAAGCTTGATAGTTCTGTTTTTTCTCTAGTCCCTCAAGGGATTTTGCTGATACTTTATAATTACCTGCCCAACACACTCTGGGATGCATCCAGGTATTACATTAAGCTATACAGAGTTACAGGCCCTCGTTCCCATTCTTGGCTCCCTGTGTTTGGGTTGTTTAAACGAGCTATCTAGACAGGTTGAGTTAGATTGTGTGCTCCAGAAAATTTAGGTTTGGGACAAAACAAACCTCTGTTCTTTTGGTCTTATACAGTAGGTGAAGTTCTAAAATGTGGACAAAGTCATTCTTTACCCTGTATTCTGATTTACCTTCATTCCGATTGGATTATCTTCATTCTTATTCTTAATTGAAACCTGATCTTTTTTGGTTTCTTTAGCAGTTATATGGCACAGTGCTGACTTTCAGAACTGCAGAGTCCAGCTCTGAGTCTCAGGTGTCACACAGGTTCTCCAGGTATTGTGGGGAAACACCAGGTCACATGCATGCAGCATCACGGCATCAACCATGCCATTTGCAGCTCTGGACTACATGTGATGCTCTTCAGCCAATGGTCTTGGCTCTAATTTTCTTATAAGGCATAAACTGCTTTTTAAAAATTAGGGTTGACCGGACCATTCCAGCCAATCCCTGAAGAACACCCAGGGCATTATATAAGATTCCACAAAGGTTCCAGGCACTAGAGTAACTTTCCAGAAACCTACCACCTCCAGATGGGTCCCTGGTCCAGAAAAGCCCTGAAACCTAGTCTAGCCTCTCCAGAACATCAGATAATTCCATTTCCCTACCCCATTATTAGTGACAGACATTTCCAATATCAAAAATTTAGAATTGCCATAGTCCAAACAACCCTAAAGAGAGGTATGGAAAGATCAAAGGTGTTGGTGGAATTATACATAGAAGATAGGATTTAACAAATGAATATGAATGCTGAATAGTTAAATTGGTATCTCTTTTAGTCTCCAGTATTTTAGAGCAACTAGAAGGAAAAACCTAAAATTATGAAATTGTAACCCATGTCAAAGTCTGAAATATGTTTTACAACTAATCATGGTGCTGTGCTTTGAAATTTATAGCTTTTTTGTATATGTATATGTTATTTTTCACAAAAAAGAAGGGAAAAAAGTCGATTGTGATGCTAAAAATATATTTAACCCCTCTAGCCTCCTATATTCTGGAACAGCTAGAAGGAAAAATCTGAGCGGATCATATGGTAGCCCATGACAAACTCTGAACTCTGTCCTGTAACCACTTGTTGAAGAGTGCTTTGAAAACTATTGCTTTTTTATTTCTTTGCTTTGTATACATGTTATACTCTACAATAAAAAAAGTTAAAAAAAAAATTAGGGTTGAGAGCCAGTGTGAGAATTGCTTCCGTGAGTCTGTCAGCCTTGCTGATTTCCTGTGTCTGGAGTCCTGGAAGCTTCTGTGGGGTTGTCTGGACATCCCTGCACACAGTGGCCTCGTGGGCCAGATGTTGCTATGGGGCCTGCGTGGGGCCCTTGGGGCGAGGCCACTCCTGGACTCATGAAGGATGGCGTCTGTAGAGTCATCACCCGGCCCTGTGAGGCCAGGCTAGCCCCAGTGCCTGCGCCTGGCCCGTCCGGGTGGCCGCGGCCGAGGGGGCGTGGCCTGGCTGGAGGGCATCTCCTCTTGGGCAGTGGCTGTCCTCCCCACACTTGATTTGGATCTTGCTTTGCCACAGGCTGCAGGGTGAGGGCTCACCTTCCACAAACGCCACCTGTGATAATTACAGTCTTCTTTCCATTTTAAGTGAGATAAGTTTTCACACAGTTACAATGTGTCGCTGACAGGAAGTCCTGCCCCCCATTTTCTATACTTAACAGCAGTCAATGCTGCGCTGCAGGCTCAGCTCCGAGAATGGATTTGGCTTTTTCCGTTGGTGGGAGGCGTTTTTCTTTGGATTCACAGCGACCTGTATCCATATAAAACGTGCAGAAATACCCTGTGTGCCCACAGAGTTGTAGAGAACTCATCTGCCCACGGTTCAGAGGTGGGGGCGGGGGGCCTTGACTCTGACGCCCGGGGGTCCCTGCGAAGAGCAGGTCACGGGACCCTGTGTCTCCCTTTCCCCTAATGCTCGTATTTCAGAGAGTGGGCTCTGCATTCTCAGAGTTTTCATTACTGTAGTGAGAAAATGGGACACGTTTAAATCCCAGTTAGGTGGGACACGTTTAGATCCCAGTTAGGTTTTTAAATGGCTGTTTCTAACAAGTCCACAGGGAAACCCACGTTTGGGGGAAGCATTACCTTTGGAGTGGATTCTTGTGGCGTGAAGGCGCCTGGTTGCCGCCGCAGCGGGGTGCCCCCTCCCCTGCGCTTAGTGGGGGACCCAGCCTGGGGACCCCCCTGCTGGAGGAGGAGCCGCGGCCTTGGGACTCTCATCCACTGTGGGCCCGTGCTGTTCCCACGGTGTGCTGCCTGTGCTGGGTACGTTGTGCGCCGCCCCACGGGGAGGGTCGCGTGACCTGTGTGCTCTCTGACTTTGCCCCCAGATGCGGAACTGGCCGTGGCTGAGGCCAGCGGCTCCGACTGTCGAGGCGACAGGGCCGAGCTCTTTGGCCATGCCGACGACGGCCTCCTGGGGCCGGAGGGCAGCTACCTGGGGCCGCCGCTGACCCCCGAGAAGGATGAGGCGCTGCACCGGGCCACAGCGGTGGCCAGCCTGCGGACGGCGCTCATGAGCAAGGACAGCCTGCTGTCCCTCAAGGCGGATGTGCTCGGAGACGGTGGCTCCCTGCTGTTCGAGTACCTGCCCAAAGGTGCCCACGGCCTGCCACGTAAGCCCCCCCGCCCCCGGGTTTCTGTTGCTTTGATTTCGGTCACTGGAGGGCGGGTTCCACGTGTCAGGGTAGGTGTTGGGGCCACAGCAAATGGACCAGCATCCTGGTCGGGGGGCTGTGCCCTTTGCCCCTGAGGGAGGGGGTTCTGGTGCTTGTGAGGGCAGCAAGGGATTAGCTTCGTGCGCCTTGGCGTGTCAAGTCAGGGCGCCAGCACCAGAGACTGCGGGAGCTCGGCTGTGCACATGGGGGAGCGATCGGGGGCAACCTGAGGGCCAGCTGGGGCTGGGACACCCCTGAGGAGATGGCGGCAGTCGTGGGAGAAGATAGAGGTGTGGGGGCAGGTGGGGCTCTCACTGCTGGCTGCCCACCCACCTTTGTGCTAGGGAGAAATGCTGGTAGAGTTGCATGTAAGCAAAATGGAATCAGGAACACAGTTTCTGCTAGATAATGCTGGTGATAGGAGACTTTTTTCTAAAGGAGTTGGTGTTGTGCTTAAACCAGAAATGTCCCCAGCT
Source organism: Tamandua tetradactyla (assembly GCF_023851605.1). Taxonomy (NCBI): domain Eukaryota; kingdom Metazoa; phylum Chordata; class Mammalia; order Pilosa; family Myrmecophagidae; genus Tamandua; species Tamandua tetradactyla. The sequence goes on along the minus strand of NC_135327.1, from coordinate 61,212,129 downwards.
GAACTCCAGTGGGGCTGCAGCGGAGCTGTGGCTTGCTGGACGGGAGACACTCGGGGGCCAGCGCTCCTCCCAGCCCTGGGCAGGCACGTGGCATGGGGGCTGTCCTTGCCGGAGGGCTGCGTCCCTGGCCCTGTGTTTGGTGGGTGGTCGGTGGGGACTGGGGGAGGAGACGCAGCCCTGCTTCTCTGCAGGGGGCTGCCGTGGAGGGGGCGCCCCTAGAGGGCAGCACTGAGTGGGAGTGATGCGAGGGCGGCCCAAGGGCAGGTGACAGTTGTCACATGGCCGTCCTGAGCGCGCACGAACGAGGGCAAGGCCCAGTGACCCATCATTCGCGACACTAGGGAGGTGTATCTTTCTTTTAATTTTTTGCTCTAACTTCAAGAATACATTTTCTTGTAACCCTCTTCTCGTGAGTGCCAAGGTATTCTTTTGAGTTTTTCATATTGGAGTGAGAAATGTGAACCCTGTTGATGGCTAATAAAGGCTGAAAGTGGAAACCGCTTGAGTTCTGGTTATTCCCAAGCACTGCAGAGGGAGCCACTGCTGGTCCCGAGAGGCTGGTGCAGCGGCCAATTGGCAGGACTTGGCCCTGGAGTCGTCCGGACTGGCCATGCCGTGCTGCCCCCCATGTCTGCCGGCTTTGTGTGGTGGACCTGGAAGGGCCGCGCCTTGCTGCAGCCACTGTGGCCATGCGCGGTCAGCGGGGCTGCATCTGTACAGCATGGAGCACAGTGTTGGCAAATGCCAGGGCGGGGATTTGGGGCGTCTGGATCCTGCGGAAACAGGGGTGTCATGCTGGGCCTGAGTGAGAGGGGTGCCGGGCAGGTTTTGTGGATGGGGGAAAGCATCAGGCTCCCGTGGCACCTGTGCCCCCAGGCAGTAGAACGGACACCAGTGGCTCCAGCTGCAGGATGGGTGCGAGGCCTGGGGTCCGGGGGCACTCCCTGACCCCTCCCCAGCTCCTTCCGCCTCATGGCCACTTCGGGGCTGTGGCTGAGCCTGTGCATGGGGCTTTGTACCTGAAAAACCTCCTGTTAAGCCATCTGAGGCTTGCAGCGGGGGCGAGGGTGGCCGCTTGGGTCCCTAATCCCCTGTGAGAGCCGCCTTGAGCCTCTTTGCCCCTGCGGGGCGACTGGGGGCTGGAGAAGCAAGCATCCAACTTAGATCCCCCATGGCTCATTCCCGGAGAAGCTGCCTACTGGGCTTTGGTGTTTTGTTATTTCTTTTTGAGTCTTACTGTCCTTGTTTTTACCAGTCAAGATTTTGCACTCCTCTTGGGGATTTGCCCTTCGACTTCAGTGGCGAGTTGTACAAATTGCAGGGCCAGCTATGTGGGGACGGTGGACATCCCGCCCATTGGACCGTGGTACTGCCCACGCAGAGAGTGCAGAGTGTGGCCGTGGACAGGCCCTTCCCCAGTGTCTTCCAATATCCTAAGTAAAGTCTGCTTCTGAGCGGTCACTGAAACAGGGAATGGAAATATCCTGGCGAAGCCCTGCCTTCTCCTTGCGGTGGGGAGCATTCCTGCGCTGGGGGTGGGGCAGGTGGCCCAAGGGCTCACCAGGGGCGACCAAGCTCACGCCGTTCCTCAAGCTCCTGTTGAAGGCCACAGGCACCCCCGCGCGACTCCACAGCCCATGGGGAGGGGCGCCACTGGGACTTCTGTTTCCTGTTCTCCCTGCGCCGGGGTCAGGCCTCGGGCCCTCGCCCTGCTCGTTGCTGCCCCTCTCTATACCTGCCTCTTCCGGAGCAGCGTCAGTGTGAAGTTGGGCCGAGGCTGCCAAACGGTGGGGCCATGGGCTCCCCTTCCTGGGCTCTGCACTCTTGTTGACCCCTCCTTGGGCACAGGCCGCACTGTGCATGAACAGACGGGAAAAGCCCTGTCAAGGCCACACTGAGCACCTCCCGGGCCCTCGGCCCAGAGCGTTCCCAGCCCCAGATGAGTGCAGGTGCCCGCGGAGGGTCCATGGACCGCAGAGCTGTCCTGGCCACCCTGGGAATCCAGAGGCTGCTCCATTCCAAGGCGAGGGGCTGTGGTGCAGCCACTGCATCCCACGGCAGTGGACACGTTAATTGGTTGTTGTTCCCCCCGGAGGACCATCCGGCGCTCGCATCTCAACCTTGCTGAGCTGGACTCTGCACCGTGGACGAGCTTCTCCACGGGGCGGGTGCTGCTCCCATCACCCTGCACCAGGCGGAAGCCTTGGGAGCATCCTGCAGTCCTGGCCTCCAGGTGCCCAGGGACATGGGGCTTCACGGAGCCTGGCTGCGCGTCAGCTTTGCAGGAAGAGCCCGGGCCCCGTGCATCTCGGCAGGCGGCTGAGTTCCCACTGCTCTGCAAGGGGCGCAGACGAGCCATAGGCGCTGGACTGCGGCCGGAGGATCAGTGCCATGCTGTGCCAGCAGGATGTGCCGTGTGGACGCGAGACTGGCTTCGGCCACTGTGGGCACAGAGCATCTCCTTTTGACATTTGAACAGACCTAGCATGGAGCCTGGAGCCCAGCACTGGGATTTAAACAATTTCCCTTGAAGGGCTGTTGGTGGAGCGATTCCTGTACCGCCAGGTAAATGCCACATTTAACCTACTTCAGGGCCTTTCCAGAAAGTTCTCCCTTGCGTTGCAGCCACAGCTGCATGCCAAGGCCTATAGCTGTTGCACAGTTCCTGCCTGGCGGCCCTTGTGGGGGACAGAGAGGCCTGGCTCCCCAGCCCCCCATTCTCTGGACCCCCGCTCCCCAGCCTCCCATTTCCTTGTCCCTGACCCCTGGCCCCTCATTCCCCCGGCCCCCTGGCCCCCACCCCCCCTGCCCGGCCCCTGGGAAGGCGCCCCAAGCGCCCCCCCCCACCATTGCCCCCACTGTGGGTGACCCTTGTTCCTGGGCGCCCACCGAGCCCCCTCCACCCCTCCCTATTCAGCCGAGGGTCAGGCGCTGTCCAGCCCCAGTCAGAGTGGGGGGCCGAGGCTCTCCTCCAGGGCAGCCTGGCCTAAGGCTCACGGGCAAGGCTGTGGCTGCTGATCCAGTGCCAGTTCCCCGTGGGTCGGTGTCACACCTTCAGGCTGTCTAAGAGGAGGTGCCCGGGGTGTGCAGGGGCCCGGAGCAGCGTTGGGGCAGGGTCTCCATGGCCGCAGCCCCCGGCCGCACACACGACCCCAGTGCAGCCACGAGAGTTGCTTCTGCAGCGATTGTTCCACTTTTGCGTAGGACTTGGCATGAAATAAAATTAGTTTCCATGGTTAAATTAAACCATTTCTTTGGACTTTTCTCTGAGGGAACTTCTCCCATGAAGGGGCAGCACCTCAAGGCCCCACCATGGGGACAGAGGACACTGGGCAGTTATGTGAAGAGCATCTGTGAGGTTTGTTTGCCTTTGTGATGAAGAAGGAGCTCAAGCACCTGTTATGGATTTTGGACATTGATAAAATGATGTTCTGACAGTGCGGCAGCGTGGGCGGTGCCTCGTCCCCTCGGGGTTGCCTGTCGCCTTTCTTTACAGATGATCTGTGCTTGTCCCTGTGACCAGGCAGTGGCCAGGTGAGCAGACGGTAAAACGCGCTTGCGCTGGAAGTCTCACTTGGCGTGGCAACGTCCTCCTGGTCTTGACCGTGTCTATTCTGGTTTCAGGGTCGCCCTTCACTGCAGGAGCCCATCGGGGCTGTCCTGGGCTGGCCTGGGTGTTCTCCCATGGCCTCTACGTGGACGGCCACACCTGGAGCCCGATGCACCTGGGGAGCCACCCCCATGGCGCCAGGAGGCCATGCACGGCTCACGGTGGTTTCAAGGCAGGACAGGTGTAAGCAGGAACCTTTGGAGGGTGGCAGGGGCCCCGAGTGCGTCCCGTGGCGTCCACCCGGAGAGGCCGTGTACGTGCAGAAGCAGCCGTGGAGTGGGTGTAATGCTGGGGGTCAGCGCGTTCCTTGGAGATGGTGCATCCTTGTGTCCACAGCCTCTGGCCAGGTGGCATCACTGCCCATGCCTGGGTGGTGGGCAGGGAGTCGATTGTCCAGGATGCACAGGGCTGACGGCCCGTGGTGGCAGAAGAGGTGAAGAGGCCTGGAGGCTGGGCCGTCACCCACGCACAGGGCATTTTCTAGAACGGGAGGACGACGCCAGCCATGAAGCCCCGAGTGGCCGGTGTGCTGCCACATATACTGCCCTTCAAGAGTGGAGGCAGCAGTTACTGGTCGAGCATGACCTGACGCTGAGTTTCTGAGCAGTCCGTTTTTATTGTCAGTGTGGGGCCCAGAACGGGCAGGGGCTCCAGAAGGGGAGATACCCACACCCCGTTCTGGGGAATGTGGAGCCGCACTGTCAGCCTGATGGGCAGCAGTTTCCTGGGAGTGGGGCTTCCAGGCAGGAGGACCCTCCCCATCCTGACATCCTGAGGTGTCCCCCTCAGCCCAGGAGAGTCCCTGCCCTGGCTCCGCCATCAGAAGCCAGAGGTTGGTGCAGCTGGATGCATTGGCACTGCTTCCCAGAGTGTACTGGCCAGTCACCAGGTCTCCTTGTCTGCAACGCCGGTGCACATGTTAAAACGCCTCTGTGCACTTGAATGTCATTCCCAGAGAAAAGGAAGTTTTCTTTTCTTTGTTCGGCCAAGCCTGGACACACATCATTACAGGCTGGTGAGAAGCGTCCATGTGCCCGCTCTATGTTACATGGGCAGGTGATGCCCAGTGCCCCGGGGAAGACTGATATCCCAGGCCATGGGGGGCTTTCCCTGCATTTGTTCCTGGTATTTTTTTCCCAGACAGATGGAGGTGACCCAGGGAAAAGCATGTTGTTCTGGGGAACCACAGAGAGCACTCTACTGTGGAGATTTCATTAGAGATTTTTAAGTTAAACATTTTAGACATACTCTATAGAACCCAAAAGAAATAGGCTGTGGTGAAAGGCAAAATGACAAAGGATATAAGAAACATTTTTAGAACAAATAGCCATCTGATTTATACTTATATCTAACATTTTTCCCCTAACAGTGTATGTCATCCAGCATGGAATTTCAGCAAGTTCACGGAGATATTTAATCTCTTATAGTTTCTTAGGGATTGATTTCAAAGAGTTTTAAAAATCTATCAATATAAACTTCAACCTTAGGGCAGTGCAACAGTGACTCAGTGGCAGAATTCTAGCCTGCCATGCCGGAGACCTAGGTTCAATTCCCAGTGCCTACCCATGCAAAAAAAGAAAAAAAACTTCAACCTTTCTTGAAAACAGAAAGTTTTGGTAACAAAAAGCTGGTTCTTTCCTAGGGCTGCTTAGTGCACACTCACCCCCTCCCGGGCCTCTGGGCATATTCACCATTTTCATGAGAGAAGAGTGTGGCCTCATCCACAGAACCAGCAGTGGATGTGTAGCTTGGCATGAGCTCTTTGTGGAAAGGAAGACTTCCATTCACTGGGGGAAATTAATTGATAATAAAGAACGAATTTAAAATATGAAATGTAGCCTTATCGTTGTCATTCTGACAAGTACACATAAATCAGGTGCTGAAGAAAAATGGTTGGTTTATTTTTTAAACAACCTTTTTTTTGTAGAAAACTTTATAAGTTGCCAGTTCAGTCATGACTAGCGTGGCTGCTAGTCCAGGTGAAACCACACCACGCCAACACCGGGTACCACCCACATGCCCAGGGATAGGGGAAGCAGCTCACCTCGGGAGCATGAAGATGCTGCCCTTGAGGGGGCTCAGCTTCCCCCCAGGCTTTTCTCTGGAATATTCTCTAAACATTGGAGCAGGAAATGGAGCAGAGGAGACACAGGCCATTGTTCAGGGCAGACAAATTACCTGGGATGTGAGGGACAAGTAACCACAGAAAAGCAGTGCCCAAATCTGCATAAAGCACCTCCCTCCAAACTTCTCAGCTGCACATACACAGAGCAGCACCCAGAGAGTCCCAGCCGGAAGCCCTGTGGGGGCCCGGCACACAGCAGAAATTCCCCAGCAGACGGTGCTGGGAGTGGGGTTTGTTCTTTCTCAGCCAAGGAGGGGGCTGGGAGACTCTCTGGGCTCTAAGTTGAGGCCCCAGGGGGGCCCACTCCACAAATAAGAGCCACTTCCTAGGAGCAAAACCCAGATGGAATCAGTCCAGCCCTCACCTACCTGGAAACAAAGCTTCCTCCAGTATCTATCGGTTTGTCAGAAACAGACAAAATGACAACAAAACTTCGGCCAGCGCTGTAGAAGGACGTCACCTGGAACATCTATGTTCTCCATTCCCCCACTGGTACCACCAAAAAACCAACATGTGACTGAAACCAAGATGATGGTCAGGCAGAGCAGTTGTCAGATACGGCCTTGAAGACATCCCTGGGGGATTAATTCAATAAAATAGTGGAAATAGTGGATAAAATAGATGGAAACATGGGGAATCTCAATAGAAGTTGGAATCTATAAAAAATAATCAAGGGACCATTTCAGGACTGAAAATACAACATCTAAAATTGAGAACTCATTGGATAGTTTAAAAGCAGACTGGATTTAACCAAGATAGGTTTGGTGAACTGTTAGAGAAAAATAAGAAAGTGATAAAAAGGTGAAGAGAGGTATGGAACCAGAATATTTTTTTTTTTTTTTTTTTTTCTGTTCAAATGATTTATTGAAAGAGTGCTTTCAAGGAGAAGGGGAGTGGGGGAAGCAAGACAGGATGGAGAAGAGAAGCTAAACAAGAATTTAGTCTCAGCTGGAGTCTATCTCTTCCATGAGGAGCTCTGGACCACCTATTGCACCACAAAGTTAGTCCCACCTTGAAGGAAGGGGGCTCGTCTTCTGTCCACCCCTCCCCCAATGATGACAATCATTGGCCATTGGCTGTGGAGGCTGGGGTGGGGGTGAGGATGGGGTGCCAGTGCATTTGGCCTCCTGGTCACCGTGGCTCCCATTTAGCCAAGGTGGCTCCCTCTTGGCCAAGGACAATTCTCCAGAGAATTGGGTGGCTGTGAGCTGTATCAGAAACCCTCATCGTAGCTGGGGGAAACTGCCTGTTGTAGAGGCTGGTAAAGGAGTTCTGGTCAGGGCAGCTATTGGAACCAGAATATTTAATATATGTGTAACTGGAGTCCCTGAAGAAGGGAGAGAAAATGAAATAGAAGTAGTATATAAATAGACAATAGCTAAGAATTTTCCAAAAGCAGTGAAAGATATCCAACCACAGATTCAAGAAGTTCAGTTAATCCAAAGCAGAACAAATACAATAAATAAATACATAAATATAGCAACACAAACAACATCGCAGTCAAACCGTTGAAAACCAAAGACAAAAAGAAAAATCTTACAAGTAGCCAGAGTGAAAAGACATTTCAGAGGAACAGCAACAAAATTTATAACCGACTTTTCAACAAAAACTACCAAAGTCAGAAGACAGTGGATGGTACCTTTGAACTGCTTAAAGAAAAACTTGCCAACCTAGAATTCCATACCCGGTGTGCCAGTTTCAATCTTGGTGGACCCCAGAAAAGCCATGTCCTTTAATCCTCATTCAGTGTTGCTAGGTGGGAGCATTTTGATTGTTTCCATGGAGATGTGACCCACCCAATTGTGGGTGGTAACTTTTGATTAGATGATTTCCTTGGAGGTGTGTCTCCACCCATAGAAGGTGGAGTGCTTCCTGGAATCCTTTAGAAGAGGAAACATTTTGGAGAGAGCCCCTTTTTGTAGAGCCACGAGAAAGACAGCAGATACCACCATGTTTGCCATGTGCCCTTCTAGCTAAAAGAGAAACCCTGAACTTCATTGGCCTTCTTTAACCAAGGTATCGTTCCCTGGATGCCTTTGATTGGACATTTCTATAGACTTGTTTTATTTGGGACATTTTCTTGGCCTTAGAACTGTAAACTAGCAACTTATTAAAGTCCCCTTTTAAAGGCCATTCCATTTCTGGTTATATTTTAAAATGAAGACTATATAAAGTTGTTATCATAGAAAGAGAAAAGCCTGAGAGAATTAATTGCCAGCTGCAAGAGTATTAACAAAAACCCCTTAGGCTGAAGAAAAGTTATTCCAGATGGAAGCAGCAGAAAGGGTAGCTATGTGAGTAATATAAAAGAATATAGATAGATCAAGGCAACAATTATAATAATTTATTTGTGGGATTTATAACATAAATTGAAGTAAAATATATGACAATAATAGTTTGAAGGGTGGTAGGGCACATAAATGAGGTTGAATTCTTGTATGGCACTTGCATTATTTGAGAAATCACAATGATAATGGTACAAACTAGGAAAAGAATATACAATTCAAAGGCTTATTGAGGGAAAAAATGGAATAATGATACTTGATTAATTATAAAGAAGGTAAGAAATGAAAGCTAGGGGGTCAAAAAACATAAAGAACCACTAGAAAACAAATAGCAAGATGTTAGACTTAAACCAAACTGTTGGTAACAGAGTTTGTAATTTGTATTAGAAATGGACTAAACACTCCAGTAAAAACACAAAGATTGTGAGCTTTTTTTTTTAACTTTGTATTTTGAAAGAAGTTCAAACTTACGGGACATTCACAAAAATAATAAAAATCCCAGAAAACTCCAACACATTCCTTTCTTCCCACCCCCAGATTCCCAGATCCACCAATTTTAACATTTTGCCACATCTGCCATATCATTCTGTCTCTCTTTCAGTCTGTCTTCCTGCCTATCCGTATCTATTGATCTGTTTCTTGAACACTTGAGTCTAGGTTTTATTGACCATGCTCGTGGAGCTCCTAATACTGCCGCGTGTACATTTCTGAAGACCAGGGCTATCCACTTACGTAAGTACCTTGAGTGCAGCTGTCAAGTTGACATAAAGCTGACAGTCCATAGGCCAGTTTTTTCAAGTGTTCCAAAATATCGTTTGAGCATTTTCTCCTCTCGCTAGATCCCATTGGGAACCATGGTTTGCACATAATTGTTATTGTCTCTTTGGTTGCTCTTTTTATTTTTAATTGTGGGTCAGCCTGTTTTGTCTTTTTTTTTTTTTTTTTAGTCTTGGCTTTTTCTTTTTCAGTATGAGCAGGCTCTGGGAATCAAACTTGGGACTCTGGCACAGTAGGCGAGAATTTTGCCACTGAACCACAGTTGCACCCCCAAGTCTTTGCTTTTTATAAGTGACAAGTTCATACTTTATAGATAAGGACACAAAGATTTAAAATGAAAAGAGAGAAAAAGGTGAAAGAAGCAAACACCAACCTAAAGAGAGTCAGTATAGCCATATTAATATCAGACAAAATGGACTTCAAGAAGTTTTACTAGAGAGGGACATTTCATAATGATAAAAGAGTCAACTCAATCGGAAATAGAAAAATCCTAAATTCTTCTGCTCTAGGAGCTCAGCTTCAACATACACCAAGTAGAAACTGACAGCACTAAAGAAGAGGGGGACGAGCCCCAGTCACAGCTGGGGATTTTAGCTTCTCTAAGGAACCAAAAGAACAAGCAGACAGAATACCAATAAGGATAGAGAAGATTTGGACACTTCAAATATTAAATTATGCTCTTGAATTCCTGGAGTAAGCCCCACTGTCACTAAGTAGTATTCTTTTTCTGTGTTGCTGGAGTCAGTTGGCTGACACTTTGTTTAGGAAGTTTGCATCTGTGAACAGTATACCATGCAAATGCAAGATATGTCGGAGGCACCTGAATCATTTACTAAAACAGACCAAAATAGACTGATTGGGGCCATAAAATAGGTCTCTATTTCAAAGGCTTGAAATTAAACTTGAGTGTGTTCTTTGACCTTGGTAAAATTAAATTAGAAACCACCAGCAAAAAAGATACTAGAAAGTCCCCGAATGTCTGTTAGATAAGCAGTGTGCTTTTAAATAACCCATGAGTCGAAGAATGCATCACAGTGGGACTTATAAAATATTTTGAATTGAATGATAATGAAAATACAACATATCAAAATTTGTAGACTATGTCTAAAGCAGTGTTTAGACGGAAGTTTATAGCTCTAAGTACACTTAGTAGAAAAGAATAAAGGTTCTAATATTTAGTCTGAAGGAATGTAAAAAACAACAGCAAATTAGACCCAAAGAAAGTAGGAGGAGGGAAACACAGAGCAGAAATCAATGATATAGAAAAGAGTGAACGAAACCCAAAGTGGTTTGTTGAAAGATTAATAAAACTGAAAAAACCTTACCAAAAAAAGTCCAGTAAAAAGAAAGTGCTGATTTCCAATAAAAGATACAAAATGAGGTAATCTCTACAAATTCTTCAAATATTTAATAGTTAATAAAACTGTGAATGATTTTATGCCAATACATTTGACAAAGGAGAGGAAATGGGAATTCTACATAAAACACAATTTACCAAAACTGAAGCATAAGGAAAGGGAAAAGCTCAGTCATTGTGTGGTCTGCTGAGGAAAGGTAACTCCTAGTTTAAAGCCTTCCCGCAGGGCTGCCCAGGGCTGGTGGCTTCAGGCAAGCCTCTGGAGCAAAGGGGAAGAACTGGCGCTAGCAGTGTGGACATGTCCACGGACACCAGGGAACCCTAAGCGCCCGGCACCTCGTTTGCCGGCAGGCATAGCCTTGATCCAAACACGATGAGGCATTACAAGGCAACTACAGGCCATACTCCGTGTTCACATAGGTGCAGAGCTCCTGGACTAAATGTTAGCAAATTGAATCCAGCGTTGTAGGGAATGGTGCCTGGTGGCCACGTTGGGGATATTACAGCTACTCTGGGTTAAGTTGGAGTTTGAAAATCAATCTGTGCTGTTCACCACGTTAGCAGAATAAGGGAGGAAAACTCCTGTGGCCACTTCAGTAGATGCAAAGGAAGCTTTTGATAAAACTCAACAGCGCTCCAAATTCCCCACACACTTGAAGTAGAAACAAGTGTCCTTACTTTGATAGTAAGCATAGTCGACACCCGATTGAGTGGTGCGATAATGACAGCTTTGCCCTCCACCAGGAACAGCAGGGTACAGGTCAGCACTGGGATGAGCCCCCCAATCCTGTGCCCTGGGCTCCCTTTCCCCACACTAGCCCTGGCCCTGATCCTTGACAGTGCAGTGAAAGGATAAGGAGTAAAGATTAGGATGGAATGAGTAAAACTGCCATTGTTTGCACATGAAATAATTAAGGACATAGAAACCCTAAAAGAATCTAGAAATTAGTAGAATTGATAAGTGACTTTATAAAAGATATTGGTTATAGAGTCGATATATCGAAGTCAACTGTGTTTCTATATGCCAGCAGCAAACAAGGAAAAATTCAGTGTACAGCACTGGGATCTGGACACAGATCACAGACACTGCAGAGAACTGAAGACGCAGCTCCGCTGGGACCATTCTTGGAGTGGGAGACTCAATATTGTTCAGATGTCAGATACCCCCAAGTAGTATGTATGGATTCATTGCAAAACCAATTAAAATTGCAGCAGATGTATGTGCTTATAACTTGACAAGACTGTTCCAAATGCAAAGGATCTGAGTGAGTGAAGCCATCTCAAAGAGAAAGCTGAAGCCATGATGCCTCGTCAGGGAGCTACAGTAACTGCGGTGCTGATGTCTTGTGGCCTGGACAAGCGGACAATGGGACAAACGAAACAGGGTCCAGACACTGGAGAAGTGGACGATGGGACAAATGGAACAGGGTCCATACACTGGACAAGTGGATGATGGAATAAACAGCACAGTGTCCAGACATCCATGGTCATAATGTCCAGCCTTGCTCCAGACAGAGATCCTCAGCAAGTCCTGGGAAAGGCTGGTCTGGGCGGTGCACGGTGCTGTGTGAGGGAGTAATCTATGTGGAAAAAAAGGAATCTAGACTCTGCTTCACACCAAGCACACACAGAAAGCCTTCCAGATGGGTCATAAGCGCTTATATTAAGGGAAGAAACAAAATTTCTGGGATACCTAGGAGAATAGCTTCATGATATTGGGGGTAAAGGCAAGGCTTCTTTAAAAGTTCATAAAAAGGCTCTGAAAAGAAAGGAAATTTTCAGTAAAATAGATTTCACTAAAATTATTGTTTTCATTAAGAGACACCATTAAGAGAGCAAATAGGCTGTTCACAACTAGAGAGAATATTTGCAATAAATACATATGACAAAGGATTCATGTTCAGAATGCATAGCAGCCTACAGAAAGCAGCCTGCTCAAAGCTCGCCCAGCCATGTCACTGGATAGCAGACACTCGACCTCCAAGCCTTCGAGGCAGGCAAATTAAAGCCGCTCTGTGAGCCCTGCACTGCCTCAGAGTGACAGGAATGTGGAGGAGCAGCCAGCCACCTCGGCCAGGACATGGTGCTGTTGGAACATTAGTACGTGACTGGGGGAGGCACAAATTGTTGCAACCACTTTGGAAAGCAATTTGTCATTACTAAACAGAAATACTAATACTCTGTGATCCAGTAATTGCTCTTTTGGGTGTTTGGGCTTCTGTCTGCTGAAAGGTCTTAGCACCCTGGTCATTTAGGCCCGAGCTGGCAATGACTCGGCGTCTGCCCGCTGTGACATGCTAGCGCAATGGGACACAACACAGCGGGGAGGGTCACGTGCAACTGCAGCACAGGTGACGTTCCCAGACACGGCATTGAGGGGAGAAGTCAAGCACAGGGTAGTGTCTGCCCCATGCACGCCAAGTTCCAGGACAGCAAAACAGAACCAGAGAGCATGGCGCCTTTGCCTCTGGGGCCAGGGGCTCGTACAGCTCTGGACACAATGCAGGGCTGAGGGCAGTCTGGTGGGTGGGCAGGCAGGCGGGCACGGCGGCCTGTGAGGTCTGAGGGGCTGTGCATCTAATATACACGTCTTAGTGTAGGCCACTTTACTGACCTCCCCTAAGGCCATGTGGACATGGGATCGTTGCTTGACATTGTAACACAGAATAAGCAGTAGCCAAATAAATTTGTAAATGAAAGAACAGCCTATGCGTCCTGCTTGAACCTGTTCTTAAAAGCCCTGAAAGTCTTGGGGAAATTAGAATCGGGGAGAATGAAGCCCAGCCTGGCTGTGTGACTGATTGGAGGTTGGAGGTGGCCGCGGCACCACTCCTGGTGCCCCACCACCACCAGCATGGGCAGTCCTCCCGGGGCCCGTCTGGCACCGCAGGCCTCACAACCCGAGCACTGTGGGGGCCTGGCCGGTGCAGAGATCCCGAGGAAGGCATTGACTGCACAAGGAGAGTTTGGTGGATACATTTCTGCAAAATTGTAGACAAAGGTTGCTGGCTCTCTACATGACCTAATCTAACACCTATTTCGAGACCCTGCTGCTTTGATGACTCACCTGGAAGCTTGTCCTGTCCCTCTTGGGAAAGTTTGGGGAGGCAGACGGGGTCAGACCTAGGACCGGTCAGTGGGGGAGGTCTGCTTCAATTTAATGACATTTGTGCTGTTTCATTATTCCAGTTACTTTTTCACTCTGTGGCTTTAATGTAACTGTGAAGTTGAAAGTCTCTAACACTTATTCTCTGTAAATCACAGCAGGTTTAGGAAAGGTCAGCTTGTTTCCAGTAAGAAGCTGTTTCACTAACATAAGAGTGAAAGCTCCCTTGCGCGCACAGGAGGCTGACCTCAGGGGAGGTGTTGGACTGAATGCACCTCCCCCTAAAGGCGCAGCCTGTGCCTGGAACTGAGAGGTGGGGGCTCCTCATGGGGAGAGGAGCCTCGCCAATGGCATTAGTGAGATGCCTGGAGTGAGGAGGATCCTGGTATTCCAAGTGGACCGCAGCCCGATGGCTTCTGGGAGGGGCTGAGGGGAGGCCGTGTGGGGACTGAGGCAGAGAGGGGGCAACGTTGTCACAGGCCAGGGCACTCCCGGGGCTACCAGGGGTGACGAAGGGCAGGAACAGGCCTCCTGGGACCCCCGGGAAGCCTGAGGCCCCTTGATTTGGGTCTTTGGCTGCCAGAACTGTGGAGAAGAAAGTTGTATTGTTTCAGTTTGTGGTACTGTGTTACAGCAGCCACAGGAGACTGGTACAGTAACAAAATACCAAAATGTGTCACTGCCAGGAAGCTGTCCACACAGGCATCTCTGTCTGTGACTTGTTCTCATGTTTGGTAATTCTGATTTTTTTTCTAGAGAAAGAAGACCGCAGTTCTGTACAGAGATAAGTATATTATGTAATTAACATGTAGGTCTGAATTATTAAATCAGAAGGCTAAACTATGAAGCCGTTCAAAATGTGATCATGTTGATGGAAGCAGAATAGAAACCGGGACTGTGTCCTCAGAAGAGCTATTAGAAGTAAACAGCCTCTGCTGGGCCAGGTGGGCAGTGGGCAGCGGGCAGGGCCGTGGCTGAGGGGCGCAGGGGTCTGGGGCTGTGCGTCCACTGACTGTGGTCACCGCGTGGCCACTGCGTGGCCTGTAGCGCCTTTACCTGCCACCGCGGCTGTCGGCGCATCCCCTCATGCTAGGCACCGTGCACGGCGTGACGGTGGCACCAGACTGGGCGCCCTGCCTCCTGTAGCCACCCCGGGCCTTCCTGGGCTCTTGGCCGTGTGTGGTCCTGTGGGGTGGCCATAGGCACCAGGGACGGGCCAGCCTGGGGCAGGTGCGCTCCCCACTTGGGGCAGCTTCCGCTGTGCACCCAGCCTCCCCTGGGCTGAGACCCGGAGACCCGCCACAGGCCAGTGGTTCTGGCTTGCAGTAAACTATGGCTACGCCCGGACAGCTTTACGTGAAAAGACAGCCTGAGGACGGTGGGGATGTGGCCTGCCCTTTGCTGTTTCAGTCCTATAAAGAAAACCTGTGCCCCGAAGAGCCCCAGAGGCAGGTATGAAACAAGTGTGGTTGTTGTGCACGGCGCGATGGTGCCCTTCTCCTTTCCCCGAGTCCTCGGTGCATGTTGGTTGAGGGCTCTAGGCCAGCACCTCGCGCCTGCTGCGCCTCAGTCCCCGCTATGTCCATTCCTGGATGGGCTCGAGGGTGGGGACAGAATTGCTAGCCCCCATCCCTGCTTGACTTGGGGACTTGGAATCCCTCTCGTGTGCCCAGAAACAGTGAGGGGGCGGGGCCTGCGGGACGGTCCCCAGGCGTGGGGGTCCCCGTGCGCCCCGCTGCCTGCCTGATGCACGTCCCAAGGTGCACCTGTCTGCCTGGGCGGGGATGCCGGAGGCTGTTCCGTGTGCGCCCATGGCTGGTACTCAGGAGCAGAAAGAAGTCCTGATTGTTGGATAATTTCAATTTCGTTTCAAGAGTTCTTGAGCAGAAACATACAGCTTGTTGGAAAAGTGATATGCAGTGTTCCCCCGGGCACTTCCGCATTACCTGAGCTGCAGTTGCTGTGGGAGCTGGCCCTGAGCTCCGTGCCAAAGGGCTGCCGCGCTCGGCCAGGCCAGGCTGTATGCGCGGCCCATCCAACGTGCCCCTGGGGGCCAGCGGCCACTGCAGCTGGACCACAGAGGTGACAGGGCAGGCCCTGCAGGTGCCCCCAGCCGGCTGCTCTGCGGTGCTGGCCCAGGGATCAGGGACAGACGTGCAGATGGGCTGGCCGCGTCCAGCAAGAAGAGCCACGACCTTGAAGCCCTGGTTTTGCCCCCACCCACCCCTGCGGACTTTGCCACCATGACATTGTCCACTTGCCCCTCCTCGTGCCCCAGGGGACTGTGTGTCGCACGCCAAGCACAGGTGGCCCTCAGGGGCCTGGGTGAGGGGCCAGCGCCTCCAGAGCTGGGCTGGGGCCCTTTGTGATCGGCCCTGCCTCCTGCTGTGCCCTCCCAGCTGCCTGCCTCAGGGCCCAGACCTTTCAGGGATGTGGTCAAAGGTCGAAGGTGCCAAGTGGGCAGGCCTGGCGTGGCCACAGAGGTGCAAGGTGACCGTATCCCCTGGGGCCGCGAGCTGGGACCTGGACTGGGCCCCTTGGGAAGGGACCCAGCGGTGGCATGGGGTAGCAGAGGCCCCTGGCAGGCACGTGGGCACAGGGCCGGGCCAGGAAGAGCAGGGCAGCCCCTCTGTGGTGCCATCGGGCTCGCTGGGCACCGCCAGCCTCCCAGGCGCCATCCTGCTCTCCCCAAGCAGGGCAGACACGGGGCTCAGTGCAGTGCAGTGCTGCCCCCGGCCCCATGGGCATGGCGGCAGGCAGGTGGTCCAGGGTGGGCGGTGACGCTGCCATCTCTCTCACAGTCAGCGAGTTCGCGGTCATCAGGAAGAAGTTCAAGTGCCCGTACTGCAGCTTCTCGGCCATGCACCAGTGCATCCTGAAGCGGCACATGCGCTCACACACGGGTGAGCGGCCCTACCCCTGCGATGTCTGCGGGAAGAAGTTCACGCGGCGGGAGCACATGAAGCGGCACACGCTGGTGAGTGCTATGGAGCCCCAGCAGGAGGGTGCCATGAAGGGGAGGCCCAGCCGCCCCCAGCACCCCAGCCCTGCTGCCTGTGGGTTCACCGTACACCTTGCTCCCTCAAGGCCCCTCAGTCCAGACGGAGAGCCCTCTCTGCTGCATTGCCCCAGGCCCCATACCTTTGTCTTTGCTGCCTCCTGTCTGTCCGTCCACCTGTGTCCCACTGCTGAGCAGCACCCAGCTCACACAGGCTCAGATGACAGGGGTGGAACCAAAGGACTGTTGAGCAGAGCGTTGCTAGAGAGGAGAGGTCCCCTTGCACCCAGCCGTGGGGAGCTGTGGGGGCTGGAACACTTGTCCCCGCCATCCGCGAAGGGTCCTCAGGCCATGCTGAAGCCGGCGGGTCCAGCCTGCACATGGGGAGGCAACGGGTGTGTGTGTGCCGAGGTAGGGCAGCAGCCGCGGGAGCAGCAGGGGCCCCATGCGCTGGGCAGTGGGAGGGCGTGGGGCAGCTGCCAGGCTCCCAGGCTTGGCCGGCTTCAGGTCCCCAGGCTGGCAGCCCCGCTGTTGAGGCGAGGACCCTGGTGGGGGCTGTGGGGAACCCTTGCCTCCCACCCTTGTGTTAGGAGGGCCCTCACCTCCGCTGGCCTGGTGGTGGCATTGCTTGTCTCCAGCCCTAGCAGTGCCCAGCCCCCGGGGGTGGCCGTAGTCCCTGGGGGCTCCGGAAGCCATGGCACCAGCATCCTTCCTGCACTCGCTTCCTTCCAGCCCGAGTCTGAGGACCCCGCAGCTTCAGCAGCTCCATCCTGAGCCCTGGACGCCCGTTTTAAACGCAGATTTTCTGTGACTTGATCTGGAAGTTTTATTTTTTTGGAAGGTTTTTTTCTTTTTTGGGGGCAGAAGGTAGGGGAAAGCCCTGAGATGCATAATAAAGCAGGGAAAAAAGGAAAAAGGACCCAAAATACGGGACTCTAGTACCAAACTGTTTGAGGCTCAGTTTCCAGACCCAGCATCTGTTTAGCTTGTGGAAGCCGTTGCTGTCACAGCTCCGTTCAGCTTGGCCCAGGCACGCTGTCTCATCAGGTCTTGTTTTCCCACGTGTGACCCGGCCTTCACCACAGCATGGGCTTCAGGCTTTGCTTATTATCTGGACGTTGGTCAGGCAGCAAACACTTGAGGAGTTAAGCCTTTATGGCTTGGTGTTTGTGAAATGAGCAGTGATTGCTGCCTTCGAGGAGGGGGTACATGGGAGGGTAGAATGATGAGAGGGGCCCTGCAACATGCAGGGTTGCTTTTATTATGATAATAGCATTTACATCCAGGCAAGTTGGTTTCAGGCAGCTTCGTGAGTGCACCCTCCCAGCCTTCCTGCTCTGTGCTCTTTAAGCACAGCTGGATGGCATGGTGTGTCTGGGGAAGGTGTTGAGGGAAGACACCTGTTGGACAGAGAGAGGAGGGTGGAGGACCTGACATCTGGAGGGGCCCGTGGCCTGAGGAGCACAGGTGTCCCAGCAGGGCCCAAGTGTTGGCCCCGGTAGGGCCCCAAGGCAGGTCCAGGTGTGGGGCACAGGTTGTGGCCCACCTGACTGTGCTGCCCTATCTCTCTGCAGGTCCACAGCAAAGACAAGAAGTACGTGTGCAAGGTGTGCAGCCGTGTGTTCATGTCAGCGGCCAGTGTGGGCATCAAGCACGGCTCACGGCGGCACGGCGTGTGCACTGAGTGCACGGGGCGGGGTGTGGCCGGGTCCCTGGACCAGGGCGGCGGCGAGGGCTCCCCCGAGGCGCTGTTCCCCGGCGATGCACCCTACCTGGAGGACCCCGATGACGCCCCTGGGGAGGGCGAGGAGGAGCTGGGCGAGGACGACGACGAGGACGTGGCCAAGTGGAAGGACGAGGTGGGCCTGGCCCAGGAAGATGCGCTTCTGGGGGATGACAAGGATGACGAGGACTCTCCACAGGGGCCCCGCAGCCCCTCAGGGGGGCCCGACAAGGACTTCGCCTGGGTCTCCTAGGGCCACGCTGAGCTGCTGCCCTTTCCTGCCTGCCCTCCTCACAGCCTTCAGCTCCCAGGCCCCCCTTCTGGCTCTTCGTTCTGCTCCCTTCCCACCCCCAGACAGACACACAGACAGACAGAAACGGGACATGCTGGATCCTGGCTCTGGGAACTGACCGTGAGCTTAGGGCAGGGCCGGGAGGAACTGGGAAAGAGAGAAAGCAGGCTAGCTTCCCGGGGACCCCTCCTCACTCTGTGCGTGATGGATGAGGCCTCCCGGCAGGTGTGCCTCCAGCTGGTGTGCCTCCAGCAGGTGTGCGTGCTGGCAGGTGTGCCTCCAGCAGGTGTGCCTCCCAGATGGTATGCCCGACAGGTGTGTGTGCTGGCAGGTGTGCCTCTGACAGATGTGTTTCCAGCAGGGGCGGTCCCTGAGACCACAGACGTGTTGATCTGGGGGAAGAGTTTTGCACAATTGAAGTCAGAGCCGGAAGTGAGCCCAGAGCATGGGGGCCATGAGGGGCGGCCCCCCTTCCCCGCTGTGGCCTCTAGCTCTGGGCCTTGGTGCTCGACATGGAACTGCCGCAGGAGGTGCTGGGGGCCCGTGTCCACGGTGCTAGCTCCCGGCCACACGGGCAGGGCACGCTCTGGGCAGGGACCCTGCCTCTGCAGCCCCTGCTTAAGGCCCCCCTCGGGGGGGCTCCTTCGGGAGCACCCCAGCTCTTCCGTGTGCACTTCCCTGTCCACCCCTGGTGCCACCTGTCCACCAGCCGGCCAGCGGCGGGTCCTGCTGATGACTCGGGGACAGGCTGGAGCCCCCGCTGTACTGCTTCTCCGGCGGCCCCGCAGGGTCCGAGTTATTAGGTGGCCTGGCCTCTGCGGCATCCTCTTGGCACTTGGCGATGCCACGTAGAGCAGTCTGCCATTCGCTGTGGCCACTCTGGCCACGGCCCTGGTATGGTGCAGCCTCTGGAGCATGCCACCCCCTGTACAAAGCTGCACCCCTCCCCGCACTGCGGCCCCCGGGGTCTTGGGCCGCAAGTTGGGGGCGGGCTGGCCCCTCCCCACAGGGAGGGCTCCTCGGGGTGCTGACCTTTAGTGCCGATTTGGAAATATGTTTTTACTGCCTCTTTTTCCACAGACTTGAAGCCAAATGGCTTTTATAACTTTTTTATTGTGTCTCATCTATTCTTTCTGTGTGGAAAAAGAAAATCCCACAAAACCGCAGTGCACCTTCTAGTGGGAGGTTTTCCTGACGGCACGGGATCCAGGCCCGGCTGGACACCCCCAGGCACCCTCTCGTCCTTCGAGCTCTTGTCCCATGAGGGGTGGGTCACAGGCTTTTACAAAAAAGATTCAGTGACAGTTTGCAGTAAAAGAGATAGCCAGGGAGGGGTAGCTGGGGGGGTGGCCACCGTCACTGACCTACGCGCAGGGGCCACCGCGGGCTTGAGGACCTGCCTTCCTTCTACAGTGAAGCCGCGGGGCCAGCCCCATCCCCTGCCACCCGCCTCTCCCGGGGCCCCTGCAGAGCCGACCCCTGGCACCTTCCCGTGGCCCCTTTGTGACCTCGTTTCTGGATGGACTGACCTCCTTATAAGCCAGGCCTTTGCCACCAAGTGTCCCCTGGTTCCACCTGCCTGGGGCCATGTCCGGGTCCCCCATGGGCAGTGTGACCTGCCCACCCCTCCTGCAAAGGGCCCCTCGCGCCCTGCCACTCAGGACGCCCCGACCCTTGACCCTGCTGACCCCATGCCGGGCCACCCTCGCTGGCCCTTCAGGGCCTTGGCTGCTGGAGCCCCGAGGACGGGCTCTTCCTTAAAGTTGACTGTGCACAGGGACATCGAGGGCCCCTGCTTCCACCTCCCCATAAGTGTCCCCTTCCAGGCTCGTGGTTCTTGGACGCAGTTTGCTGGCCAGAGGGCGCTGGCTTCCTGCTGGGGGCATGGTGGGGAGCAGCACGTCATGAAGTTTTTTTTACGTGATTTTTTTTTTTTTTACCAGTGTTTAAACTAATAAATATTTTTTTATGAGAAATAATGTGTAGATTACACTTCACCTTTTGTATTTTTCAGTTTGTATCTGTTGTATTTTGGTGTTTGCAACACCAAAGTGGAAAAGTTTGTTGGGAGTTGTGAGTTACTTTTGAGGGGGGGCAGGGAGACTTAGGATTTTTGTACTAGCTCTGGGTCCTGACCAGGCTGTATGTTTGGACTGTATGTATGGGTTTGGGGACAGTCACATCACTGCCAGGCTCCACTAGGGACCTCAGCTCATAGCTACCAACTTTGCACATCTTCCTTTTCAAGAGAAAAACTGAGAAAATGCAGAAACTGGAATTGTTTGCAATATTATGAAAGATAATCTTATTTTTCAGCTCATTCTGTGACATCTGCAACTCTTAAGAAAGCCATACTTAATGGTGGTTGCTTTTTATTTGTTAGATTCCTCTATTGTGTTTTGTTTGCAGCCCTTTTAGAACTACTTGCAAAGGTGCTGTGTGCTTTTCCTAAATATTTATTTTTCAACATATTTCAATAGTCAACGAAAACAAAACAAGAAAAGGGCAGTGTTTGAAGATTGTTGACTTTTTCTGGAAATAATCTATATTATATGAGCTTTATATTAACTATTATAAACCTGTATTTGTACTGGCGATGTGTTTGTTATTTGGGGGAAGGCTCTTGGTAACCAGCGGGTGGGAACACGCGGCTCTGCGTGCGGGGCTGCCCTGTCGCAGCTCAGGCCTCCTCGGGCCTCTGGGACGGGTCCGTTTAGACCTTGCAGACACTTTGACTTCGACCTTGAAATCAGTTTCAATAAATCCAGAAGTTGCTGCCCTGACCGGGCCTCGTGTGTGTGTTGGCCTTGTGAGGGACCCCTGCAGTCACGACTGCCTACCTCCCACCCGCCTTCCCCTCCAGCCCATGCTCTCCCCCCAGGAGACAGACACGGCTTCTGGAAAAACCTCAAATCTTTAATTTTTCTCCTCGCCTGGTGCAGCCCAGAGGCGAGACACCTGAGCTTTCCGAACATGATACAAAGGTGAGCCGTGTTAAGTGCACATGGCGGAGGCCCCTCCCTGACACCCCTCAAAGTGCACCACAGCCCGGCCCCAAGGCAGCCCCAAAGGTGGCCTGGCCCTGTCTGGGCGAGCCCGGGGCCGGAGGGGCAGCAAGTGGCTGCCACTACGATGTGGCTTTAGTGCAAAAGGCTGGTTTCTTCAGAGGCACTTTGAGGGGTGAGAGCCCCCCCATTAACAGACCCCCAGAGCTGGGGGTGGGAACTCCCAGGGCCACTTCAGGCCTGGGCTGTGGGGGCAGTGGTGGGCAGTGGGGCCAGTCAGTCCAGGAAGCGCTGGCACGCCTTCTTCCAGCGGCAGGCCGTGCACCACAGCTCACGGTGCTCCATGCCGTACACCTTCCGGCACTTCTTGGCATCACCTCGAGGCTTCCTGGGGGCACATGTGGGCGCAGGGGTGTGTTGGAGTGGGACTGCCCACCAGGCCCCTGGCCCGGCCCCTCGGCACACACGAACCTTGGGGTGGCAGCAAGCTTGGAGGGTAGGGCCAGCACACCGGCCCGGGCAGTGGACTGTGGCTCCAGGCGGGCGGGTGTCCGGCAGCCCTAGGAGGAGACACAGCTATGGCCTCCTCCCCCGAATACCCCAGTCCCCCGCCATACCCATCTCTGGCCACCCACCTGGTAGGCGTGGTCACTATGACTGCGGCACCCCTGCTGGGGCATGGGGACCAGAGGCTGCAGCAGGCCGGGCAGGGTGGGGGGCTCGGGCTCAGTGGGCAGCTCCAGGTGGGGGAGGGCAGGAGGCATGGTGGCCGTGGGGGACACCGGGGTGAGGGTGGACAGCCCGTGGGTCAGCACATCCACCTCCACGTCCAGCTCCGTGTAGTAGAAGTCCTCCTCACCGTCACTCTGCTCTGGATCCGCCTGTCGCCTGGGGGGCACAGCCCAGGGGTCCCCAGCTGCAGTTCCAGTGGCCATCCCCCGCCCAGTCCAGCCTCCTGGCCACCCCCACCCCACCGTACCCCAAGTGCACCAGTCGGATATGTCTCTGAATGGCGGCAGCCGTGCTCAGCACCTTCCCGCAGCTCTTCCACAGACACTGGAACATGACCTGCACCGTGCCCTGGAGGAACAGGGGCCTGTCAGGCCCAGGCGCTGCCCACGCTGCCTGGGGGTGGTCCCCTGCTCACCTTCCTCTTCCTCGGAGCTGGTTCCCCAAACAGGAAGTGAGCTGTCTCTGGGGGCAGTGGGGGCGATGGGGTGGAGGGAGCAGACTGGTCACTGGCCAGGTCCCAGCCCCAGTCTGCACTGTTGCTGCTGCTGCTGTAGCTCCCGGGGGCCTGGGACAGGGCCTCCTTCCAGGGCTCCAGGCCAGCCTCTGCAGGGATACACAGTGTCAGGACCCTCGGTGGACTCAGGTCACCATGGCCACTTGCGGCCATGAGCCTCTGCTCAATCACCTGTCCACATGCACTTGGGAGGCAGAGTGGCTCCTGAGGCACATCTGGCCACAGGAAAGTGGCGACACACCTCCCTCTTCGGAGGGCCAGGAGCACACAGGTCCTTGGTGCAGCCTATTCAGGCAGTGACAGTGGCAGAGCCAGCTGGGTGGAGGTGGGCAGGGCTTGGAGACTAAGGCAGTCTGGGGTGGCCACGGCAGCACTGATATCCAGTTTAGAGAGGATTTGGGAGCTGCATTTGGAAGGTGGGGGTCCAGGTGTTTTGCCCCGACCCCGACCCTGAACAGGGACTTTTAAGTCTCACCTGGGCTGAAGGCTCCAGCTGGGGCTCCCAGCAGGAGGGGGCTGGTGGACAGGCTGGTGAGGGCTGCAGCAGCCATGGCCTCGTCTAGCTGGGCCTTTCCTTGAGGGGCTCTGGAGGAGATGGGGCAGGATAGGTGGGGGCCCAGCAAGTGCTTGGGGCCCTCCCCTGGCCAGGGCACACGTGCAGGCCGGGGCATGTTGCATGCCAGGCTCCCTCCCTCCCAGCAGCTGGGCGTGAGGCCCAGCTCCACCCAGCTCCGGATGCCGAGCCCCAATTCACCAGGAATCACCAGGACAGGGCCTGAGCCTGGGGTCTCCCTGCAGCCTGAGTTCTCTGCGGCCTGGGCTTTGTTCCATCTGCCATTGTCATCAACTCTGCCTGGTGCCGGGCAGAGGTCTGAGGCCTGACTGTGGGGTCAGGCCCAGAGAGCCCAGCTGGCTTCCCCCACATCGACCAGCATTGTGCAACAGCAGCTGCCGGCTCAGCGCCAGACTGAGAGGGCAGGGGCAGCCAGGGGACTGAAAGGATGGAGGTGCAAACCGGGACCCCATGCCCAGCAGAGTCTGCACAGGTGGCTGAAGCTCAAGGCCCAGAGTTGAGTTCCCAGCTGAGGAAGGAGCTGTCAGGAGCTCCAGAACTCCTGGATAGTTGGCCGGCCCCCAGCACCCCCACCTCTTCTGTGCAGACTGAGACTCAAGAATGGACCCCCAGCCCTGCACTACAGCCCCCTGGGGCGGGGCACAGGGGACCCCAGTGCAGTGACCATTTCCGTTCAACCTCCAGAGCTGCAAGGCTAGGGGGCTGGTCTCAGCAGATCTGCTTCGGACCCTGACCTGCCCCCGGGGAGGCACAAGCACATGCCCCGAGCACGTGCGCGCACGCCCCCCACGGCCCGCTCACCTCTGCGCCGGCACCGGCACCGGGATGTGCGCCGACGGCTTCGGGGCTCCCGGCACCGCCCTCGCCCAGGACCCCACGCCCCACAGGTCCGCGGCCCGCGGCTCTGGCTCCCTCGGCTGCGCCGACTCCGAGCGCGCGCAGTCGCCGCCCACGGCAAGACCCTGCGGACCCCGCGGGCTCAGGACACCCGGCGCCTCGCGGCCCCGCCCCCAACCCCGCCCCCGCTCGGCGCGGCGGGAAGCTCTCCCGACACCCAGCCAGCCCGACACCGGACCGACCCGACAGCCGCGCTCCCTGGCCCGCCCCCGCCCGGGGCCCCGAAGTTCGTGCCGCCCCGACGCCATCTTTGCGGCGGGAGAAACTTTGTCGGGGCTGCCCCGGGGCTCACAGCCCCGCCCGCCCGGTACCTGCGGCGGCACCGACTCGGCACTCGGGACCCGCCGCTCGTCCCGCAGCCTGGGCGCCTCGTCCCGCAGCGCGGCGGGGATCGGCGCGCGCTCGGCCTCCATGGGGGCCAGGGCTAGGGCCCGAGGCTGCAGCGCGAGGCGGACGTGAGGACGCGGCCCCGGCGGGCCGGGCTGGCCGCCCGCCGACCCCCGCCCCGGATCCGGCCGCCGCCGCGAGCCCCACGGCCGCCCCGGCCCGCCCGCCCGCACCCATTGGCCCGCGCGCGCTGTCAACAGGCAGAGGACCGCACCCCGCCCCACGCCCCGCCCCCCGCCCCGCCCCACTGCTCCCGCCAGGCGGGGGAGGGGAGCTCGGGCCCGCGCCCGTCCCCCGCGCACACAGGGGAGGCCCGCCGGCCAGAGGCGTGCCCAGGCAGGGGCCGGCGGGTCCTGGGCACGCCTCCCGGGAGCAGGTTACTCGTTAACACACGACCGCCCCCCACCCCGTAGTTCCAGGGGCCGGTAGCCGAGCCTCCCTCGGGGTTCAGGGTCCAAACCCCACCCCCCGGAGTCCACCTGCCCGCTTGCCCCGCCCCCGCCCCGAGGCTGAGCAGCCTGGGCATGGCCTCAGGTGACAGGGAGGGAGATCTGCCCCAGGAAAGAAGGGAGGTCCCCCCAACCTCCTCGCAGACCCCTCCCGCACCTTCCCCAGACTTCCAAGAAGGCGCAGGAGGCCCTGCAGCGCGCGGATTTATTTAGACATGGGGCCTTGGCAGCTGAGCAGTCGAGACGTCCCCTGGCACCCCTCGCGGGCAGCCCTGGGATCCTAGTCAACAGCCTTCCTGAGGCGAGGCGGCAGCAAGGACGGGCTTCTGGGCCTGCGTGTGCCCACTTCTGCTAGTAGCCAGAGCTGGGGCGCCCGGGGCCCCCCAGTTCCGAGATGCTCTCATACACATTTTCCAGGGGAGCACTGTCCACACCCAGGACCCTGACGGGAAAGGTCTCAGCAGCCCTGCCACTCCCTGAGGCCGGAATGGCTCCATCGCCCACGATGTCTTGCTGGACTGTGGCAGCTCCTGGGTCCCTCCTTTTGGGCTTTCTGACCCTGGAGTACAGGATGTCCAGCTGCAGGGAGGAAGCCCACCCGGGGACGGGTCAGAACCATCCCTTCTGGCAACCCACCCCCACCCCCACCCCCACTTCACCTGAGAGGCTGGCGTCTCCTCGACCGTCCCCTGATGCAGATCTTGAGGGCCCCTGACTGTCCCCTTGGCTTCCGGATGCAGGCATATTCGGGCACAGCTGATCCGATCCCAGGTCCAGGCCTGGCACAGTCACTGGCTAGCCAGGCCCCTGCCCACACCACAGGGCTGGCTGCCAGGCTGGCCCTAGGCAGAGCAGCCAGCCCCACATTGGAATAGGTGACCTCGGGGATGATGGGGGGTGCAGCGGCAGCAGGCCAGGACCGGGGCTGTTCTTGGTGTGGAATGGCGGAGGGGGCTGCTGGTAACCTCTCCGGCCAGTGTGCATGCAGGAGGTCCATGCTGGCTGGCCGCAGGGCTGGAGGCAGGGTCAGGGCAGAGGTCACTGGAGGGGTTAGGAGTGGGAGGCCCTGAGTGGGCTGTGGACATGCCTGGCAGCCCTGGGATGGGTGTCAGGTGTGCGTGGGGCCAAGCCCCATCCTTCCCGGCTCACCTCCGCTGCTTTGGGGGTCCCTGTGCAGTTCATGCAGCGTGGTGTCCGATTTGCTGAGGGTGCATAGGTCGGTTTGTCTCAGCGGTAGCTGCAGGCAAGGAGGCTGGTAGGTAGCCCCAGGGCGCTGCTGGCCCCCCGGCCCTGGGGACAGCCTGGCACTCACTGCTTCTGTGGGCCTCACACTGCCCTGCAGCCCTGCCTGCTGCCTTCGCACCTGCTTCCTGGGGCAAGAGGGTCTATCAGGCAAGGTGATGGGCGAAGGATCAGCCTTTGGCCCCACAGTCCGGTACAGAGGGTGTGCTTGGAGCCGGTTGCACTGACCTTCCCACTCGGGGCCCAGTCGACCCTATGGAGGGCAGCACCCAGGCCAGCCCCACTCCCTGCAACCCGGGTGGATGCATACCTGGGGCAGGCTGTGCACAGTGCCCACAGCCGGAGGAGCATGGCGAAGCACCCCATGACCCAGAGGATGAGAAGGGCTGAGGGCACCTGTGGGCTCATTGTGACAGCCTTGGACCTGGCCTACAGGAGAAGACAAGGGGCGCTGGGGGCTGGCCAAGGGGCCTGGGACACAACCAGCAGCCCCCACACGTGCCGCCTGCTGGCGGTCTCCCGGCCTCTGACTCAGCACACAGGAAGCTCCGAGGCTGCACAGCCGCTCCCTCCCCCAGAGGCAGTGCCCACCTTCCCACCTCTGGCCCCTGGGGCCTGGTAGATCAAGTGAGCTGGTAGCGCTCTGCTTGCCTCATCGCTGCCCCGAATGTCGTCGAGGCAGCCCGAGCCCTCACCTGATCAGGCCCACTGGGTTGCTTCAGACCAGACTGAGTTCTGGGGAAGCCCCTGAGAACACATGCTGGGCCTGCGGGCCACAGGCCTTACCTGGCAACCACCCACCAGCCCAGGCTTGACATCTCTGTCCCAGGTGACACTCCCAAGCCAACCCAGGTAGCAGGGTACGTGGCAGGCAAGGTCAGGAGGGAGCTGCTTTGAGGGTAGCACACCTCATCTGCTTCCCTCTGCTCTGCCCCCACCACAGGCTCCGAGCCCTTCCTGGGGGAGCTATGGGGGATGGGAAAGGGTTCCCACCCCAGCAGGTGGACTCGGTCCAGCAGCAGGGGCGGTAGGAGACTGGGGTAGGCTGTGCTTCTGGAAGCTGGGGCTGAGACAAGCCTGCACTCTCTTCTTCCTGGCGGGCAGGGCTGCCGGGGAGCTCTCAGGAAGACAGGCCCCGACAGCCAGGCCCGGGCAGTGGGCCTTCTTCGCAAGAGGGCCCCAGCTGGTCACCCCGACACAGCCCATGTCCCCATGCCCTGAACCACGGCAGGGAGAGGGCCTCCCAGACCCGGGGCTTCACAACCCAGTGAGGAGGCCGCTCTAAGCACTTACCCCGGCCCGGAACAGCAGCTCCCTTAGCCCTCTGGAGCAGGGGCGGGGCCAGCGTGGGCGCCAGGAGGAGCCCCTGCCTGGCTTCCTGCCCGGGAGCTCACGCCCCTACCCACACACAGCCACCCAACTTTTTGCTGCAGCTGCTTGGCTGTAACCTCCCCCCAGTGCAGCCACTGCACCTGCCCTGCAGACGCCCAACGTGCCGGGGTGGGGCTCAATGGTCCCAGGGGTACTGGGGCCAAAACAGGTTCAGGATTTCCAGACCCATCACTCCACTGGGTGGCCTGCATCTCCTCCGGGGCAGCACCAGGCCCCACCATCTGCGGGGCATCTGCCAATATGGGGAGGGGGCACCCAAAGCCCCATCTGGAAGTGAGGGTGCTGGGCCTCTGGGACTGCTGGGCCTGGTCTTGCGCCGAAACTCCTCTCTCCCCAAAGACCCAAGGCTAGCCAGTCCACGGGAAGACACCACAACGAAATCATTTTAATGTGCTTGTGTCAGGGAACTCCCCAGGACTCCAAGATGGCTCAACGGGCAAATAAGCGTCCAGAAATGGCCCTGCACCCCTGCTCCCTTCAGCAGTGTCTGCAGAGCCCAGGTCTGCGAGAAGTGGGGCAGCCAGGCCGACCCCTCTTGAGGTATGCTCCAGAGGGGGCCGACAGCAGGCCTCCCGAAGGCTGCCAGGAGTGGGGGTTGACGCTGGGGCCCAACCCATCTGTGGGAAGGTGCTCTAGAACTCTGTCATCTTCTTGTGGGTCTCTGCCTTCCGCTGCTCCTGCTGCAGCCCTGCCTCCTGGGCCCGGAGCTGCCCCAGCTGCCGCTGGGCACCGGCCAGCTTCTCCTCCAGCTGGGCGGCCACAACGCTGTGCCTGGAGGGGTGACCGCACATCAGGCCACAAGCCCACCTCAGCGCCCCCCACATGGTGTTGCAGGGCTGGGTGGCCACAAGAAGGTCGGAGGGAGGCCCTGCGCCCTGCCCAGAGCATGGGACCACACTGCCCACAGCCCTGCCCGCCCCATACCGGCCCACGTTGCGGGCAAGGGCTTCCTGGAGGCTCCGGATGTCTCGCTGTGCCTGCCAGATCCTCCCCTCGGTCTGCAGGAGGCGCAAGCTCAGGGCCCGTCTGCTGCCCGCGCTGGCATGGTAGGCCTCCTTGCTGCTCCTACCCCGCGGGGTGGCTGCCCCAGATTCTGGGGCCCCAGGAGCCCGGCTTCGTAGCTTCTCATTCAGGAAGTCAAACACGCTGCGAGGTGGAGGGTGGCCCCTGGGTACACGCCCCCTCCCCCGGCACCTCGGGTGCTGGGCCACAGTGGCCCCAACACCCTCTGTCCTCCTCTGGAGGACCTCTGCACACTGGTCCAGCGACTTCCCTCGAGGCAGCACCACAGCGTGGACAGGTTCCACCCGGCCCTCCGCATTGCGGCCTAGACCTAAAAGGCACAGGAGTGGGCTCTGCGGCTAGGGACCCCGGAACTGCAGCTTCCCACCACCCCTTGGGCAGCAGCCAGCAAGCACGCACTCACCCTTCCCAAACTCGTAGCCCATCTTGGCAAGAAGCCTGGAGCCGATGCCCCGCGTGTGCACTTCCCAGCCAGCGAAGGCAGAGCTGCAGCTCCCACAGCCTGCAACTCCGGAGTCCACGACTGCAGAAAGCAGAGGGCAGGGCCCACTTGGCCAGGCGCAGTCAGACCAGATGGCCCGCTGCAGAGTGCCAGGCACCCAGAGCCTCCTCCTCTGCATCTCAGGCCCTTGCCCACTGCCTGGGTCCGCAGTGGGCTCACGTCACAGTGGGCAGCGCTTGGTGAGGATGTTCTGTCACCTCCTGCAGGCTCCCCCACGGCCCTCTCCTGACTTCACCTCTCCTCTACCCCATGGACAGACTGTCAAGCAGTGTCTTCCCATTGACTTTCCCTCATCGGCTCTCCCTCATCACGCTGGAAATGGGCTTTGAAAATGGCCAAGTGATAGGACAGATCTGTTTTAAGTGGTCCCTAGGGAGGGCCCGAGGCTGACCAAACCCCTTCCTTGTGTTTCCTTTGTGTGCCATGGTCCTACCTGGCCCCACCCCCAGACTCCAAAGATGGGGTGCACAGAGGCACTGCCTGGACTCCAGGCCCCCATCCCACCTGCACCCCTCACCCCATCAGCTGCTTCCTGTGCACCAGAATCCTGGGCAGCACCTCCACCTGCAACTGCCCAGCCCCACTGCCACGGCTTTGGCCCCAATCCTTCTGCCCTACCCCACAGCAGCTCCTCACCTGCTCTCCAGGCCCTCAACCCACCTGGCTCCATGCACACTGATATAATCCTCACCGCATGGGATGGTAATTGTGTGCAAACACACTCCTTGGAGACAGGCTGTATTCTCTTCACAACAGGGTCCCAGTGCCTGACCCCCACCCTTCAGGCCTCTGGTCCTTCAACCTCCCCTGGGACACACCCACGCTGTTGCCTCCATGTGCCAAGAACAGAGCTGTGCTGCTGCTCAGCATGCTGCTCTCTGGTGGTCTGCTTAGATGGTCTGAGCCCCCTTGCCTCTACCCACTGCTCCCTTCCCTTGCCTGCTACCTGGCACCCCTACCTCTGCCATAGCTGGAGCCATCTGCATCACTGCTGTCCGAGTCGGAGGGCTCTGCAGCCTCTGGGCGCAGCGGGGGCAGGATGCCATCACCCTCCACCACAGCCTCCTTCAGCAACAGTGAGTCAAATTTGACTGTGTAGCAGCCACTATCCACATCTGGGGGTGAGAGACAAAGACCTCAACTGGTGATGCCCCAGCTGGGAACCACACTGGGGGCAGGGAGCGAAGCAGAGGCCTTGTAGGACCGTGCCCAGTCGATGGGCCAAAATGGGTCCCTCTGCTCACCCACGGGAGGCAGGGAGTGGCCATCTGCTAACAACACTCTGAAACACAGAGAAGGCTTTTCAGGCAAGGGCTGTTAGACAGTACACTGTGGTTTGACAAAACCCACAAAGAAGAGAAGAAATGCCAGATGCACCATCTTCAGTGCCAAGCCAGGAAGGAAATGAAGACACAGAGGTGTCACCAAAAGGACACGTAAGCCCACCAGTCAGGTGTGGAATGTGTGGCCCACCCACGTGCCCCATCAATCGGACCTCACCCGTGACCCGTGCCGGGTGCCAGAGGCCGTCTTGGTGCTTGGCCAGACATGCCGAGCCAGCCTGCAGGGAGCTCAGGTCTGGGTCCTGGAAGGGGCGAAGCTCGTCCATAGAGACCACCTCCCCATGGGAGAACCTGCAGAGAGTGGGTGGGTGCTCAAACATGGTCCCCCAGGAGCAAGGACACCACCCATACCTAGGGCCTGCCCTGAACGGGGAGACAGGGACACACACACACACACACACACAAACATATACACAAGTACAAATGCATGCATATGCACACACATATTTACAGACTCACATATACATATGCACACATGCACAATCGTGTGCACATATGCACAACAGATGTGGATATACACGTGTGTGCATCTTACACATACACATACACACATGAAGATGCACATATACACAGGTGCATGTGTACACACATAACATGCTCACATGTGTGCATACACATGTGCACATAGGCACACACACACTGCCAGTGACCGAGTGGCAAAGTGGCTGCAAGACTGTGCCTCACTGCTCCACAGTGGAAACTCTGTGGCTTAAACGTCTCATTTAGTTGAGAAGCACCTCGTGTGCTCAAAAGCACAGACACAATCCCAGAGCTGAATTAGACTAAATAACCCCTTCAAGGCGCATGTGCAGGCACACACACACACACACACATATCAATTAACCACACCTTTCTGGAGGAATCTCCAGAAGTCTCCGAAACCTTAAAATGTAGTATACTCTTTAACATGGTGAAGCACATCTCAGCAATGGTTCTAAAGAAACACTAATGAAGGTGTGTGAAAATTCAGCCACACGATGTTAATAAATAGGAAAGAAGTGGAAATACACAATATGTCCAGCCACAGGGAGCAGTGAAGTTAACAGTGAATCCATAAAATGAACATAAAACAATGCTGAGAACAAACTGATATGGGGAACAAAAGTATGTGTTGGAAAGAGCCTTGTCCACGTAGAGGAAAACACCCCATGTGACAGAGAGGCACTGCAAAGTAGTCAGGACCCACTGAATTCATAAGGAAAAATAAAAAATTGATTTTCCATTAAACTCAACTTCCTACATCACAACATTCTCAGAAATACACTCCAGAATTAGTAAAAACGTAAACCAGAAAACACTTCAAAATATAAAGAAGGTTCTGAGTTGGAGCTATGATGAAGTAAGGTGGTTGGCAAGTCTAAAGCTGGATAAAATTGTCAGAACTCACCATTCTGAAGCTCTGAAAATTGACCAAAGGTGCACAACACTCTGGAAAGCAACTGCTCTTGAGGAATGCTGTGCTTTGTGTGAGAACACTGGGGTGTCTGCACTTCCTGCAGGGGCTGCTTCCATACCCTTAACTCCTTGGTCAGCAGAAACAGTTGTTTCACCACCACGGGGATGCTGTGAAAACCAGTAGCAGACTAGACTTCCAGAGGGTGCAGCCTTGATTGGCGCAGATTCAAAAACCCTCAGTGTTGTCAGTTGAAAGTGACAAACCTGATAAAAACTGACGGGGATCCTGTTGGGGTGAGCATGGGACCTAAAGAGGAGCATGCCACAGCAGGGCCTGGCTTGGAAACCACATGTATGTGTCACGAGACCCAGGAGCACAAATGTAATGCTCTAGGCAGAGGCGACACAAGCTGCACACGACAAAGGTGAACCTTCCAGTTTAAGTCCAGGAAAGTTACTAACAACACCATCACTTTGGGAACAATTCAGAACCCAGAGTTGCTATACCAGATCATATAAAATTTCCAGTTGTTAACAAGTTGCAAGACATGCAAACAAACAGGAAAGTATAGGGGAAAGCAGGTCTACAGAACCTGACATAGACACTGAACTCAGCGGACAAAGACTTCAAAGCAGTCACTGTAAGTATTCTAAGGATTAAATGAAAACATATTAATGGATCAACCAATTGGGGTAGACATTATATAAAAGGGAATTCTGAGTTGAAAAGCTGAAATAACTGAACTGAAAAATTCCCTTGACAGGCTCAATGGCAGACCTGGGATGTCAGAAGAAAGAACCAATAGGAATTATCCCATCTGAAAAAAAGGAGGAAAGGAGTGAAGAAAAATGAACAGAGCCTCAGAGACTTATGGAGCAACATCAAGTTTACTGATACACATGCAATGGGAGTCCCAAAGAAAGAGGAAAGAGGGAAAAGATCAGAAAAAAAATGTTCAATGAAATAATGGGTGAAAACTCCCCACATTTGGTAAAACAAACAAAAAAAAACATTGATCTATAGATCCAAAAAGCTTTCCTAGGTCAAACTAGGATAAATTCAAAGCATTCCACAACTGGGCACAGGAGAGACAAACCGCTCAAGGCTAAAGACAAGGAAAGACTCTTAAAAGCAGCAAAAGAAAAAAATGATTATTTGTGTACAGAAGGACAATCTGATTAACGGCTGACTTCTCATCAGAAACAATGGAGTATAGGAGTCACTGTGATGACATTTCAAAATGCTGAAAGAAAAAACTGTCAACCAAGAATTTCTTATCCAGCAAAATTATCCTTCAAATGTGAGGGAAAATAAATACATTTCCAGAAAGACAAAAATTGAGAAACTTTGTTCTAACAGACCTATATGACAAGCAATACTAAAGAAAATCCTTCAAGCTGAAATAAATGACAACAGACAGTAATTCAAATTCCTCAGTAAACAGATGGGTGATATAAAAGACTGTACATATATATACATAGTTCTCTTCTTTTAATTTCTTTGTAAAATATAAGCTTAAAGCAACAATTATAACACTGTATTGTGGAGCGATAACATACAGACATGTAATATACGTGACAAAGCATATAGGGAGGGAGAGGAATGGAACTATGTTGTAGAAAAATTGCTATTCTTTAAAGGATTTAAGTCAGTATCGATGTACATTTGGATAACTTAAAGATACAAACTTAAATCCCTAGAGTAACTGCTAAGAAAATAATATTACGAAGTATAGCTAAAAGAGTAAAATAAATTAGACAGAAAGGACAGATATTATATGATTTCACTAATATGAACTAACTAGAATATACAAACCCAGAGACTTAAAATGTAGAACATGGGCTACCTAGAAATAGTCAGAAGTTAGAGAAGGGGGAACAGTAAAACATGTTGAGAATGTATAACAAGGGTGAACTTAAAATGTCTGAAAACAGATATGGAGTGAAGGTAGCTCTTAATTGGGAATATAAGGAATAAGTGGAGTAAGTGCTGTATTATAGGTGAATTTGGTTGAAAGAGGTTGTTTAGAGTTATGTATGTCACCAATTAACACTACAAATTTGTGTAAGGTCTTGCATGAACTAGTACAAATGCACAACACAGCTACAAAGAGTTAATAATAGAGAGAAAATGGAACTATTGCAAGCCATGGACTATAGTAATGCCTTAAAATTCCTTCATCACCAGTAACTGGTGTACCACACCAATACCAGGGGTCAGTAATAGGGGGAGTTAAGGGGTATTTGGATTTTCTTTCTGTGTGTCTATCTGCTAATTTTCCTTTTAGAGCAATGAAAATAGTCTAAAATTGAGTGTGGTGATAAATACACAAGTAAATGATGTTACTATGAGATACTGATTGCATTCTTAGGAGCGAATACATGATAAGTGAATATATTTCAATAAAATCTGCAAAAAATAAAAGCATCCTAAGAAAGAAAAATGAAGTTGGAGGTCTCACGCTATCTGACTTTAAGGCATATTATGAAGCTACAGTGGTCAAAACAGCATGGTACTGGCATAAAGACAGATATACTGAGCAATGGAATCGAATAGAGTGTTCAGATATAGACCCTCTCATCTATGGGTAATTGATCTTTGATAAGGCAGTCAAACCAACTCACCTAGGATAGAACAGTCTCTTCAATAAATGGTGCCTAGAGAACTGGCTATCCACATGCAAACGAATGAACAGGATCTGTATCTCACACTCTATGCAAAAAATAACTCAAAATGGATCAAAGACCTACACATTAGATCTCAGACCATAAAACTGTTAGAAGAAAATGTAGGGAAATATCTTATAAATCTTATAATAGGAGGCAGTTTCCTAGACCTGACACTGAAAGTACAAGCACTGAAGAAATAAATAAATGGTAACTCCTCAAAATTAAACACTTTTGTGCATCAAAGAACTTCGTCAAGAAAGTAAAATAGACAGTCTACACAATGGGAGACAGTATTTGGAAACAATGTAACAGATAAAGGTCTAGTATCCAGAATATATAAAGAGATTGTTCAACTCAACAACAAAAAGACAGACAACCCAATTACAAAATGGACAAAAGACTTGAACAGACACTTCTCAGAAGAGGAAATACAAATGGCCAAAAGGCACGTGAAAAGATGCTCAACTTTCCTGGCTATTAGGGAAATGCAAATCAAAACCACAATGAGATATCATCTCACATCCACCAGAATGGCCATTATCAACAAAACAGAAAATGACAAGTGCTGGAGAGGATGTGGAGAAAGAGGCACACTTATCCACTGTTGGTGGGAATGTCAAATGGTACAACGGCTGTGGAAGGCAGTTTGGTGGGTCCTCAGGAAGCTCAGAACAGAATGCCATATGACCCAGCAATACCATTGCTAGGTATCTACTGAGAGGACATGAGAGCAAGGACACAAACGGACATTTGCACACCAATGTTTATAGCAGCATTATTTACAATTGCGAATAGGTGGAAACAGCCCAAATGTCCATCAACAAACGCATGGCTAAACAAGCTGTGGTATATACATATGATGGAATATTATACAGCTGCAAGACAGAATAAAGTTATGAAGTATGTGATAACATGGATAGACCTTAAGGACATTATGCTGAGTGAGATTAGCCAGAAACAAAAGGACAAATACTGTATGGTCTCACTGATAATGAACTGACATTAGTGAATAAACTTGGAATATTTCGTTGGTAACTGAGACCATCAGGAGATAAATATAGGGTAAGATATTGGGTAACTGGAGCTGAAGGGATAGAGATTGTGCAACAGGACTGATTGTAAAAACTCAGAAATGGATAGTACAATACTACCTAACTGTAATACAATTATGCTAGAACACTAAATGAAGTTGAATGTGAGAATGATAGAGGGAGGAGGGCTGGGGGCACAAATGAAATCAGAAAGAAAGACATATGATAAAGACTGAGATGGTATAATCTAGGAATGCCTAGAGTGTATGATAGTGACTAAATGTACAAATTAAAAAATGTTTTTGCATGAAGAAGAATAAAGGAATTTCATTACTGCAGGGTGTTGAAAACAGATGGTAATTAATATTTAAAAATTTTAACTTACGTGTGAGACTACAGCAAAAAAATATTTGGTACAAAATTTATATTTTGACTAGTGCAGTTCCTAATATAACTTATGTGGACAGCTTAACTGAACACCATAAGTATATGGAACATTGAATAGGGCCTAAGATTTTGTAGGTTTTTCCATAGTGATGCCCCAATAAATCCCAGAGTAATTTGAACAGTGAGTAAAAAAGTATTTGCAAAGTCCCCTTGGGGGAATGGTGAGAAAGGGAGAAAATGCAACTTCCCCAAGTGGAGAATTCTTGATATTCTCACAAGCAGTGGGGACAACCAAAGCAATAGGCTGAGTCCCCAATCTTGGGGTTTGTTCATAGGAAACTTAACCCCACAAAGGATATGTCAAGCCCACTTAAAATTAAGAGTCACCCCAAGAGAACCTCTTTTGTTACTCAGATGTGGCCTCTTTCCAGCCAACACAACAAGCAAACTCATTACCCTCCCCCTGGCTAGGTGGAACATGACTCCCAGGGATGTGGACCTTACTGGAAACATGGGACAGAAATCCCAGAATGAGCTGAGACTCAGCATCAAGGAATTCAGAAAACCTTCTCAACCAAAAGGGGGAAGATCGAAATGAGACAAAATAACGTGTCAATGGCTGAGAGATTCCAAACAGTCAAGAGTTTATGCTGGAGGTTATTCTTATGCATTAAACAGATATCACCTTGTTAGTCAAGATGTAATGGAGAGGCTGGAGGCAACTGCCTGAAAATGTAGAGCTGTATTCCAGTAGTCATGTTTCTTGAAGATGATTGTATAATGATACAGCTTTCACAATGTGACTGTGTGATTGTGAAAACCTTGTGTCTGATGCTCCTTTTATCTACCTTTTCAACAGACGAGTAAAACATATGGCATAAAAATAAATAATAGGGGGAACAAATGTTAAAATAAATTTAGTAGATTGAAATGGTAGTGATCAATGAAAGGGAGGGGTAAATGATATGGTATGTACGAATTTTTTCTGTTGTCTTTTTATTTGTTTTTCTGAATTGATGCAAATATTCTAAGAAATGATTATGATGATGAATATGCATATGCAACTATATAATGATACTGTGAATTACTGATTATATACGTAGACTGGAATATGTTAACAATGTTGTATTTTTTTAAAAATTTAAAAATTAATAAAAAAATTAAAAATTAAAAAATCTGCAAAAAAAAAAAATATATATATATATATGTATAAAAGAAAGTCCAGGATGGAGACTGGGGCTATCTTATGAAGGAAAAAAAAAAAGTATAGCTAAAAAATCAACAGAGGATCCTCACAACATAAGACAATAATAGTGAAGTAGCTACAGTGAGATGGACTCAGGCTTTAATTGCACAAGTGTGTAATGGAGACAGCCTGACGGACAGCTGCCTTGCAGAGCACTATTCCATACACAACGTGGACATTGAGGAAGCAATTTCCTGTGCCCTGCTGGACTCCCCACTTGCCAGTAGGGGGCAATTCTGATTGGAGTGACCTTGCATCTTGGGAAGCATGGTGTGACCTCAGGAAAATGGCCATATCTTTTGCAACTGACCAACCCACAATGCATATTAGGGCTCCACAGCAACAATGTGTCAATGTAAAACACACTGACAAGGTAGGACACCTGTGAAGGCTGGAACTGCATCTCCTTCAGAACTTTGCTGCTTTTGGCACAATAAGATGAAGGGAAGCCTCAGGTAAATGTTTACTGTGGAGCCTGGGAACACTTCACTCTGTCTACTGTATGTAAACTCGGGTGCAAGTGTGATGAACACACTCAGATGAAGCAACGGCCAGGTTGAGGTGACTGTCTAATGTCAGAGGACTAACACTTTGAACAGTATAGGGATATACAAACAATCGCACTTAGAGGTAGCAGTGCTGGCTGTATGTAATAAAGGAAGCATTTTTAACTTATAAACGTCAACAGAGAAAATAAAATGGCACACTAAAGAATGTTTAACATTAAAAAAAGGAAGAAAAAGAGGGAAAAAACAAAAAAAAGATGAGACATAGAAAACATAGCAAAATGGTAAATGTAATGTAGTCACAGCAATAATTATATTAAAATATAAAGAAACATTCTAATCAAAAAGGAAAGATCACCATTCTGGGTAAAACAAAAATGCAATTATATGTTGTATGCAATAAATATACTAAAGGTCAAAACATGTAAAAAGGTGCCCAAAAGAGAGCTAGCATAACTTTAAGACAAGAAATATTACTGAAAACAAAAGAGACATTGCATTTGATAAAAAGTACACTACATCAGGAAGGCATAACAATAATGTATATGCATCTAACAACAAAGACCCCAAAACCATGAAGCAACAGCTGACAGAATTAAAAAGAAAATAAGAGCATTCAATCACAGTAGAGAGTTGAGTGTTCCTGTTGCAATAGCTGATTTAAGACCCGTAAGGACCCAGATGACAGGAGCAGTGCGATCAACCAACCTGACCTCACTGAGACTCCACACTCCAGCAAAACAGCAGGACACACATCCTTCTCAGGAGCACATGGAATGTTCTTCAAGGTAGACCTTATGTCAGGCCATACCAAAGTCTCCATTACTTGACAAGGATTTAAATGAAACAGGTTATGTACCCCAACTGTAACAAAATCAAATTAGAAACCAACAACAAAATGAAATTTCAGAAATGCCCTAACACTAGAAATGAAACAAAATAATTCTAAGTATGCTATGGATCAAAGAAGAAATCAGAAGGCAAATTATAAAATATCTCGAACTGAACAAAAATGAAATACAGCATATGAAAAGTTATTGGATGCAGAAAGCTAATGCTTAATTGGTAGCATTTCTATTTGGGGTATTGGAAAAGCTGTAATGGATGGTGCTCATGGAAGCGTGACGTCATGAAAGTAATTAACACTAATAAAGTGTATCCATGAAAGTAAACTGGAAATTTTACACTATATATATGTTCCACAATACAAATTAAAAAAAAACAAACAAATGTACAACATAAACTGAAACAATGTAACTATATACTTTGGTTAGTAGTTATAGTGATAATGGTACAACTTCAACAAGTGTACCACACCAATGTAAAACGTTAATAATAGGGAAAATGTGAGTATATGGCAGAGAGAGGGCTATTTGGGAACTCTGCACTTTCTGTCTGTACTTTCTATAAATCTACCACTGCTCTAATTTTTTTTTAAAGGTACGAGAAAATTTTACTGGATACAGCAAAAACAATGCTTACAGGGAAATTTATAGCATTAAATGCTTATATTAGGAAGCAAGAAAGATTTCAAGTCAACACTCTAACTTTCTACCTTAAGAAAGTAGGGGAAAAAAGAGTAAATCAAACCTAACATAGGATGAAGGAAATTATAAAGATCAGAGCAGAAATAAATGAATTTTAGAATAGAGGGGGAAATAAAAAAAAAAAAAAAGTTATTTCTCTGAAAAGATCAAAGCAAATTACCAGAATCACAAATGAAAGAGGGACAATCATAGGAAACACTAGAGAAATTATAAGGGTTACAAGGGAGTATCACAAACAATGTTATGCTAACAAATTAAATACCTTGGATAAAAGGGGAAATTTTCTAGAAAGATGCAATTTACCAAAACTAGGAAGAAATAGAAAATCCAAATAGACCTGAACCAAGCAAAGAAATTGAATGAGTAATTAAAAATCTTCCTACAAAGTCCAGGCTCAGATTGCATCAATGATGAACTCTATCAAATATTTAAGGAAGAAATATTACCAAGTCTACAAAAATTTTTTTCAAAAAATAAAGGAACCACTTCTGAACATATTTTATACCTGATATACCTGATACCAAGCCAGACAAAGATATAACAAGAAAATACAGACCAATATCTCTTATGAAAATAGACACAAACATTAACAAAATATTAGCAAACTGATTTCAGCAACACATCAAAAAAGATTATACACCATAACCAAGTTATAACACGCCATATACCAGAAATGCAAAGTTGGTTTAACATTCAAAATTCAACAAATACACCAAATTTATAGTTGAAAGATAATCTCACTAGATTCAGAAAAACCATATGGCAAAATCCAGCATTCATTCGTGATTAAAAAAAAAAACAAGAAAAAACTAATAGCACAGAATATCTTCAACCCGATAAACGGCATTTACAAAGACAAACCAACAGGGCAGTGCGACAGTGGCAGAATTCTCACCTGCCGTGTCTGAGACCCGGGTCTGATGGCCAGTTCCTGCTCTTGCAAAAAAAAAAACAGAACAAACCTAGAGCTAACCCGCATCAGGCTTAATGAGAGCATTAAGACTGAATG
The DNA here is from genome assembly GCF_023851605.1 of Tamandua tetradactyla. Lineage (NCBI taxonomy): Eukaryota > Metazoa > Chordata > Mammalia > Pilosa > Myrmecophagidae > Tamandua > Tamandua tetradactyla. The sequence goes on along the minus strand of NC_135327.1, from coordinate 61,172,005 downwards.
CTCTCCCCTAAAGTCAGGAACAAGTAAAGAATGTCATTCTCACAATTTCTATGCAACATTGTCCTGGAGATTCTAGTCATGGCAGTAAGGCAAGAAAGAGAAATTAAAGGCACCTGGATTGGAAAGAAAGAAGTAAAATTATCTCTATTTGCAGATCACATGATCTTGTATATTGAACATCCTAAGGAATTCACACACTCAAAACTATTAGATCTTTTAGAGTCAAGATCATCATATATATACATATATAGCAATTATAAATGGAACTGTTTTTATTCCATTTTTAGGTTGCTCATTGCAAGCATTTAAAAATGCCATTGATTTGACCTTGTATCCTGCATTGAAGCTTGCTCAATTTATTCAGAAATAGACTTACACATACAGGAACAACTGATTTTTGACAAAGACAATGCAGCAGAAAAAGGACAGTCTTTTTGACAAATGGTACTAGAATAATTTTGCATAACCATATGCAAAGAAAATTGAACTTTAATCCACACCTCACACTATATATACAAGTTAGCTGAGAAAGACTGTAAACCTAATGTAAAGCTTAAACTATAAAGTTTCAGAAAAAAATCTTTGTGACCATGGGCTAGGGAAAGATTTCTTAGATATGATACCAAAAGCACAATTATAAAAGAACAAATTGGTAAATGGACATCATTAAAATTAAAAACAAATGCTCTTTGGGCAGGCCACGGTGGCTCAGCAGGCAGAGTTCTCGCTTGCCATGCAAGAGACCCAGGTTCAGTGCCTGCCCGTGAAAAAAACAAACGCTCTTCAAAAAATGCCCAAAGAATGAAAAAGCTATAGTCTGGGAGAAAAAAACTTTGTAAATTATACACTGACACAGTATTTGTAACCAGACTCTATGAGGAATTCTCAAAACTCAATAAGAAAACAACCCATTTATGAAAGAAACCTGAACACAAATGTTCAAAACAGCTTCATATCCAACAGGTTAACTCTAGCAATAAGCCAGATGTCCCCTGACAGGCGAGTAAAGACTGTGGGACAGCACTGCTCTGGGCCTCACTTACAATACAGGAGAACATCCACAGCGTCTTGGCTGGATTTCAAAGGCCTCCTGCTGAGGGAAAGGCTACATGCTGTGTACTTCTGTTTAGAGAAAATTCTTGGAAAGACAAAACCATAGTAATGGCTCACTGATAGCCAGGGGGTTAGGGTGAGAGAAAGACGGGTGCTATAGGATAACACAAAGGAGTTTTCTACGGTGATGTAACCACCTGTGCTGATTGGGATGGTGACTGCGCAAATCTATAAATGTGTTAAAGCACTTAACTGTGCACCAAAAAGTCAATTTTACTGTATATTAACCAAAAAATAAAATTAATTTAAAATCTCCAGGAAACTGAATATAGAATTGCCATACGACCCAGCAATACCATTGCTAGGTATCTACTCAAAGGACTTAAGGGCAAAGACACAAATGGACATTTGCACACCAATGTTTATAGCAGCGTTATTTACAATTGCAAAGAGATGGAAACAGCCAAAATGTCCATCAACAGAAGAATGGCTAAATAAACTGTGGTATATACATACGATGGAATATTATGCAGCTTTAAGACAGGATAGACTTATGAAGCATGTAATAACATGGATGGACCTAGAGAATATTATGCTGAGTGAGTCCAGCCAAAAACTAAAGGACAAATACTGTATGGTCCCACTGATGTGAACGGACATTCGAGAATAAACTTGAAATATGTCATTGGTAACAGAGTCCAGCAGGAGTTAGACACAGGGTAAGATAATGGGTAATTGGAGCGGAAGGGATACAGACTGTGCAACAGGACTAGATACAAAAACTCAAAAATAGACAGCACAATAATACCTAATTGTAAAGTAATCATGTTAAAACACTGAATGAAGCTGCATCTGAGCTATAGGGTTTTTTTTGTTTGTTTTTTACTATTATTACTACTTTTATTTCTTTTCTCTAATTAACATTTTATATCTTTTTCTGTTGTGTTTCTAGTTCCTCTAAACCGATGCAAATGTATTAAGAAACGATAAAAAAAAAAACAAAACTCTAGGAAACAGAAATAACAGAAGAGAGCGCTTTGTGACTCTAGAAAAGCTACTTAAATAAACTTTCTTCTAAAGGTTCAGGAAAATTAATTTCTCATAAAAGTGAGCAACAGAAAAGTACTGATGTTTATTCCACATAAAGCTACAAGAAAAAAGAGAAGAGAAAAACAATGAATGTTCACTAAAGAGGACTACTCAAAAAACAAAAAACAAAAAACCCCACAGAATGGTAGAATGCTCACCTCCATGCGGGAGACCAGAGTTCGATTCCCAGACCATGCACCCAAAAATTAAAAATTAAAAAAAAACAATGAAAGGACATCAAGAATACGATACAAAACTTTAAAGACTAGCATAAATCACAATTAGGAAAATTTAGAAATGAAATGACAGAATTTTTAAAAGAATTAGGAAGAAAAACTCCACTTTAGAAATAAAAACTGAATTAGAACATGCACAAGAGCAAATAAATATGACAAACAATGACTTAAGGGAAAAAAAGGAATTTTCTTAAAAAAAGAGGAATTTCTTAAAATTTTATCAAAAAGAAATGGAGATAAAAAAGACTGGTGAGAAAAAACAAAATTTAAAAAGAGAAAAAACTAAAAAAGCAAATAAAAAGATTGATAAAGAAGTCACAAATATTAAAAGACAAGTAAAGAACAATAAACAGAGATACCTAAACACATACTAAAAACTAATTAGAAAAAACTTTCCTGAGATAAAAAAGATCTGAAACTGCAGATTGTGCTCCCTCTGGCAGTACACACACTAAGGATTGGAATGACGAGAAGATTAGGAAGGCACCTGCGCACAGATGACATGCAAATTTGTGAAGCCGTTTCTATTTTTTAATAGGGTGGTATACAGGAACCTTGAATTTGGTGCATGACTCTTCTGTAAATCCTCAACTTCTCTGAACAAACAAAACCTTACATATTGAAAGGGCACTATGCTTCTAAGAATATGGATTCAGAATGATCCACAGCAAGATGTAGCCCAGAAAAACCACTGGAATTTAAAGAAAAAGTCCTTTGGGCACAAAGGTCAAAGGAGCATGTGATTTTAAAAAGATTAGATTATCATCAGTTGCCTAGACAGCAATGGGTGGCACAGCCAGATGCAGACTCACCACATAGGTCCAGGCCCACCTCCACCCCTTCCCAATTGAGTGACTCTGGGCAAATGACTCCCCCTGTCAAAAAAAAAAAAAAAGGAAAAGAAAAAGCTCTCTTCTTGCCAGTAACCTGGCCAGGACTGATTACAACCCTGACCTTCCCTGCATGCCCCTCATATCCTATAGCCATGGGACCCCAAGCACCAAGAGCTTTACCTGCAGTTCTCCTTGAATCGGCACTTCCCCTCCAGGAAAAACGGGCAGGGCTTCAGGGCCTTGTGCGTGGGGTAGAGATAGAGTACCCGGACAGCTGTGGAGCCGTCCTCTGTCTCCTCTGTGCCCACAATCATGGCGTTGTGATACTCCAAGGTGCCCCACGGACTGTAGTAGGGGGCGTTCACTTTTGTCCCACTTAACTCTTCCTCGTTGTCACTGTCCTTCCCCTCTTCCTCCTCTTGCCCAAGTCTTTTGGGTTCTGGCCCTGCCTCTCTTTTAGGAACAGTCTCCAATTCTGCCTCTGGGGCTGCTGGCACCTCTACTACCTCAGCAACAGCCTTCTGGAAAGCCATGTATTCAGCATCTTCCTGGGATGGGTGCACTTGATCCAGTGTGGCCAACAGCTTGCTCTTCCTGACAGACACCAGACTGGCCTCAGTTAGTTCAATCAGCTCTTTCAGGTCCCCTTGCAGCTGGCGCAAGTCTGCCTGCTCAGATGAATCCAGGTCAGCTCCCAGGGCCAGCTCCACCTGCTGCAGCTGGGCACGATAGGTCTGAAGAGCCGCCTCCAGGCTCTCCTCATCCATCCTATAGAAGGCTGGTTGGTTTTGGGTTTAGGGCAGGTGCGGGTCCCTGAGTCCTCGAGAGGAAGCTGCAGAAGCCAGAGTTGCAAGAAATCGAAGGCAGCTGAGCCTCAGGAGTCTGAGGCCCTCATTCTAAAGCAAACCCTGAAGGCTGCGGTGTACTGGACATGGGCTGTTAACCATGTTCTGTGCTGAAAGCTTTACACCGATGCCATAAAATACAACAGCCTGCCAAAAGGTGTACGGTGCGTCCTCCCTTTTCAAAGATGAGAACACAGGCTCAGAAAGCTTAAGGAACCCGCCCAAGGCATAGCTGGCCGGTGAAGACCTGGGGCCGGGCTCCGTAGCCGCTGTCCTCCCCAGTCCAGGTCTGCCTTTCCCTCTAAAGGCCTACCGACCTTTTGCTGTCACGCTTGATCCGGTTTCTCCGCGTGGTGTTTTGCATCTACTCTCAGCCCTGTGCTCAGGGCTCTCCCAAGCGGGGTGACCGGAGAATCTAAAAGCCTTTTCCCCTCGGGCCCGCCCCTGCCTACGCCCCCGACCCGACCCAGTCCTCCGACTCCCTCCGCCCAGTCCTCCTCAGAGTCGCCCCCCCATCCCTTGGGCTCTTTTCGGGCCCGACTCCATTCTCTGCCCAGACCCCTCAGGCTCCTACCACCCACCGCCGCTCGACCTCGGAACCGGGACCGGGACCGGACCCGGGCCCAGGCCCCGGCCGCTCCACCCGGGAAAAGCCCCCACCTTCTCTTCTAGGTCCGTTCTCCCCGCTGTTATCCAGCCGCCGCCATAAAGAGCCCCGCCGGCCTCACCGGCTACAGCCGGCAGCCCTGCTTCCGCCCCCGCAGCCGAACAGCACTTCCTCCCGAGCGCCGAGGCCGCCGGAAGTGCCCGGCGCGGGGGTTGCCGGGTGCGGCGCGCGGGGGCCGCCGGGGCTCTACGCGGCTCCGCCCTTCCTCTGGCGGCCGGGCCTCGTCCCAGCAGGCGCCGCGCGGGGTTAGGCTCGGGGTCAGCGCGCGTAGGTCCCGGCGGCAGCCGCAGCGGGTCCAAGGCCCGGGGCGGAGGCAGGTGGGCCAGGGACTGTATCGCCGCCGCCTGGAGCCCTCCTGAGGGGCCGCGGCCGCCCTCTGCCCCGAGCGGCGCGGCGCGGACGTGGGGGGTGAGGTCGCGGGAGGGGGCGCCCGCCCAAGGCGAGGGTGTCGCTCGTGGGAGCGTCTGTTAGGCTGTTTGCCCAAGAGTTTGGAAACTCGGTGTCCAAAGTGCGGGACTACCGGGAGACGGACTGTGGGCCTGGGGGGATCTCCTCCGCAGAAGTCTGCCCCCGGCCGGGCCCATCCCCTCTGCCCACCGCCACCTCTAGGTCCACCTCGGGTGGGCTGAGATCGCAGCCTCTCTTGTCGCTGCAAAGCCACCCCTGGAGCTTAGAGAATGGGGAGCCCCACCTCAAAGCCTTCGGTGGCTCCTGCTGCTTAGTGAATCCCTCCTTCTCACACATGCTCAATTTTAAGAACGATCTGGCTGTCCAGACTTGGATATCCAGTTTGGGCAAGTGTGTCCCTGTTCCCTGTGCACGAAGAGCTGAGCACAAGTGGAGCCTTAAGGGGAGGCGGGGCTCAGTGAGCAAGGGGAAGGGGGTGGGGTGAGGATGCAGGGGGGCCTGGAACCGAGTTCACAGTCACTGCTGTGAGTGGAATGGGAGTGGGAGGCAGGAGTGAAGAAGTAGGGGGTGGTCCAGGAAAAGCTGGTGGTGGTGGAGATGGAGAGAAGCCAGACAACTGGGAGAGATTATGGAGGCAGAGCCAGTGGGACTTAGAAATAAAGGGAGTTGGGGTGGGGAATCAGGAGCCACCCTTAAGATCCTGGTTGGAGCTGTCAGCAGGACAAATGGGTACCATTTACCAAGGTGGGGAAACCCGGGGGAGTAAGGAACGGAACGGGTCAAACCACCCCCATGTCTTACTGACTTATCTCTTGGGGTGTCCCAGGGGCAGAATGTATACGCTGCTTTCGGGCCTGTACAAGTACATGTTTCAGAAGGATGAGTACTGCATCCTGATCCTGGGCCTGGACAATGCTGGAAAGACGGTACACGCTTGTTTCTCTTTCCCGTCTCCCCCAGTGTTTCTTCCTTTGGGTTTCTACCTTCAGCTCTACATTCACCATCCAAATGGAATCCAAACCCTGTTAACGCTCACAGGAAGGTCACCCCTAATCTAAGAGTGGAGGTGCTGGCTTGTTTTTTTGAGGAAAGTTTCGAGAAGAGATAGTTGGGAAACGGGCTTGGCAAACTGCTCAGGTCCTTCATCTAACGCAGATCTGTCCTCCCTCCTCAGACCTTTCTGGAGCAGTCAAAAACGCGGTTTAACAAGAACTACAAAGGAATGAGTTTATCCAAGATCACAACCACTGTGGGCCTGAACAGTAAGCCCTTAGGGTATGGGTTTGAGTTGCTGGGGGCGCCAGGATGACCATAGCCGGGCTGGGCCCCCGTCAGGTAGCCCGTGGGGATTTGCTCTGTCAGCAGGGGAGCCAGGATGTGGGGCTTCCAGCGTCAAGATCACGAGCTTCATTCTTTCTCCTCTCCCAGTCGGCACTGTGGACGTGGGAAAAGCTCGTCTCATGTTCTGGGACCTGGGGGGACAGGAAGAACTGCAGTCTCTATGGGACAAGGTAAGGCTTTCTTCAGGGACTCAGGGGCACTCCTGACTGCCCCGCACGCCTTTTCTCTGAAGACAGTATCCATCGTTCCTTTCCTTCCCTCAGGAAGGCCCAGGACCCAGCCTTCTTTCTTTTTTCCCCCCAAAATTGAGGAAGGCCTGGGTTTCTTTCGGTTTAGAGATCTTGTGGCCAATCACCACAGGAAGCAGACAGCAGATGCCTAGGGCCCCATGAGGGTTGCAAAGCCTGTCGGGTGCTGAACTGCAGGGCCTGGGCTCTGGGTGTCCTCCAGTGGGCTCCAGCTCCCTCTCCTGTGTCCCCAGCCTAGGTCACCAGGGCCTGTTCCCCGGGGGTCTTCCCCATACAGGCACTGCCTCTTCCTTTGGCATGGGTTTTGGGCATTTCAAGTCCCACAGTGCAGGACTGAATCCACAAGGGGTGTAGAATCTTTCTTCAGATTTGCCTGGGGTCCAGCAGTGAGCAGGACAGATGCAGCCTCTTCCCTCAGTGGTCCCTTCCCCTCAGGTTGGTGGGGTTGGGGCAGATATGCCTAGTGCTCGTGTGGGGAGCTAAGGCCCAGGCACTGATTTCTGGTTTGACCCCCAGTGCCTGGCACACAGTCACCTTTGCCTGGGCTCCTTTAGAGGTGCCCCCTCCTGCCAGGAGAGCAGGGCAGCAGCTACCGCCTGGGCAGAGGGCACCGCTGCACTGTGGCCCCATGCATTGGACAGAGGCAGACGCCAGCCAAGGGCCTACCTTGTCTGAGCACCAGAGGCACATGGGGCTTATTTCCCCATACCACGCGGGTTCTCACTTAGGTGGAAGCAGGGTGTAGGGTGTGTATACTGGATGAACATCCCAGAAGGGCCAGGGAGATTGCTCAGCAGGAGCTTGGGGTTGAGAATTGCTCCTCATGGTTGACCCAGGTCAGGCCAGGCCGGCCAGGCCTTACATCACCACCTGGACCAGGCCCGGGAAGGGGGGACCTGAGCAAGGTTGCTCTTCGCAGCCTAAGCAGAGCCCAGAGGAGCCAACGACTAGGCTGTCCGCCACACATTTCCCACAGCTGGGCAGCAACGGGACAGCTCAGAAACTGCCAAAGGTCACTGTGCTCCATGCGGCTTTGCCCCTCCCCCACCTCCCGCTGGCCTCGCTTGCTCACCTGGTCTCATAGCTGGACCTGGGCAGCTGATGGGGTCCTGCTCCTGGTTACCAAGCCCCCCTCCTCTGCTTACAGTCTCAGAGAACCAAGTGGAACCCCCATATACCAACCACTCCCATGGGGCACAGCAGCCCTGCCTGCTGCCGCCAGTCAGGGTCAGTTACCATAGCCAGTAGCCTTGCTCCAAGGGCTGTGTAGCTACCTGAGGTGGTGACCCTCCAGCACCCTGGCACACTAGCCATCTTCCTTAAAGGCAGGAAGTTGTCTGCTTGGGCTGGCACAGCCCAGCTCTGGAGTCTCAGCGACCTGTATGGTGGTTTTCTTACAGGTTTGCCAAAAACTGCAAGCATCTGTTGCCACCACAGATGCCCTAGAATTATGGGGTCTGCCGGCTCCCAGGTCTTGCACAGCAAGGTGGCCTATGCATCCCCAGCAGGGCTTGCTTTGCTTCTGGTGGTCTTTTGTGGTTTCCTGTATGTTGGCTAGAGAAGTGACCTTGTGTAGGCCTTTCCTTGAGGCCACCAGATCCTGGGAGGCCCGTCAGGTGTTGAGTTTCTTTCTGGATTGGAAGGTAGAAGATGCCACCAGCTGCCATTTCCTTTGGCGTGTGGGCCTTGGCTTGTTAAACTCCTGCATCTTGTAGCATGGTGGTCAGCAGGCAGGGTGTGCGAGGTGTAGGGTTGGCGTGGGCGCTGAGGGGTCTGCAGGTGTCCCGATCTCTGGGCATTCATGGCTGGCCAGGGCCTGTCTGCCAGGGTTTGCCACTCCTGATGTTCTTTGGGTTGGAATAAAGCGGATGCCCCTGCCAGCAGCTGCACCACATGCTCTGTGCACATGCTGCACCTAGCTAGGGTCTGTTCCTCTTAATTCTCTTGTACAGAGTTGGGCTAGTGCAGTGAGTGGAGGTGTGAGGGCCACTGTCACTATATCTTTTAGGTCAGTGGTTCTCGAGAGGAGACAGTGGAGAGGTCAGGGATGCTGCTGGACTGGTCAGCTGTTCCCAGCAGTGTTGCCCCTCCCAGGTGTGGCTGGCGTTGAGGGCAAGGAATCTGCAGGTCCCCAGGGAGAGAGCCCAGCCTAGTGGGCTACTGGAGGCCCTGACTGCTCGCCACAGCCCATGCACTGCTGTGGATACTGCTCCAGCTGTCAGCGTGCCCCTCTCGGGGCGTGCGGGCCATTCAGCCACTGGCGAGAGGCGACAGTGGCCTGAGCACAGGACTGGCAAGTCCTGTGGAAAAGGTGTTGCCATCACCAGAACTGCTGTGTCTTCGGGACCTGGTCATCTCCACCAGCAGATTTCAGGGACAGGAACTAGGCAGGGATGGAGGCTCTGAGGACTTTCTGTCCACTCGCCCCTCCTCAGTTTCTTCTGCTAGGGTCAGGGGCGGGGGAGCTCCTGCCTGTGCCTGTCCCATCCAGGGGGTGCTATGTCCTCAGCCCCCACCATCATGCTGCCCACACCCCAGCTCTGTGTTGCTTCTGTTGATGGGCAGCTGCTAGCCAGGCAGCGAGCTGTGGAACCCCAGACCCCACTTACTGCCTGCTGTGGGACGCAGGACCCAGGAAGGGGGTGGGGAGGTGCAGGCCTGGTATCCCCGACCTGGACTCATCCAGTGGCATCTGGGATGCACCTCCCCACTCCCCGGAAGTGCCCTAGTCAGGGCTGTTGTGGTTAGGGCTGCCCCTTGGCCCTGGGTGCCAGTGCAGCGCTGATCCCAGCTGGCCCCACTACCTCCTTTCCAGTACTACGCCGAGTGCCATGGCGTCATCTATGTCGTTGACTCCACCGACGAGGAGAGGCTGGCAGAGTCCGAGGGGGCCTTTGGTGAGTGGCAGGAGGCATACCCAGCGTCCACTGAAAAACACCCATGTACCCAGAGCTGGCCTGGGCGGGGGTTGGACCCAGGGGCCGGGGAAGAGAGGAGCCGGAGATGCTGGGCGGCTGGGGCTGGCATGCTCACGCCACCTGCCCACCTTCCCCAGAGAAGATGGTCACCAGTGAGGCACTGGAGGGCGTCCCCATCCTGGTTCTGGCCAACAAGCAGGATGTCGAGGTGAGCCCCTGACCCCTTATGGGTTCCTGGGCATCTCCAGAGGCCTCTGAGCCCCTACCAGGCTGTGTGTGTTGCAGGGAGAAGCAAAGCTCTCTCAACATGTCAAGCCATGTCTGTCCCTGCAGCCCCCGATCCTCCGTACCAACTGCAGGGTTGTGAGCCTCCTGGGTGGGGGAACCCCCAGACCATCTGAGGGCATGACTGGCCTGAACTGGTTGATGGGGGAGGCAGTGCCTTAGGCCATCCACTGGGAGCTGGGGATCAGGTAGAAAACCCTGGAGAAAGGGAAGAGCCCTGGGGCCCAAAAAGAGACCTCCTTTCCGTGGAGCTTGCTTTCACCTACGCAGGGGGAGGGCTAGGGGCTGGCACTGACCAGCACAGCTCCTGGGAACTGGTCACAGTCTCCACTGGACAATGGGCGACCCTGTTGCAGCTGCCACGTGCCACTTGTGGCTGCTGTGGACCCAGCAGTACCTGGTGACTCGCCTGCAGTGCTTTCCAGGTGCACCAGGTTCCCACCTTCTCCGGGCTTCATCCCAGCACTGCAGTCCCGCACACCCTTTGCTTCCCGCATGCCCTTCTGTGCTCAGCTCTGCCTTGGGGGGAAGTGGCCCCTGCAGGGAAGCCCTGAGGGCCTCGTGAGTAGCATGCCCACCACCCCTGCTTGGGGGGGCCTTTGGGACTTGCCCCTTCCCCGCTGTGGCCCTGCCCTCTTCTCCATCTGCAGAGTCCAGGGCAGACAGAGCTGGCGGGCCTGGGTATCCCCTTGGGCCCTCGGTGCTGGCTGCCGGAAGCCTGGGAGCTAGGCCTGGCAGCAAGGGACCGTCTGCGGTCAGTCACGAGCCTGTGCATGGGGTTGGCCAGAGGCTGAGCCCAGCGCTGTGCCCAGCTCCTCACGGCATCCCCTCCACAGACCTGCCTCACCATCCCAGACATCAAGACTGCCTTTGGTGCCTGCGCTTCCAAGATAGGGCGGCGGGACTGCCTGACCCAGGCCTGTTCCGCGCTCACCGGGTGAGTGGTGGGGCCCAGGGGGTTGACAGGGGCTGCCGCGTCTTTGTCGAGCCCCACCTTATGCCCTTGCCACCTCCTCAGCAAAGGGGTGAACGAGGGCATCGAGTGGATGGTGAAGTGCGTCGTGCGCAACGTGCACCGGCCGCCGCGGCAGAGGGACATCACGTAGACGCAGCACACACCCTGGTGGGACACCTTGTCCTCAAGGCTGGGCCGCTCCTTGCCGGCTCCTGGGCCCCCCACTCCTTGGGGTTTGGGGTCTGGTCTGCATCCTTTTCTCTTCTTTCTTTAATTGCTTTTTTTTCCTCTAAGGTGCATTTTTTTCTGTGTCCAGAAAAGCATAGGTGTCTGGGGTCTCCAGCCTTGGGCAATTGGGAGAGCAGGACGGGGGCTGGATTCTGCTCTGTGGGCTCTTGAGAGAGGCAGGGTCATGCATAGGCAGGCTGGCTAGCTCGGGGGAGGGTCTTCTGGCCAGGGGGCTCCTCCAGGCACCCGACTGGGAATGGGGTTTCGGAGCTTCGGAGCAGCCTATGTGGCATGAACCCACAGGCTGTAGCTTCCAGACCGTGAGGCGCCCCTGGGAGCTGTCCCCTCACTTGCTCTGCTGGGGAAACCAGCTGGGGTCCTGGGTTCCCATACAGTCCCCCACCCCCACCCCCACCCAACCTGGCCTCACACCATCTCTACTCCCTTTCCCCTGCAGGCTGGGTGGTGCCCTTGGGGGCACACAGCCCTCTCCAGGCCAGGGGTGGTTGACACAGGTGCCCATCAGGTGATGTCCCAGGTCGTGCCCCTGACCCTACTGTTGGAGTAAGTGGGGTGCTGTCTCCAGGCCCCTGGCTGGCCACGTTTCTTGGTGAGCAGGTTGTTCCCAGAGGTGCCCCCTGTGCCTGGCAGACATGTGCACCTACCACCTGTCTCTTGTCTGCAGACAAAGCACCTGGAAATCTTTCCAGGTTGCTCCTTGGGTTCACCCACCACCTGCCTATGAGTTTGGTCCTCTTGGACCCTATGGGCTGGCCCTGCACTGGGCTGTTACTGGGAGGCTATGTCTGTTGGTGCTGGCAGGAGCAGGTGTGAGGTGTGTACAAAATAAAAATGGGTCTCAGTGGCTCCTGTCCCTCCCTCCTTTGGGCAGGGTGTCCTGTTGGCACAGTGGCCTCAGCATGAGGCCAATACTCTGGCCTCCGGTGCTCTTCCAGGTTGAGGCTGGAGGCAGGGTGATGGGGCATACCCCACCCCACCCCAATATATAGACACACACATAAACACTTCTGGGAAGGGGCCTGGAGAGGAGTTGCTGGGAATGCGGGTGAGTCAGACCTAGGAGCACTAGAGGTTGCATGTATGGGTTGCAGGTGACAGCATCTCATGAGTCAGGGACCACTGAGGTCTCTGCCCCCACCCAGACTTGTCTCACTTCTCTGGGAGTTGCTGCAGCAGCCAGTCGGGGGCTTGGGGCCTGTGGGAGGCCGGGTGTGGGCCTGATGCTTTGTGTCTTACAGGTTACTCAGGAACAGGAAAAGCCCCATATCCCAGAAACCACAGTGGTTGGGGCAGCTTCGGAGCGCTGGGGAAACATCTTGGGAAGCCCTGCTGGGGGGCACAGGCCTGCAGTCCCGTGGTCCCATGACCTCTCTGGGCCCCACTACCCCTGACCCATCCACGTTGGCCTAGACCCCTGGGCAGGACTGGGAGTCCCAGAGGGAGCAGGAGGGACCCTTGGCCACCTGGGAGTGGGGGAAACCACGGCCCTAGATGCTCAGGCAGTCAGCAGCCAGGGCAGTAGAGCCCCTGTGTTCTCATCGCCCTTGGAGATGCCTCAGACTCGGCTAAAGCAAGTATACTAAATGGCTTTATTAAATGTGAACATGGCCGGGGGCTCAGGGCATGGTGGGGAGGAAGTGCTCCTGCACACTGCGCTCTAGTCCCGGTAGCCATGTGGCCCACAGTGCCCTGGCCCCCAAACTGCGCAACTCCACCAGCCACTACTGCAGCTTCAGCTGCAAAGCTGCATGGCCCTTCCCATGCAGAGATGGCCTTCATACCCTCAAGCCCACCAGGGCCTGCTGCAGCCACAGGAGCCTCTGGAAATCCACGAAGCCCATGACTGTGTACTCACACTCCTTGTTCCCTGCGCGGGGTTAGGGCACCGGGTGGGGTCAGGTCCCAGGTGCACCCTGCTCTCGGCTCCCCCTCCCTCCTCGTTGACTGAGTGTGACCTACCTACATATGCCAGGCATTTTCTGGGCCCGGGGTGAGACCTGATCTTAGTGGAGACAGAATGGAAACTTTGCTAGAGTGTGTGGATGCAAAGGAAGAAAAGTCCAGTAAGAGGGCATAGGAGGGTTGGCTGGGGCACTAATCAGAGGCGTGGGACCCAGCCATGAGTATACATGTAGGAGAGCAGACCAGGTGCAGGGGTACCGTCAATGCAAAGGGCCCGGAGTAGGAGCGCACTTGGTGTGTTGGGTGGTCTTGGGAGGGCAAGAGGAAGAGATGAGGGGGCAGGGCCCGAGCATGGAGGCTGGAAGACTTGTCACCATTGCAAGGAGTAAAAAGGGAGCCATCTAGGCACTTGGGCAGTGGGAAAACAGACATGCCGCTTTAAGAGGATCTGCCATCTAGTTACTGTGTGACCTGGGGTAAACCTTCCACCCTGGATCTCAGTTTCCCAACATCACAAGGGAAGCTGCATCATCTGCCTCTCAGGCAGGTGTGGGGGGTGCTGAAGCCCTCTTGCCAAGGCTCCCTGGGTGAGCCACACCCTCACTCCTGACATTCCACTGGCCCTCACAGCGTTAAGGAGGTGAAAGGAAACGTCTTGTGCCCCGAGCTTGGCACGGGCCTGCTTCCCCAGTCCAGAGGCTCACCTGGCTCACTTGACTCCGGGGTGCTGAGCGGGAAGTATGCACAGCTGGTGTGAAGCGCATTGTAGAAGGCAGAGCTGACTTCATCGAGGGCCAAGCCCAGGACTGTGCAGTTACAATGAGATTGAACTGCTAGCTGAGTAACTGCCCGGGAGACACGGCCAGAGCTGCATGTTCTGGTTGGGGGTGCCTGGGGCAGAGCACAGCAGGCTGGAGTCACCAGGCACTAGGAGCATTGGGGTGTGCTTGCTCATGGCCCACGGCTCCCAGCCCAGCCCTTCCCACCATGGGTGGCCCTGGCCTGGACCCACCCACGGAGAGCAGCCACGCCGGCCTTGGGCAGGCAGGGCACATCAGGCAGGCAGAAGCCGGTGGGCGCGTAGAAGCTAGGCCGGCAGCGGCAGGCACAGTTGTGGGTGCTGCTGCATAGCAGCACCTCCTCGTCACAGCTCCCTGCAGTTAATATTGCTGTAGAGGCTGCACACCATGTAGTTCCAGAACTGCATGTAGTGGTGCAGCTGGCACGCACTGCACACCATGTGGCTGCCCCAGAGGCGGGTCCCCTGCATGAAGGTGCCCAGGGGACACTGGCCACATATCAGCCACTCCTGCATCTCATCACGGGAAGGTGGGTGCACCCATTGCAGCCACACACACCGACAGCGCGAGCAGCAGGGTGGGTACCGGATACACACTGGTCCTTTTCGGCGTCCTTATGGAGAATCTCTGCTTGAGCGCATGACTGCAGTCTCTGGGGCACAAGGGGTTGGGCAGGGGTTCATGGATGGCCCCTGCCCTGGTCGAGTCATTGGGCGTGCCGCAGCTCAAGATAATGACCCTGCCCTAACTCTCGCTGCCCATGCACTGCTGCTTGGTGTCACCCTGGCCACTGCTTATATAGGGCAGGGGGCCAGCTGGCCAGCCACAACCCTTAGGAAGTCTCCCATGCAGGAAGGGGTCACGGTGCCCTCCAGATAACAGTGCTGACCCAATTTTCTGCAGTGTCCTGGCCCGCAGCCCCCTTCCCCCACCTTCCATCAACCACCCCAAAGCCCTGTAGGGTCTAGAAGGCAGCTAGACAGGGAACCACCTGCAGGCTCCAATGCCCTCTCTGATGCCCACCCCACCATGGTCTCCCTGTTCAGCTTTCCGAAAGGCGGGGGCTTCACATCTGCCATGAGGTCAGTGAGTGCAGGCAGGGCCTCCATGGCAGGGAGAAAGCTGGGAAAGGACCCTCCACCTCAGATGGGCCCATCACATCCATCTGCTGAGCCAAAGCCAGGATGCACCTGTGCTGGGCACTGCCAGCAGCTTTATTAGAAAGAGCTGCTGGCTCCAGGCAGGTCTGTGGCCCCATGCAGACACCAGCGAGGGCACCCCTCCTGCCAGATCCTGGGCTCAACTGTGAAGGCCCTGGGGTCCAGTCCAGGCCAGGCGCCAGGGAGAGTTCTGGGGAAGTAGCCAGCAGCACACCTGCTGATGCAATGCCACCTCTGGCTTCTCTCAGGCGTGTCGCAGATCCCATGCAGACCAGGCCTCTATCTGCCTGGCTTGTAGGCACTAGGGCCACACTGGGCCAGGATTATGTGTCTGCTGGGCTGTCGGCTGGAGAGATGCTGGTGCCCACCCCACCCACAGGGCATCAAGGAGGCAAGCATCCTAGTTGTGTCTCCAGAGTCAGAGGGTTTCCAGCCAGGCACCTGCCCTCACTGGGGCTCGGGCCAGAAGACCTGTGAGAGGCTCTGCTTCCTGGAGACAGCATGGCAGGCAGGGCAAGTCTTAGAGGTCTGTGGAGACATGGAAGGCGTGCTGGACAGGCTCGTGGGGGAAGGACACCCAGCAAGGAGGGTGCTGTGTCCATGGGGAGCAAGGCTGGGGCTGCCAACCTGGAGGAGACGACGCCAGCAGGTCTGGCAGCGGTGGAAGTCGCAGGCAGGGCACTGGAAGGGCACCTCATTCTCCGCCCCGCACCCCAGGCACCTGGAGCCTCCTGCAGAGGCCACCCGTGAGCACGTGGGCCCTGCTGTCCCATGGCCGAGGGTATGAGGCCAGTCCAGACAGCCCACACAGCCCCACCAGCAAGACATACCCCACTCGGACTCCATGTGGCCACGGGGGGGCATGGGCACCTGGCTGGGCCCCACACCATCAGCCAGCTGCCTGTGGAGGTAGGAGGAGGAAATCTTGCTCTGGACCTTCCCAGATTTCTCAGACAGTGAGGGGCCTGGAGAAAAAGAACGCATTTCTAAGGAGGGCCATGAGGTGCCATGGGGTGCTGTGGAGTGTCATGGGGCTCCCCTGAGATAGGGCAGCAGGCACCCCCAGAGGACACCCTACCTGGCTGGGGCACTGCCATGGCCCCCTGGCCAAGGTCAGCTGGGGTCCCAGGGCCAGTGGGCACGGCCAGGGTCTCCTGTGGGGGTCCCGGAGGCTCTATGTCCCCGCCTGGGGCAGGCAGGCCCGTCAGGTCCATGCACGTCCGCCAGAATTGCTGCTTGTGGTGTGGGCGCACGAACACACCAAATCCTGCAGGGTGGACACTCAGCGGGCAGGTCCCCATGTGGGGCCCTCCCAAGGAAACCCCAACAACCCGCGGACCCCCCACCCCGCCAGCCACTTGCTCTGCAGCAGAGGGAAGTCCTCAGGCCTTGCGGTGGTGAGTGCGGCCACCACGGCCATGGCCTTGTCATAGTCGTCATCCCTCTTGTAGTCTGCCAGTGCCACCAGAAGCTGGCTGCAGCCCGCAGGTCCCAGAGCCCTGCGGGCATCGGCCAGGTAGGTGGCCACAGTAGGTGAACCCCACTTCTCGGGGCCTGGGAGGCTGGCCAGCTCTCCTAGAAGGAGAGGCCAATGACCCTCAGGCTGCCCTATTCTCTTTGGGGATCCTTGAGGGCCCTTCACAATAACTGTCCCCTCACCCCCACAGCCCAGCAGGAAACTGAGGCCAGGATGCCCTCCAGACACTGGGCCCCAGTGCCCTGCTGAACCGTGGCTCAAAGGAAGTCTCTCAGAACTGTGGGAAGCCCCCCATCCCAGGTGCTCTGCAGGGCCCCTGGCCAGGGCTCAGGTACCTGCAATGGGCAGCCAGGTGGCCAGGTGGGGCACCCCCTGATTCAGGTGCTCGGTGGGGTCCAGCTGTCCAGCCGCATCCTCAGAGAGGGTCAGCTTGGGGTCAGGCTTCCTCGTTCCTGAGGAAATGGGTCAGCTCAGGGCCAATTCCCAAAATCCCAGAGGAAAGAAGTGGGTCTGGCGCTCCAATACTCCTCAGACTGTACAGCACTCACCTCTGGGGTTCTGGGCTGACTGTGTCCTCTGCCCCCGGGGAAGGTCTGGCTGGGGGCGGCGGCCACAGCCCTGGCCAATTAGCTGGAGACAGGCTGCATCAAACTGCTGCTTGTGGTGAGGTCGCACAAACTGGTAGAAACCTGTGGAGTGGGGAGGGGTTAGCCCACATCAGGACCTGGTGTCCAGGACTGCTTGCCCAGCACTTTCCCTACGGAGCAGGACTGCCCCCCTTGGGACACTTCCTGATCTGTATGGAGCCCTCTGCCCGGTGCCCTCCACCCTGGGTTGGGGGGGCACCTCGGAGCAGGCCGTGCTTCCCTGGATCCTCGGCAAAGAGCAGCCGCAGTTGGGCCACCAGGGAGGGGAGGTCATCGGAGCTCTTGTAGGCCTGCAGGGCCTGGGTAAAGGTGGTGAAGCTGGCCTGACTCAGCGCCCGCTTCACAGCCGCCATGAACAGCTTGGCCCTGCCCGCTTGCTCCCCCGAGGCCGGCTCCCGCTCCTCCTACAGGACATGCAGCCGGGTGACCATGTCAGCCGTGGTGAGGCCCAGCCATGGGCAGCCATAGGAGCTGGGGCATGGTGGGTGCCTGTACGGCCCAGGGTCTTTGAAGAAGGTCCACGACATGACAGCACCAGACCCCCAGTCCCCACCTGCCGGTCATGTGACCCCAACTCAACCCTCAGTTCCACTGAGACACTGGCAGAACCCACTGCCGCCCTCTGCTCACACCCAGTGGCTCAGCCTCTGGAGAGGCCCCAGCCCAGGGTGCTCAGCAGGGTGGTGACCATGGAGGTCTTTCCTTGGTGACAACCCCTTGTGCACCACACCTCTTGGGAAGCAGCAAGGCCAAGACTGCATCTGCTTTTCCTTCCCCATGCTGGTCTCACGGGCTGAGGGCTTGCATCAGCAGACACTCAGGGACAGGGCCATACCTCACAGCTCCCCCACAACCTGCCGGGCCCCTGCCACTCTGCCCAGAGGGATGACAGCTCACCAGGGCCCTCCCCAATCTCCTCGGGAACAAGAGCAGCGAACCACCCCATACGCTGCCCAGCTCTTCCCAGAAGCCTGGGGCCAGCTAGCGGCAGCAGCTTCTGCAGCTGTCACGAGGCTGCCCCTAATTGCTCCTACGTAGGCTGGGAACAGACACTGCCCACATCAGGCCTGTCGTGTCCACTCCTTGCAAAGAGCACCTGGCCAAGTCCAGAACTGCCCCCAAGACCAGCCCAGGATACCTTCTGCAGAAGGAAATGTCTCCTTCCAAACCCATGACCTGCCACAACCCTGTTAAAAGTGGGGAACTGGAAATCTTATCTCCTGGTGAGAAACCTAGGACTTGCAAAAAACGAAGGCAAAACTCAAGTCCAAATCTAATCCCATGTCTAGAGAGCCCCCGGATTCCATGAAGCATCCCAAACAGTCACGGCCACGCCACCACTGGCCGGGTCCAAAGGTGGGGACAGAAGCCCAGGTTCTCACAGGTACCTGGCGTGGGAAGAACGGGCTGGCGGTGGGGCTGCTGAGTGAAGGGAGACTTAGGGCTCATCCCACATGAGCGACAAGTGTGGGAGACCCCCACCACAGGCCTTTGGGGGTAGGGGAAGGTGCAGAGGTCTCTGGAGGGGCCGGTGCTGAGGCCACCTGGCTCTACTCTCTAGCCTGCGGTGATATCAGCACCAAGGGGCAGATGGGAGATCTGTATATATTTTTGCAACCATTTTTGTGTCTGAAACTACCGCAAGA
The DNA here is from genome assembly GCF_023851605.1 of Tamandua tetradactyla. NCBI lineage: Eukaryota > Metazoa > Chordata > Mammalia > Pilosa > Myrmecophagidae > Tamandua > Tamandua tetradactyla. Next base: position 61,153,246 of record NC_135327.1, on the reverse strand, counting down.
TAAAAAGTTAAAGAAATCTTGGCGGCCTGTCAATCAAATTCCTCGGACACCCAAGGACTAAGACTCTAACCCCCCCCAGGGTGTGGGACCTGCAAACACTATGGACCCAGGTCGGACGGAGCCCAGGGGGTGCTGGGAGCCTGTTGGAGACAGGCCTTGTCTGTAAGATACCTGGAATTCTTTTTAAACATTCCAGCCAAAAAAGGAAAGGCAGGAAGGGTAGCTGTATTGGCACTGCTGTGGTGAGGCTGCTGTGCCCCTCTGCTGTGTGCACAATGATTCCATGACGACATAAGACAGAGGCAGGGGCCAGCACTGCCAGCTTCCATGTGGCATCCCAGAGCCTGGAGGGGTCCACCTGCAGGGGTTGCCAGCAGCCAGGGGATCATGGCTCCCCTGCTGCTCCGGCCCCTGGCCCCTGCAGGCTCTGGCTGCAGGGCCTGCTCGCTGACCACCCCCCCACAACAACCCCCCACGTGGTCTCTGCCTACCAGGCCACTGACAAGTTTGATCCTCTTCCTCCCACTTCGTGGAGCCTCAGCCAGCCTCTTCTCAGACTGGAGGGACAGGGTGGAGTAGCGGTACACCTGGAGATACAGGACCACAGTTCATCCCATGCCCTCGGCCCTTTGCCTGAACCACACCAGGCACTCTGGGGTCTTAGCTGAGGCCCAGGTAGCCTATGGGTAGTAATGTGCCGTCGCAGGGTTGGGCATAATGGTTTTATGGTAATGAAGGTACCTGACAGGAAAGGGACACCTGGGGCTCAGAACACGGGAAGCTGGCTGGGGCAGGAATCCAAGCCAGAGAGCAGAAGTGGGGAGGAGAAGGGGAAACGCCTTTCAGAAGGAGGCAGAAAGCAGCTTCTGTGCAAAGGCTCTGGGGGAGAGGTTCCCTCTTGGAACCAGAGTTACGGCCCAGACTAAGGCTCAGAGAGCTGGTGAGAAGAGCTAGACCATGTGGCTCCATGCCAAGCTGATGCCCAGAAAAACCCAGGAGGGACACACAGGGCAGGGTAGAGTGTGGTCCAGACAGCCTTTAGGGTGTGGACATAGCACAGTAATGTGTATGCTGAAACCCCCTGCCTGGGGACCTGGAAGCGAAGACAGAGTGCAGTCCAGGGCAGGGTTGGAGAAGGCCGAGTATGTGGTCCATGTCCAGGGCACCAACCCATGCCACAGAGATGGAGGAAAGGGAGAGGAGGAGGAGAAGTAAGCTAGCCTGCACACTCACTAGCTCCTCTGCAGGGAGTGCCCCATCCTCGAGCCCCCCGGCCTGCTGTTCGTTGTGCTCCAGGGCGGCCAGCAACCCTGGGGGCCTCCGCTGGATACCCGCTGACCCCTGCTCATACTCCACATACAGGCTGTTCTCGGCATCCATGGCGGCGGCCGGGAACCCTGTAGGCAGCAGCGGGGGTGGGGCTCAGTCTGGCACCCAGGGCCCCCCTCTGCAGTGACACCCCTCCACAGGACTGGCTGCAGCCCCACTACCCGTGCCGCGGCATGCAGACCTCACATACCCTCCGGCCTCTGCCTTAGGCTGGGTACGTGTACATCTAGGGTCTTGGCTTTCCTGGCTGGAGCTGGAGGGCCTGAGAGCACAGCCCCTGTGGCGGCCCCTACCCTGTCAGCCAGGCTCGGGGTAGCAGCCTGGGGGATGGGCACTGGCACCTGTCATGGAGGATTAGAGGCATGTGAGGGTGGACAGGGAGGAGGTGCCCTCTCTGTGTCTCAGGCTGGGCGCACAGCCCGCAGGGGTGTGTGGGAACTCACAGTTCTCTGAGCCGTGCGGAAGAACTGGGCCACATCACGGATGACAGGGCCAAAGCTGTCGTACACCTTGACATAGGGGCGCACCCAGGAGGGCAGCTGGGCTCTGGCGTCAGCAGAGGCGAACCTGGCAGGTAGGCATGGCCATCAGTCCCAGAGTCCTCTCGACGGGGACCCTAGGTTGCACCCTGCCCGGGTAAACTCAGGTTTGGGATCCTGAGGTCCCAGTGAAGAACCAGACCCCATGGCAAGCAGCTCGGGCTCCATAAGGGGAGGTAGCCCTGAACTGCCCCTGCCCTGCGCCAGAAGCCCTCCCACAGAAGCCCCAGAATGGCCACTGGGGAGAAAACAGGGTCTGATGGGGCCACCTGGGCCTTGGCAGGGCAAGACAGGAAGGGCCCAGGAGCGCCGCCCAGCCGCAGCAGCATGTATACCTGTGATCACAGAGAAAGACAGCCCCGTAGTCCTGGCGGTGCCGGATCACCCGCCCGATGGCCTGGTTCACGGCCCGGGAGGCCTGCTGCCGGTACCACTCATGTCCGGAGAGGAACTGCGAGGGGGATGTGGTCACGGCAGCCCTGGGGGAGGAGCTGCCCTGCCCCAACCAAGCCCTGGCCCCTCACCTGCACCCCAGCCCCGCCCTGGCCTTTCATCTCGTCTAGGAACTGCATCTTGAGGACGACCCGGGGGTCCATGCGTGGTGGGAACGGGAGGCCCGTGATGACCACACCTCGGCCATTGCTGTCTGCAAAGTCCAGCCCCTCGCTGGCCTGAGGGACAGGGACAGAGGCTGCCGTGGAAGCAGAAGACACTCCTCCCTTGGACAGAGCTCCCAGGCAAGACTTGCTCCCACACAATAAACCAGACCCCAGGGCTAGGGGCTGGCTCATGCTCCGGCCCAGGGTCCCCCATGACCCCCAACCCCCAAGGGGCCCAGCTGCAGCCTCACCTTCCCCCGGCACACGGCCAGGAAGGCAGCCCCACCAGCCCCTGGGGAGGCAATTCTTGCATAATAGGCGTCCATGACCTGCAGGGAGAGCTGCTCAGCGGGGCTACCTGCCCCTTTCCGAGAAACGAGGTCATCCCGGCCAGAGGTGCTGGCAGGTCCTAGGGACATCTTTTTAGGGGGTACTCACTGGCTGCCCCTGTCCTGCCCCCAGGGCTTGGTCATGGACCCTAGGGCAAGGGAGCAGGAAGGAGAAACTTCTCTTCAGGATGCCCACCCCTTGGACACAGGTTGGCTTCCACAGCTGCCACGCTGTGTCCAAACTGGCACCAGCTGCTCCCAAAAGATGGCCTGGCCCCAACTGGACCCAGAGGGCGGCACCCAAGCACGCCAAGGTCCTCCTCGGGGACACCACACAGCAGGTAGGAACCACCAAGCACCAACCTCTGCAAAGCCACCTTTGCTTCTTGGCTCCACAAATATCGGCTTCAGCTCCTCGATCTTTCTGGCAAAATCCCGGGCCTGTCGGGGGAAAGGCTGGCATGAGAACCACAGGCACCTGGTCGTTCCATATCTGCCTCACCCTTGACAAGCAGGGTGACTGGCCCCAGCTTTCTCTGTCTCCTCAGAAACACGGAGGCGCTCAGCCCTGCCTCGCCCTGCTGGACCCGCTGCCATGCTTGGGGCCCACCCTCCTGCCCCCACAAGCTCAGGCTGGACCTGGGAGGAGGGACGCACCCGCCAGAACTCCAGGCTCTTCTCCATGACAGGGTAGGAAGGGAAGAAGACCAGGAGGCCATGGGGGACGACACGCACAATGTTTCCTGGCATTAGGGACCACAGCCTTGGTCATGGCAGGGCCAGGTGTCTGCAGAGGCCCCCACTGCTCACGAGGGCCGGGCTGAGTTTGCAGGTCCCTACCAGGGACAGCAACGTGCAGGCAGGCCTAGGTGGGGGGGCGGGCAGTGGGGAACAAGGTGGGGGACAGCGAGAGGGGGACAAGGGAGCCCAGGGCAAGATAGGACAACCCAGACAGGGAAGGCAGGCTCCCGGGGCTGGGGATAGGCCCTCCGGCAGGGACGCTCACCAACTGCCTTTCCCAGGGAGGACAAGCATTCCTCTGAAAATCTGCGCAAAGAGAGACTGCTATGAGGAGCCTTCGTTCTTGGCCTTTCTCAGGTAAGGAAGTGGTCCTGGCAGTCCTGGCAGGTCCACTTCGCAGCCCGGAGCTCCCATGAACCCTCAGGCCAAGGGGCCAACCAGGTGGCCCTCTGCATTCCTGCTTAGGATTGGACTGGGCTCCCCTGGGGCCTAGGCCAGTGCCCTCGCCATGTCCCTGGTCAGCCAAATGATGACAGCCAGTGCCTAGGATGGCCAGAGCCATGCAACCCTGCTCCTAAACTCCCCAGGTCCCCAGGGTTTGCCCATCTCTGGTCCCCTCAGCTGCTTCCTTGTACCCTGTTGCCAGGGCTCGGGGCTGTGGGTCTTGGGTTCGCAGGCCACATCTGGAAACCCTGCTTTAACACACACATCCCCCCCCCAACTGAGTCCCACCTGGCCCCTTCAGGGGAAGCGAGGCTCTGGCCCTTCCAAGCCCCCAGCCCTGCTTACAGAGGAGAAGCTTGAGGCCAGGTCCTGACCCCCTGCCCTGTAGCAGAGCCCACCCCTCACCAGGCCCAGCCCCTCACCGTTTGTCAAATGCAGAGCTCAGCTGGGCCCCGTCAGGTCCCCTGGGGACGATCCCCACCCAGATCTGGTGCTCCTCGATGACGTGCGGGTTCTCCAGGCTGACTGGGAAAGGGCTGGGCATGGGAGCCAGGGGTAGGGCAGGGAGTGAAGCACAGGCTTCCTCCTAGGGCTTCTGGCCCACAAGCACCCCCAGGGGACCTGGCCTCTGAATTGGGGGAGCTCAGACCTCCTTCAGATGTGGGAACAGCCATGGAGGGTGGGTCTGGGGACCTGAGCCCACCGTGGTCACCTGTCTGACTCTCTTCTGAGCAGCCAATACCCTGCATCACCCTCAGCAGCCTCCAGAGCAGCTCCTTACATCTGCATCTCCAAGGCGAAGGAGGACACGGGGGCCAGCGTGCCACTGGTGAGGATTAGGGAGCGGACACCCTGGCGGATGAGCTCCTGCATGGTGTGACCAGGGCTGAAGCACCAGTAGCTCAACACCTTCCCTGTAAGGGGCAGCACGTGAGGACAGGGATTTGGGGGGGCCCTGCCCAGGAAAGTCCCTATATCTGCACTGCCTTACAGGTACTGGCCAGCAGACCCCACGGCCGCCTCTCCAGGCTCACAGGGAACCTGGCTGCCTCCTGTCCACTCTGCATGGCATGAGAGAGTAGCACATGGGCCAAGATGCTCCAAGAACTCAGGCAAAGCTCACCAGAGCCAGCTCAAAATCGACCCCACGTGTCCTTGGGCTCACATTAGAGCCAAGCATATCAGCAGGCCTTTCCATGGGGGTCCCAGGCTCTCCCCAGTTCCAAGAAACAGAAGGCCTTGGTGGGCACCAGAGTGTAGTGGAGTGCATGAAGCAGATGCTCAAAGGTGCCCCCACTGCCCTCCCACCAAAGGAGCAGCGCCTCACACCTGGAAGACCCGTTTCCAGAGGCCTCTGGGAGCAGGAAGGCCACAAGGGTACCTTGAGTTTCATCAAGAATAAATAAAACCATGGGGACACATTAGGACCCCGGCTCCAGAAGCAGCAGCTAGGGGCTGAGCGGCACCCAAGAGCGTGGCCCTCGCTCTCCAAGGGCACACAGGACCCCTCAGGGTACACAGCCCCAGTTTCCAGCAGCTCTGGAAGCTAAAGAAGCACATGCAGGATGACCTTAAACACAACTCCACAGTCTGCACTAGGGGCCGAAGGCAGGACAGTACACTTTCTGAAAAGCGCAAGACCACTATCCAACTTTGGGACCAGCTCTGCTTTGCCATGAGGAGAGGACACAGGCCACCCCGCAAAGCAAGACGAGCTGTGGGTGGCGGGGAGCACCCTTGCCCAGGACCCAGGAGGGTGTGGCCGGCCCAAGGAGGGAACAGTAGAGCTGCCACAGAAACCCGACAAAGTGTGAAGGTGGCAGCTATGTCCCTGGGCAGTCCCACCTCAGGGCAACCCCTTCCCTGCCCGCTTTGGTTCCCCCTCACTCACACATAATCTTAATTCCCAGTAACTACAGAATTGGAACAATTTCCAACTGTCCAGCTGTTTTCAAGAACTCAAGCGAGCTCAGGAGTGGTGGGGGCAGCGGGCACAGAATGCCCCCACCTACTGCAAAACCTGCACCGCATCTTGGAAGCGGTGGAGAACCCCAGCCCAACCTGGGAGAGGGAGTGTATACAGAGTGGTATAAGGGGGCTGGGCCAGTCAGGCAACCCCCGTGGGCCTCGCAGAAGCCATCTTCAGGTGGAAGGCCAGGCTTGAGTGCTGTGGGGCACTCACTAAGCAGGTGCCGGACCCACCTCCCCACAGCCATCTTTGTCCTGCAGATTGCAGCCAAGGGGGCCAAGCCCCAGCTTCCCTCCCTGGCCTCCCAGGCCTATATAGCTGGGCTGATTCAGAGCTTGACACCCACATACGGGGAGAGGTGGGGACCCAGAGCCATCCTCACATGGCACTGGCCAGAACTCACACCAGAGGAGTGGCATGTCCTCTTGGGGCAAATACAGGCACTGGCCGCTTTACCAGAGGCCTTGCTCTGTGCTGCATGCCGTGTGCTGTAGGGTTCCAATGGGCCGTTGGGGAGGAAGGGCACTCCAGGAAGAGTGGAAGGGCTTGTGCAGGAGCACAGCAGCAAGGCTGCACTGGAGAGTATGGGCAAGGGGAAAGATGTGTGGGCAGGGTGGGGCTGGGCCCAGAGGATGTCGGGGGTCTGGGGAGTTCCAGCCCACAGGAGGTAGAGGACACCTGGATGCAGGACCAGCTGCTCCTAAAGCGTCAGCCCTGAAAACCCCACCTGAAAATTCGGTGATGCCAATCCTGCGAGCACCAGGGGGAACCTGGCTGTAGCCACCTGGCCAGAACATTCTGCCCAGCTGGATAGCACCTGGGCAGGCCCAAAGGTGGCAGAGGCACAGACACCCGCTGCTGTGGCACCCGAGTGGCACCCTGTCTCTGCCAACAAGAAGCAGGTGCACCAATGATGCTCTTGGGCAAGACGTGTCCTTGGAGTGCGGGTGACCTGTGCTGTGGCCTCCCCATGCTGGGAGGTGGCCAAGAGAATAGAAGCACCACGCCCAGTGCCAGGCAGGGCTCTCCCTGCAGATGGAAGACTGGCTTTGCCAAGGAACATGTCCGTATGCCCAGTACATGCCAGGTGCAGGGAGGGTGTGGCTGTCCAGCTTACCACCAGCCCCTGGGACTCAGGGCCTCTTCTGAGGCCTCCCACAGCTCTAACAGCTCTGACCTTGGTGCAGGTGTGTGAGGGGCACAGCCCTAGAGTGGGCTGAGCACAGGGAGAAACTGGCTAGGACCAGCTCACCAGATGGCCAACTGGGCATGTACACCTGCCCTGTGGCTTCACAGCCAAGACCACACGAGCCCCAGGGCCAGTACCTGGCTTTCTGGCAACAGCAGCACCCCAGGCATCTGACCGCTGAGCTCTTCTCCACTGACCAGTGTCAGGGTGAATGTGCACCTGGGGAAATGTGCACAGGGTCCCAAGACCGTCCGAGGCGCCGGCCCACCATAATCACCCAGCCCTGAGGGTTCCCCTGGCACCAGAGGCAGCTCCTACCTTGTAGGACCTTGAGAACCCCTGCCCCATCGTGGAACTGGGGGTACTCTCAGAGGTGTCAGTGCTGAAAACAATCTGGAAAGCAGAGACAGAGATGCAAGTCAGTATGGCACATGGCAGATCAGGAGATGGGTCAGGAGCTGGCGGAAGGTGAAGGTCCCCCCTGATGCCCAGGACACAGAGGCAGCAGGCAGGGTCTGGCACCAGCAGGGGCGACCTGAAAGCATATGAGGTGCTGCTCAGCTTGTGGAGTGGCTCAACACACAAAGACAGACTCTTGGCCATCATCTGGCTCTCCTACTTCTGCCTCCGAGCCCGGACAGCACTGCGTCAAGTGGTCCTGGGTCAAGGGGCAGCCAAGGCCTCCCTGAGTGCTGCAGCCCAGCACTGACCATGGGAAGCCCCTGGGCTCACACCTGCCTGTCCACTTTTCCCCTCACCTGACAGTAAATAACCCACTGTGTCATCCCTTGCCCCCTCTCCAAAGGGATTGATATCCCCACACTAGAAGAAGTGGCAGCCCCTGAGCCCCTTGACCACTGTCCACTCCCATCCCATGAACTGGCCCTCCTCAGTAGGGCCTTGGCTCACCGCCATGCCCACCAGGCCACGGCCGGACGCAGCACGACAGGTGCCAGGGCAGCCCTGCATAGGGACAGCTCAAGGAAATGGGTAAGCAGCGACAGGAAGCAGATGGAGAGTGAAAAAGATGATGAGTTTACTCCTAGGAGGAATGCACTGACATTTAGGTTTAGGTAACATAGTGGAACTGTGATGTCAGCCAATGCAAGAAGGAGGAACCAATACTGGAAAAAACCACAGACACTCCAGTGTGCTGAACAGCATGAGTGTCTATCTAGAAAATCCCCCCAAATCAACTAAAAAACTCCTGTAATTAAAAGGAATATTTAATAAGATAGTTTCAAATAAGATCAGCACACAAAAACTAAAGAGGTTCTTATATGCTAGCAGTAATGGGTTTAAAATATCCCTTTCACAATAGCAACAAAATGTCTATCATACCTGGAAATAGTCTAGAAATTCACTGTGCTTCCTACAGAAAACAAACAATGACATTTTCCGGAAGAACACAGAGACATGAATAATTTCGTGAAAAGAAACACACGTGCTAAATGGCGCTCAGTTAAGAAGTGGCTGGCGAAGATGGCGGCTTAGCAATGTGCGTGTTTTAGTTCGTCCTCCAGAACAACTACTAAATAACCAGAAACAGTACAGAACAGCTCCCGGAGCCACAACAGTGACCACACACACAGCGTACCCCAGTCTGGACCAGCTGGACCGGCTGTGAGTCTCCGGAACTGTGAGTTCCCCAAGCCATGGCGTACGGCGCCTGGCACCCCTCCCCCACAGGGGGCTTCCCGGAGGGAAAGGAAAGACATTCTAACAGTAGCAGGGACTAAGTCCAACCAAACACCAATTGTGGCATTAATAAACAAATTCTGACTACTAAAAATAGGCACCCATCTCAGGCAAAACTGGTCAAGGCAGAGGTCGCTTATTGGGCTAACCGAAAAAGAGGAAAGGGAGACGAAACGGAGGTTTCTGTGGCTGTTTCTACGGAGGATTGGCTGCCTCTGGATTCAGCGGTGGGACTACTCGGGCTGCAACTGCCCCAGGTATAGGCAAAAACAGACTGCTTTCAGGGCTGTTTCCTGCCTGTGCCTTCCCCAGGGGAGGGGTGAAGCCCAACTTAGGTGGAATCCCTCTCTCAAGGAATTCAGAACCCAGGGCTTGGCAATTTGAAGCCATTAAAACCAGTCTACAACCTCTCCTCTGTCTCCACCACACTCCCAGCAGGGAGAGCCTTCTAAAGTTAAAGGAGCCACAACATCTTTTGCTGGTGGGACCCACAGGCAGACAAGAGCCACATACTGGGCAGGATAAGAAAAACAGAGCCCAGAGACTTCACAGGAAAGTCTTTCAACCTGCTGGGTCTCACCCTCAGGGAAAACTGATGCAGGTGACTCCTTCCCCCTGATAGGAGGCCAGTTTAGTCCGGGAAAACCCGGCTGGAGTCTGTAATACCTATGTAGACCCTCTTAAGGGTGGGGAGGGAAAAGGCACCTTACAAGCAGGACAAGAAACAAGAAAACAAGAACTGAAAAATTACCCTGTTAAACAAAACTTAAGCTAGAGGCCCAGAAAAGGTTGAACTGAAGGTCAAAGAAGAGATAGACAAAAAACTCATCTAGCAAGAAAACCCTAGGTAAGATAAGTGAAAGCAATCTCCAGAATAAAATAATTAAGGTAATTGAATGTCTAGACACCAGCAAAAGATAACAAATCACACCAGGAAAATTGAAGATATGGCCCAGTCAAAGGAACAAACCAATAATGTAAATGAGATACAGGAGCTGAAACAATTAATTCAGAATATACGAACAGAAATGGAAAACCTCATCAAAAACCAAATCAAAAAAAAAAAAAATCAAAGAAAAAAAAAACCAAATCAATGAATTGAGGGAGGATATGAAGAAGGCAAGGAATGAACAAAAAGAAGAAATGGAAACTCTGAAAAAACAAATCACAGAACTTATGGGAATGAAAGATATAGTAGAAGAGATGAAAAAAACAATGGAAACCTACAGCGGTAGATTTCAAGAGACAGAGGTTAGGATTAGTGAACTGGACAATGGAAGATCTGAAATCCAAAAGAAACAGAAACTATAGGGAACAAATGGAAAAATATGAGCAGGGACTCAGGGAATTGAATGATAATATGAAGCGCACAAATATACGTGTTGTAGGTGTCCTGGAAGGAGAAGAGAATGGAAAAGGAGGAGAAAAACTAATGGAAGAAATTATCACTGAAAATTTCCCAACTCTTATGAAAAACCTAAAATTACAGATCCAAGAAGTACAGTGCACCCCAAAGAGAATACATCCAAAGAGACGTTCTCCAAGACACTTACTAGTCAGAATGTCAGAGGTCAAAGAGAAAGAGAGGATCTTGAAAGCAGCAAGAGAAAAGCAATCCATCACATACAAGGGAAACCCAATAAGATTATGTGTAGATTTCTCAGCAGACACCACGGAGGCGAGAAGACAGTGGGATGATATATTTAAATTACTAAAAGAGAAAAATTGCCAACAACGAATTCTATACCCAGCAAAATTGTCCTTCAAAAATGAGGGCGAAATTAAAACATTTTCAGACAAAAAGTCACTGAGAGAATTTGTGACCAAGAGACCAGCTCTGCAAGAAATACTAAAAGGACAGAACAGCTCCCAGAGCCATGACAGAGATCAAAAAGACAGCGTATCCCATCCTGGAACGGCTGACTGGCTGAAAGAACCCACTCCGGCGAGATCGCTGAGGGGCGCGGGGTTCCCCGGGCGGGGCGGCAAAAGCGGCCGGAGTCCATCCCTTCCTCCTTCCCGGGCCAGATGGCAGAATTGGGCAGGCGGTCCCCTCAAGCTGCAGCGGCTGGCACCCCCACCACGCGCGGCCCCCCGGACCAACGGAGAGAATTGGATCGGAAATCCCCAGGCCGCGGAGAACGGTGACGGGGGGGGGTCCCTTCCAAACACATGACTCCCCGGTCCGGCTGGGAACAGTGCACTTTCCCGGGCCACGGCGGCAGGCGCCCTCCGGCCATGCTTGGCGTCCCGGGCCAACTAGGAAATTCGGACGGGTACTCTCACGGGCTGCGGAGGCCGGCGACCTTCCCCGCGTTCGGACCCCCGGGCCGGCTGGCACTCTTCCAAGCCGCTTCGGCTGGCGAACCCCCCCCACGGCGAGAGTTTTCCAAAGGTAAAGGACCCACAGCACCTTTTACTGGTGGGACCCGCAGACAAACGTGTGCCACGAGCACCACCTACTGGACAGGATAAGAAAAACAGAACCTAGAGATTTCACAGAAAAATCTTTCAACCTCTTCGGTCCAACACCCAGGGAAATCTGACTACATGCCCAGACGCCAGCAGAAGATAACGGATCACGCTCAAAAAATTGAAAATATGGCCCAGTCAAAGGAACAAACCAATAGTTCAAATGAGATACAGGAGCTGAGAGAACTAATGCTGAATATACGAACAGAAATGGAAAACCTCTTCAAAAACGAAATCGATAAATTGAGGGAGGACATGAAGAAGACATGGGCTGAACAAAAAGAATAGAAAAACTGAAAAAACAAATCACAGAACTTATGGAAGTGAAGGACAAAGTAGAAAAGACGGAAAAAACAATGGATACCTACAATGATAGATTTAAAGAGACAGAAGATAGAATTAGTGATTTGGAGGATGAAACATCTGAATTCCAAAAGGAAACAGAAACTATTGGGAAAAGAATGGAAAAATTTGAACAGGGTATCAGGGAACTCAAGGACAATATGAACCGCACAAATATACGTGTTGTGGGTGTCCCAGAAGGAGAATGGAAAAGGTGGAGAAAAACTAATGGAAGAAATTATCACTGAAAATTTCCCAACTCTTATGAAAAACCTAAAATTACAGATCCAAGAAGTGCAGCGCACCCCAAAGAGATTAGACCAAATAGGCATTCTCCAAGACACTTACTAGTTAGAATGTCAGAGGTCAAAGAGAAAGAGAGGATCTTGAAAGCAGCAAGAGAAAAACAATCCATCACATACAAGGGAAACCCAATAAGACTATGTGTAGATTTCTCAGCAGAAAACCATGGAAGCTAGAAGACAGTGGGATGATATATTTAAATTACTAAGAGAAAAACTGCCAACCAAGACTCCTATATCCAGCAAAATTGTCCTTCAAAAATGAGGGAGAAATTAAAACATTCTCAGACAAAACGTCACTGAGGGAATTTGTGACCAAGAGACCAGCTCTGCAAGAAATACAAAACGGAGCACTAGAGTCAGATACGAAAAGACAGAAGAGAGAGGTATGGAGAAGAGTGTAGAAAGAAGGAAAGTCAGATATGATATATATAATACAAAAGGCAAAATGTTAGAGGAAAATATTATCCAAACAGTAATAACACTAAATGTTAATGGACTGAATTCCCCAATCAAAAGACACAGACTGGCAGAATGGATTAAAAAACAGGATCCTGGGCGGGCCGCGGTGGCTCAGCGGGCAAGAATGCTTGCCTGCCGTGCCGGAGGACCCCGGTTCGATTCCCGGCCCCAGCCCATGTAAAACAAACAAACAAACAAACAAACAAACAAGCAAAAAATAATAAAATAAAATAAAAAAAAATTTAAAAAAAAAAAAAAACAGGATCCTTCCATATGCTGTCTACAGGAAACACATCTTAGACCCAAAGATAAACATAGGTTGAAAGTGAAAGGTTGGGAAAAGATATTTCATGCAAATAACAACCAGAAAAGAGCAGGAGTGGCTATACTAATATCCAACAAATTAGACTTCAAATGTAAAATAGTTAAGAGACAAAGAAGGACACTATATACTAATAAAAGGAACAATTAAACAAGAAGACATAACAATCATAAATATTTATGCACCGAACCAGAATGCCCCAAAATATGTGAGGAATACACTGCAAACACTGAAAACGGAAATAGACACATATACCATAATAGTTGGAGACTTCAATTCACCACTCTCATCAACGGACAGAACATCTAGACAGAGGATCAATAAAGAAATAGAGAATCTGAATATTACTATAAATGAGGTAGACTTAACAGACATTTATAGGACATTACATCCCACAACAGGAGGATACACCTTTTTCTCAAGTGCTCATGGATCATTCTCAAAGATAGACCATATGCTGGGTCACAAAGCAAGTCTTAACAAATTTAAAAAGATTGAAATCATACACAACACTTTCTAAGATCATAAAGCAATGAAGTTGGAAATCAATAATAGGCAGAGCGCCAGAAAATTCACAAATACGTGGAGGCTCAACAACACACTCTGAAAGAACCAGTGGGTCAAGGAAGAAATTACAAGAGAAATCAGTAAATATCTCGAAGCGAATGAAAATGAAAACACAACATATCAAAACTTATGGGATGCAGCTGGGCGGGCCGCGGTGGCTCAGCGGGCAAAGTGCTTGCCTGCTATGCCGGAGGACCTCGGTTCGATTCCCGGCCCCAGCCCATGTAACAAAAACGGAGAAACAGAATACAATAAAACAAGAAAATGTTTAAAAATGTTTCCCTTTCTTCCTTCCTTCCTTCCTTCTATCCTTCCTTCCTTCTCTGTCTTTCCTTTAAAAAAAAAAAAAAAAAAAAAAAAACTTATGGGATGCAGCAAAGGCAGTGCTAAGAGGGAAATTTATTGCCCTAAATGCCTATATTAAAAAAGAAGAAAGGGCAAAAATTCAGGAATTAACTATCCACTTGGAAGATCCATAGAAAGAACAGCAAACTAACCCCAAAGCAAGCAAAAGGAAAGAAATAACAAAGATTAGAGCAGAAATAAATGAAATTGAGAAAATGAAAACAATTGAGAAAATCAATAAAACCAGAAGTTGGTTCTATGAGAAAATCAATAAGATTGATGGACCCTTAGCAAGACTGACAAAAAGAAGAAGAGAGAGGATGCAAATAAATAAGATCAGAAATGGAAGAGGAGACATAACCACTGACCTCACAGAAATCAGGTAATAACAGGATACTATGAACAACTTTATGCTAGTAAATACAACAATGTAGATGAAATGGACAACTTCCTAGAAAGGCATGAACAACCAACTTTGACTCAAGAAGAAATAGATGACCTCAACAAACCAATCACAAGTAAAGAAATTGAATCAGTCATCAAAAAGCTTCCCAAAAAGAAAAGTCCAGGACCAGACGGCTTCACATGTGAATTCTACCGAACATTCCAGAAAGAATTAGCACCAACCCTGCTCAAACTGTTCAAAAAAATTAAAGTGGAGCGAAAGCTGCCTAATTCATTCTATGACGCCAACATCACCCTCATACCAAAACCAGGCAAAGATATTACAAAAAAGAAAACTACAGACCAATCCCTCTAATGAATATAGATGCAAAAATCCTCAACAAAATTCTAGCAAATCGAATCCAGCAACATATTAAAAGAATTATACATCATGACCAAGTAGGATTCATCCCAGGTATGCAAGGATGGTTCAACATAAGAAAATCAATTAATGCAATACACCATATCAACAAATCAAAGCAGAAAAATCACATGATCATCTCAGCTGATGCAGAGAAGGCTTTTGACAAGATTCAAAATCCTTTCCTGTTGAAAACACTTCAAAGGATAGGAATACAAGGGAACTTCCTTAAAATGATAAAGGGAATAAATGAAAAACCCACAGCTAATATCATCCTCAATGGGGAAAAACCGAAAACTTTCCCCCTAAGATCAGGAATAAGACAAGGATGTCCACTATCACCCCTACTATTCAACATCGTGTTGGAAGTTCTAGCCAGAGCAATTAGACACCAAAAAGAAATACAAGGCATCAAAATTGGAAAGGAAGAAGTAAAACTCTCACTGTTTGCAGATGATATGATACTATATGTCGAAAACCCCAAAAAATCCACAGCAAAACTACTAGAGCTAATAAATGCATACAGCAAAGTGGCAGGTTACAAGATCAACACTCAAAAATCTGTTGTGTTTCTATACATTAGTAATGAACAATCTGAGGGAGAAATCAAGAAACGAATTCCATTTACAATTGCAACTAAAAGAATAAAATACTTAGGAATAAATTTAACTAAAGAGACAAAAGACCTATACGAAGAAAACTACAAGAAACTGTTAAATCAGAGAAGACCTAAATAGATGGAAGGGCATACCATGTTCATGGATTGGAAGACTAGATATAGTTAAGATGTCAATTCTACTTAAATTGATTT
The DNA here is from genome assembly GCF_023851605.1 of Tamandua tetradactyla. Classification (NCBI taxonomy): domain Eukaryota; kingdom Metazoa; phylum Chordata; class Mammalia; order Pilosa; family Myrmecophagidae; genus Tamandua; species Tamandua tetradactyla. The sequence goes on along the minus strand of NC_135327.1, from coordinate 61,137,981 downwards.
ACAGACTCAACGCAATACCAATCAAAATCCCAACAACTTAGTTTTCAGAAATAGAAAAACCAATAAGCAAATTTATCTGGAAGGGCAGGGTGCCCCGAATTGCTAAGTATATTGAGGAAAAAAAACAAAGCTGGAGGTCTCACGCTGCCTGACTTTAAGGCATATTTTAAAGCCGCAGTGGTCAAAACACCATGGTACTGGCATAAAGATAGATATATTGACCAATGGAATCGAATAGAGTGCTCAGATATAGACCCTCTCATCTATGGACATTTGATCTTTGATAAGGCAGTCAAGCCAGTTCACCTGGGACAGAACAGTCTCTTCAATAAATGGTACCTAGAGAACTGGATATCCATATGCAAAAGAATGAAAGAAGACCCGCATCTCACACCCTATATAAAAGTTAACTCAAAATGGATCAAAGATCTAAACATTAGGTCTAAGACCATAAAACAGTTAGAGGAAAATGTAGGGAGATATCCTATAAATCTTATAATTGGAGGCAGTTTTATGGATCTTACACCTAAAGCAAGAGCACTGAAGAAAGAAAGAAAGAAATGGGAGCTGCTCAAAATTAAACACTTTTGTGCATCAAAGAACTTCATCAAGAAAGTAAAAAGATAGCCTACACAATGGGAGACAATATTTGGAAATGACATATCAGATAAAGGTCTAGTATCCAGAATTTATAGAGATTGTTCAACTCAACAACAAAAAGACAGCCAATCCAATTACAAAATGGGAAAAAGACTTGAACAGACAACTCTCAGAACAGGAAATACAAATGGCCAAAAGGCACATGAAGAGATGCTCAACGTCCCTGGCCATTAGAGAAATGCAAATCAAAACCACAATGAGATATCATCTCACACCCACCAGAATGGCCATTATCAACAAAACAGAAAATGACAAGTGCTGGAGAGGATGTGGAGAAAGAGGCACATTTATTCACTGTTGGTGGGAATGTCAAATGGTGCAACCACTGTGGAAGGCAGTTTGGTGGTTCCTCAAAAAGCTGAATATAGAATTGCCATATGACCCAGCAATACCACTGCTAGGTATCTACTCAGAGGACTTAAGGGCAAAGACAGAACAGACACTTGCACACCAATATTTATAGCAGCATATTTACAATTGCAAAGAGATGGAAACAGCCAAAATGTCCATCAACAGGCGAGTGGCTAAAGAACCTGTGGTATATACATACGATGGAATATTATGCAGCTGCAAGACAGAATAAACTTATGAAGTATGTAACAACATGGAGGGACCTTGGGGACATTATGCTGAGTGAGATTAGCCAAAAACTAAAGGACAAATACTGTATGGTCTCACTGATATGAACCGACATTAGTGAATAAACTTGGAATATGTCGTTGGTAACAGAGACCATCAGGAGATAGAAATAGGGTAAGATATTGGGTATTTGGAGCTGAAGGGATACAGACTGTGCAACAGGATTGGATACAAAAACTCAGAAATGGACAGCACAATACTACCTAACTGTAATGCAATTATGTTAAAACACTGAATGAAGCTGCATGTGAGAATGATAGAGGGAGGAGGGCTGGGGACATAAATGAAATCAGAAAGAAAGATAGATGTTAAAGATCGAGATGGTATAATCTAGGAATGCCTAGAGTATATAATAATAGTGAAATGTACAATGTACAAATTTTAAAAATGTTTTTGCATGAGGAAGAACAAAGGAATATCATTATTGCAGGGTGCTGAAAATAGATGATAATTAATACTTTAAAATGTCACCTTATGTGTGAGACTAAAGCAAAAAATGTTTATTTGTTACAAAATTTATATTTTGACTAGAGCATTTCCTAATATAACTCATGTAGATAGTTTGATTGAACGTCATAAGTACTTGGAATCTCGGGTAGGACATGAGATTTTGTTGGTTTGTCCAGTGATGCCCTGATGAATCCCAGAGTGATTTGATCAGTGAGTGGAAAAGTATTTGCAAGCCCCCTCCGGGGAATGGTGAGAGTGGAGAGAAATTCAACTTCCCCAAGTTGAATTCTTGATATTCTCACAAGCAGTGTGGACAACCAAAGCTATAGGCTGAGCCCCCAGTCTTGGGGTTTGTTCATATGAAACTTAACCCCACAGAGGATAGGTCAAGTCTACTTAAAATTTAGGCCTAAGAGTCACCCCCAAGAGAGCCTCTTTTGTTGCTCAGATGTGGCCTCTCTCTCCAGCCAACATGACAAGCAGGCTCACCACCCTCCCCCTCTGCATGGGACATGACTCTCAGGGGTGTGGATCTTCCTGGCAACGTAGGACAGAGATCCTGGAATGAGCTGAGACTCAGCATCAAGGGACTGAGAAAAACCCTAGAATGAGCTGAGAATTAACATCAAGGGATTGAGAGAACCTTCTCGACCAAAGGGGGAAGAGTGAAATGAGACTAAGTGTCAATGGCTGAGAGATTCCAAACAGAGTTGAGAGGTTATCCTGGAGGTTATTCTTATGCATTAAGTAGATATCACCTTGTTGTTCAAGATGTAGTGGAGAGGCTGGAGGGAATTGCCTGAAAATGTAGAGCTGTGTTCCAGTAGCCATGTTTCTTGATGATGATTGAACAATGATATAGCTTTCACAATGAGACTCTGTGAATGTGAAAACCTTGTGTCTGATGCTCCTTTTAGCTACTATATCAACAGAAGAGTAGAACATATGGAACAAAAATAAATAATAGGGGGAACAAATGTTGAATTTAGTTTGAAATGCTAGTGGTAAATGAAAGCGAGGGGTAAGGGGTATGGTATGTATAATCTTTTTTTTCTCTATTATCGTTTTCTTTTTCTGTTGTCTTTTTATTTCTTTTTCTAAATCGATGCAAATGTTCTAAGAAATGATGAATATGCAACTATGTGATGATATTAAGAATTACTGATTGTATATGTAGAATGGAATGATATCTTAATGTTTTGTTTGTTAATTTTTTTTAATTAATTAAAAAAAGTTAAAAAAAAAAAAAAAGTGGCTGGCTCCCCCCAAAGTAATCTAACAATTCAATACATGCCACTTAAAATCGTGATGGGATTTTTTAAGGAATCAAAGAGCTGACTCTAAAGTTGATCTCTTACAGAAAATGCCAAGATAAGTTTAAATAAGAGCAACAAGGAGGAATATGACCTCACATATCAAAAGAACCACAAAGCTACAGCAAACAAACTTGTGCAGGACAACAACAGAAAACACGGAGGCAATTTGAAGGGCTGCAGAGGGGAGGGTGCAGGTGGGGTGCAGAAGGGAGGGTACAGGGTGGGATGCAGAGGGTCTGCAGCTCGCAATCTGGGCCGTGCATGCAGGAGTGGTACATCCAGGTCCAGCTGCCCCATGCAATACGTGGCAGAGAATGGCTGAAGAACTCTCTGGAGAGCACAACTCTGAGCAAGAGCCCAAGAGGGGTTCAGCAACCCCTGGGGGCTGCTCCAGTCCCAAGGCCACATAGGCAGGGCCAGGTTTGGGGGATGTGCTGACCATGCCCACTAAACTGCACCCTTAGGACACCAAGTCAGTCCCTGCACCCAGGTCACCCTGGAATGTGCAAAGACAAGTCTCAAGGGGGCAAGAGAATAGAGCCAGTGTGTTCTCTGCACGGGCTCTCGGAGGCACCCACCCAACGACCAAGAAGTTGGTCTTCCCTCTGAGAAAAGGCGAGGTGGCCAGGCTAGCCTCTGAGTGGAGTCCAGGTTGGCACCTGGCGCCTGTGTAGCTGCCGACTCCCTCGGCACAGCTGGCCAGCAAGGAGCCACGCCCTCACTGGAGGCCTGCATGTGTTTTGGGGTGAGGAAATAAGTCTTGCCCCCCATATCACTCCAACCAGTGACAAGTTCTCTTGGAAAAGGAAGCACTTGCTCCACCCCACTGCTTCCATCTGGAAAGGAGAAGCCCCAGCACTGCGAGCAGCCCCTACCTGGATGACATCCACCAGTTTCTGCAGTCCTGCCGTGGTGGGAAAGACCCCTGCACCTGTGGGTATAGGTCCAGTTGGCCATCTGCTCAGTCACAGGGGAGGACCCGGACCCCACCTTCAACCTCAAGCAACCTGGCCAAGCCAGCCCCAAAAAACAGTCCCTGCCTTCCAGACAGCAACTGGCACCACATCTACCAAGCTCTGGCACCCTAGGGGAAGGAACTGCCCCGACCACAGGTCAGATGTGGGAGGCATTTAGGGAAGGGCTGCTCACCTGCCTCAGGGACTCTTGGGGACTTGTAAGGAAGCCAGAGAAGTCTGGGGAACCCCAGGCCACACCCCTCCCAGAACCCTGGCACGCAGCACAGGCAGCAGCACAGGCAGGGTCTCTAGGAAAACAAGCATGGCTGGCCCTGTCTCCCTGGTCTCCAAGGGCAGTCCCCAGAGTAGCTCTGGGAAAGCCTCCTGTCTCTGTGCAGAAACGGAGTGTGGGGGTTGCCAACTGTGCTCACAATTTCCTCAACTGACCTATGCCTCTTGCTACTTAAAATGGGACTAACTGGGAAGCAGCTACAGTGAAAACCTGTGACTGGCAAAGGGTTTTAAAAAAATAAGAGCCTGAGTAGGTGGCATCAGCACCTCCACATTCCGATCAGAAAAGACGAAATTCTGAGACAAGATTTTGACTCAGACAATCCCACTTCGGCAGGAAAGGGCTCCCCGGCAGCTGGCTGCACACCCACTCCACCCCAGCTAGAGTGCAGGGCAGCCCCCTTGGGCCAGCCCCAGGCCCCTTGCGCTCACTGGCTGGGAGCCAGCCCAGACCCGCGTAGCCCCACACAGCAGGAAACTCACGGCCCGCCAGGTGCTGAATGACCCGGTCCAGAGAGTCCAGGATGCAACCCTTGGTCTGAAGTGTGATCTGGGCTTCCGCCAACAGCTCAAAGATGTAGCTGCCTCGGAGAAGAAAGTGGTTCAGGTCCGGCGAAAGACCAGGCTACAGCTCTGGGCATCTATGGGCAGCCAGGACTTCAAGTTTCCTTCACTCTGAAACAAACTCTGAGACTTCCAGGGGAGGCCAAGCAGAAGGAATATGAGTCCTGTGACTTCACGAGTTTCTGGGTGGAAGGGGAGGCCCAGGCAGGAGACTCAAAAGCAATGGCAGGGGTGCAAGGGTAGTTCAGAGGTAGATTTCCCACCTGCCATTCAGGAGACCCAAGTTCGATTCCCGGCCCATGCACTTCCCAAATAAACAAAACAAAGAAACCAACAAAAACAAACATAATTCAACAAATGGTGCTGCAATAATGGACTACTCACATGGAAAAAGAATGAAATGTGACCCCCTGCCATATAGCATATAAAAAAGAAAAAGCAACAGCAGGTACCACAGAAAAAGACAAAGTACAAAGGTAAGGGGCCTCCAGAGGCCAGGTGAGCTTAAATTGGGGTCTTTCTGAAGGCAGAGTCTGAGCAGTGACCCCAAAGACAATTGGGGTTTCAAAAGGGATGGAGCAGAGGGTAGCAAGAGCATGGGAGGGAGAGGAAATCCCTGATGTGTCTGGGGTGGTGGCAGCTGACTCCACAGCAAGGGGACTAATGGGGGTGCAGTTCATTCAGAAAGCATCTTAGAGCCCCTGGAAGAATCTGAGCAGGAAAAGGCAGGGGCTTCGGCGGGGGTGGGGTGGGGGGTGGGGGTGGCTCCTAACGGGAGGATGAAATCCCCAGGGAAGAGACTGATAAGTCACTATGCACATCCCTGGACAGCCGCAATCCAGGGGATGCAGCCCAGGAGACAGCCCCAGGCCCTACCTGCACTGATCTACCATGAGTCTCTAGCTTAGGGCAGGACCCTCGGGTCAAGGGATCAGCTGGCTCCCCTCTCACCTCCCGGGCTTGGTGACGCCGCTGTCATCTCCTGGCAGCTGGATGGCATCGATGGCCCCTTCCAGGCGAAGGAGAATCACTGCAAGGCAAAAGGAGATGGTGGGCACAGGCTCCCCCACAGCCAGACACGCACAGGCTTCTCGCCCACACCTCAGCACCCAGCCAAAAGACAGGAGGGAGAGTGGTACTTACTCTTCAACTTTGCAAGGTCTTCAAGCTCCATGTTCAGCCCTGTGAGAGAGAAAAGCAGCAAACATGCAATTACAAACCACCCTAATTCGCCAAGGTGTGTTCTTAAGAGCCAGAATTCTGGGGGTGGGAGAAAGGAGACGCAGATAGGAGGCCAAGGAAAACCCTTCCATCTGAATCTGACACCGGGCGCTCACATGGTACTATATCTTGAGAAAGGAGCATAAAAGCAGCATGGCTGTGTTTCCTAGCTCTGCCCACTGAAAAGACCCAGAGACAACAAGCATCCTTGGAGGCCACACTATGGGGTCTCTAAATGCTTCCCTGTAATAAAACCAGGGCTTCTGGAGCTAGCTGGTCCTGGCCTGGGGTAGGAACTACATGGATGAGGGTGGACCATCCTGACCTCCAGACAGCAAGGAAGCCACCAAAGACCACAAGGTTCACAGTAAAAGGACTCAGGCACCCACGTGAAGAGGCTGGAAAATGGGACAGCTGAGTTTTGATGGTAAGAGTGAATTACAAAGGCCTGAAACTGATCAGGTATAACTTAGACACACGCATTCACCTATGATATTAAAACCATTATTCACCTTCTGAGGAGGACAGGGAACTGCTTGACTATTTGAAAATGGGGAAAATCAAGGGGAAAAGAATCAAGCTTTTATCTTGACTTTTCTCTATGAATGGTATTGCCAAAGAGCCTATGAGGTGACGAATATCTCAATCAAGCTTGTGAGCACACCTCCGTTTTGCGACACTGATAAACTGATGGAGCCTAGCACTGACCACCCGTGGCTGCTAATACCCGAAAGGAGCGAGGGGCACACGGTGCCTGTAGCCTCGGCCGGGGATCAGCCGAGTCAGAACAGGTCTCTGGATGCAGCTGCCAATGTGCGGGCAGCTCAGAGGGGCAAACTGGAGTGCAGCCCAGGTGTGCAACCAGCACAGTTCAGAAAGTGGGAACCACTACAGGTCAAATGGCCTGGGTTCAGATAAAGTGTAAGGACAAGAAAGAGGTGTACACTGAAAACACTTAGAGCCCCGTCGCCCACAGAAGCTGTGATCAACCAGCAAGAACTGCAGAAACAACTTTCTCAGTGCTCCAGAAAACGTTAAAGAATTGCAGTAACAGGGTGTATTAGGGAAACAAAACCAACAGAAGAGATCTGTAAATAGGAGATTTATAAAGGTGCCTCATGTAACTGTGGGAATTCAAGAGTCCAAAATCCATACGGCAGGCTGTGAAGCTGGTGGCTCTGATGAAGTTCCTCAACAAAACATAAAACACATAAGGCCCAGTTCTGAACCACATGGAGGAAGCACATTCGCCATATTCCTTCCATTATTAGATTACAAATAATAAATTGGCACGTCCAGCAACAAAGAGAAGATTCTGAAAGGAGGAGTGGAGAAGGCAGATAGGCTAGGAGCCCCAGAGCCTGGGGAACGTCCAGCAGTGGTCCCCGGGACTGTCTGGTGGGGTGGCATGTGCACATCCTGGCCCAGATGCTAGGACAGCCTGCGGCCTGGGGACACCAATGGGCACAGACCAAGAACATAAGCCCGGAGAAGGGGCTGCTCTCTCCAGCCAAAGAAACTGGAAAAGGATGGCTCTGCTGGACAGAACCTGTTGATCACATCAATCCTCCTCAAGCGAACACCACACAGAAGCTGAGCCTCCCCCTCCCCAGAGGCATAGTAGCTATGGAGACCCCGTCCCCATGTCGTTACACAAACATCAGTACAATGGTGGCCAATGGAATGCCACTCTGGAGAGCATGGGAAGGAGCCTTGCCGACTACCCATTCTTGGTATTAAAAAGCAAAAGACAAACGAGAAGTGGGAAAGGGAGCTACAGACATGATATGAGGGAGGTATAGAAAGGGATTCTTTACACCTGGGTATAAAATCCTGGGCACACCCCGTTGTGAGAAGTGAGAACTGAACTACAGTCTGGAACCCCATCCGGAGCTCAGAGTGGCCCCCAGGAAGCACAAAAGTGGGCAGATGAAAGGCTCTGAACACTGAATTGACATTCAAACCACAGCCCCCAAGGTGGGGGTAGGGGGTGTCTTCTGAATCTAAACAGGTTGACCGACTGCTAAAACAGAAGATTCTAATCTGAATCAGAGTCTCGTAGCAAAATACTCAAAATGGCTAGGATATAATTCAAAATAACTTGTCATAAAAAGAATTAGAGAAATCTCAACTTGAATGAGAAAAAGACAATCAACAGACACCAACATGAAGATGGAACAGATGTTGGAATAATATGACAGTAATTTTAAAGGCGCAATCATAAAAATGATCCAAACAAATGCAAATATTCTTGAAACTAATTCAAATTAGAAGACCTGAGCAAAGAAATAAAGATATAAAGATTCAAATGGAATTTCAGAAATGAAAAATACAATAACCAAAAGAAAAAACTCCCCAGATTGCTTCAAAAGTAGAATGGAGATGACAGAGGAAACAATCAGCGAACTTAAAGATAGATTTACTGAAATTATCTCGCTTGAAGAACAGAGAAAATAGACTTTAAAGAACAGACACAAAGACCTATTGCATTGTGCTAGTTTGAAAGGATGTATGTTCCCTAGAAAAGTCATGTTTTAATCTAAACCCTATTTCGTAAAGGTAGAATAATCCCTATTCAGTACTGTATGTTTGAAACTGTAATCAGATCATCTCCCTGGAGATGTGATTTAACCAAGAGTGGTTGTTAAACTGGATTAGGTGATTACATGTCTCCACTTATTTGGGTGGGTCTTGATTAGTTTCTGAAGTCCTATATAAGAGGAAACATTTTGGGAGATTCAGAGAGAGAGAGAGCCAGAGAAGAATGACATAGCTATGAGAGCCCACAAGCCAGCGACCTTTGGAAATGAAGAAGGAAAATGCCTCTCAGGGAGCTTCATGAAACACGAAGCCAGGAGACAAAGCTAGCAGATGATGCCTTGGTTGCCATGTGCCCTTCCAGCTGAGAGAGAAACCGTGACTGTGTTCACCATGTGCCTTCTCGGTTGAGAGAAAGACCCTGAACTTCATCGGCCTTCTTGAACCAAGGTATCTTTCCTGATACCTCTGATTGGACATTTCTATAGACTTGTAACTGGGACATTATCTCAGCCTTAGAACTGAAAACTAGCAACTTATTAAATTCCCCTTTTAAAAAGCCATTCCACTTCTGGTATATTGCATTCCGGCAGCTAGCAAACTAGAACAGGCATAATATCTAACATTAGTGTCAACGGAGTCCCAAAAGGATAAAAGAAAGGATATGGGGCTGAAAAAAAGTATTTGAAGAAATAATGGCTAAAAACTTCCCAAATTTGGTGAAAAAAACTACAGATTCTAGAAGCTGAGTAAACCCCCCAAAAAGATAAATCCAAAGAAATCACCAAGACACATAATAAACAAATTTCTGAAAACTAAAGACAATGAAAAATCTTGAAAGCAGTCAGAGAAATAGCCCATTATCTATAAGAAAATAATCATTTAAGTGACGGTGGATTTCTCATCAGATGCCACAGAGGGAGAAGGCAGTGGAACAACATTTACTTCTCAATAGACCACCTCTAAGAGAAATGTCAGAGAAAGTCCTTCAGACAGGTAGAGAATATCAGGGGTAAAAGTTCAAACATTAGGAAGCAGAAGCAGCAACAGGAAGAGTGAACATCTTAGTAGGTTTAACCGATGCTTCTCTTTGTGAACTTCTGAAATTACTAGATGGTTGAAAGCAAAAATCCTGAAGTACCTGTGTGGTCCCAACAAGTGGGAGGCATATTTAAGAAAGCTGATCATCAAGGGGGAGGACCATATCCTGAAATGACTAGAAGGGCATTAAAAGAAGCTTAGTGTATCAAGGGATTGAGAAAACCTTCTCGACCAAAAAAGAGAAAGAGAGAAATGAGACAAAATAAAGTGTCAATGCTGAGAGATTTCAAACAGAGTGGAGAGGCTATCCTGGATGTTATTCTTATGCATTATGTAGATATCACCTTTTTAGTTAAGGTATAATGGAGAGGCTGGAGGGAAATGCCTGAAAATGTAGAGCTGTGTTCCAGTAGCTATGTTTCTTGAAGATCATTGTGTAATGATATAGCTTTCGCAATGTGACTGTGATTGTGAACCTTGTGTCTGATGCTCCTTTTATCTACCTTATGGACTGATGAGTAAAACATATGGATTAAAAATAAAAAAAAAAAATAGGGGGAACAAATGTTAAAATAAATTTAGTAGATTGAAATGCTAGTGATCAATGAAAGGTAGAGGTAAGGATATGGTATGTATGAATTTTTTTCTTTTTTTTTTTTTTTGCATGGGCAGGCACTGGGAATCGAACCCGGGTCTGCGGCATGGCAGGCAACAACTATGCCTGCTGAGCCACTGTAGCCCGCCCTCTTTTTCCTTATTATTTTTTTCTGCATTGATGCAAATGTTCTAAGAAATGATCATGATGATGAATATGCAACTATGTGACGATACTGTGAGTTACTGATTATATACCAAGAATGGAATGACCATATGGTAAAAATGTTCATGTCTGTATGCTGTTATGTTTAATTAAAAAAAATTTAAAAATTAAAAAAAACAACATAAAAGAAAATAAAGTGCCCATAGAAGCCTCTCTCTAAGCCAACTCGGCAGGTGAACTCACTGTCCTCCACCCCCCACACGGGAGATGACTCCCAGGGGTGTAAACCTTCCTGGCAATGTGGGACAGGACTCCCAGGATAAGCCAAGACCCAGCAACAAGGGGTTGAGAAAGCCTTCTTGACCAAAAGGGGAAAGAGCGAAATGAGACAAAATAAAGTGTCAGTGGCTGAGAGATTTCAAACAGAGTGGAGAGTTATCCTGGAGGTTATTCTTACACATTATACAGACATCCTTTTTTAGTTTAGGATGTATTGGTGTGCCTAGAGGGAAGTACCTGAAACTGCTGAGCTGTGTTCCAGTAGCCTTCTTTCTTGAAGACGATTGAATAAAGATATAACTTTTACAATATGACTGTGGGATTGTGAAAACCTTCTGTTTCATGCTTCTTTTATCCAGGGTATGGACAAACGAATTAAAAAAAATAGGGATAATACATAAATAAATCATAAGGAGGATAGAATAAATTTGGTAAATGGAAGTACTCATTGTCAAGGAGAGGGAGGGGTAAGGGGTATGGTATGTATGAGTTTTTTCTTTTTATTTCTTTTTCTGGAGTGATATAAATGTTTTAAAAAGTGATCATGGTGATGAATACACAAGTACGTGATGATATTATGAGCCACTGATTGTACACCATGTGTGGACTGTGTGTGTGTGTGTGTGTGAAGATTTCTCAATTAAAAAAAAAAAAAAAAGCTTAGTCTGTAAGATTTTTTTTTATCCAACAGAGCAAGACTGAACTGTAGTATGGAGACATTTAGGTGCCAAACCTATAAAGAAACTCAAATAGATGATTCCCACAAACCTCAGGCTCATGGCCCATTAAAGGAAGGAGGGGCTGTGGTGGTGGAGCTTTGGAGGCCAGGAGAACTACATTTGCTGAGCTAGATGGTGGCTCCAAGGGTGACCAACATACAGTAATTAACACTAAGTAATATCTGAGTTGTATATGGTTTTCTGAACGTGTGCTTTGTATCACAATAAATAAGTTGATGGAGGCTCCCTAACCCTGAATTTTTCTGTACATCTCCTGACACTACAGATTAACAAGAACAGGCAAAACCATACAAATGGTATGGTTTCATTATAACTAAAAGACAGAGAACAGTGTAAACTTCCAATCAACTCTACCTCATTCACAGTACACTACAAGGTATGTGATATTCCTGATACATTAAAAATTCACGAGGCGCCTTGTGTATGGCTGGTAGGAATGTGAAATGGTGTCACCACTGTTGAAAACAGTTGGGTGGTTCCTCGAAAAGTTAAACATAGAACTACCATATGATCTAGCAACTCTACGCCCAGGAACAGATACAAAAATACTGAAAACAGAGATTTGAACAGAAACTTGTGCACCAATGCCCATAACAGCATCATCCACAATCACCAAAAGGCAGAAACACCCCAACTGTCCATTGGCAGATGAGTAGGTCAACTAAATGGGGTCTGGCCACACAATGTACATACACAAATGGAAGATTACCCCACTACAAAAGAAAAGGTTCTGATATGTCCTACAACATGACATGCTGAGTGAAATAAGTCAGACACAAAAGAACAAATATTGTATGGGTCTACTTACAGGAAAGATCTAGAATAGGCAAATTCTTAGAGACAGAGGAGACAAGCGATTACAGGGGGAAGAGAGGATGGGGAATGGGGAGCCATTGCTTAAAGGTGCAGGGCTTCTAATTGGTGTGATGAAAATGTTTACAAACAATGGTAATGGTTGTACAGCCCTGCGAATGCAATTAATGCCACTGAATTACTTGCTTAAAATTTAAAAATGGTTAAAGTGGTAAATTTTATGTCATATATGTTTTACCACAGTAAATAGCAAAAAGAAATTCGTGAGGCTCATAAAGCACCTACATTCAACTGTCCTTAACTTAGCCACCACTAGGGACTTCTCGCCCAGGGGGGTTGTCCATCTTCCCAAGAACACCCTACAGTCCCCAGACACTGCCCCAGCCCAACGAGCAGCTGCAGCTCTGGCCACATGAGCACGCAGCTGCATCTGCTGGAGCTGCTTCTACCCTTCTTGCGCTCCGCCCCAAGCACACTACCATGCTCTTTTCTTCCCCCGTCTTCTGGTTCTGTGTGTGCTATAGCAACTTTCTTCTTGTGTAAAACTGTGGTAACATCTGCATGACATAAAATTTGCCATACCACTATTTTTTTTTGTATGCTGTATGGTGGGGGTCACATTTTATTCTTTTTCTAGTATCCTGTTACTGCAGTACCATTTGTTGAATTTTTTGTTTGTTTTTGTTGATTTCTTTGTTTGTTTGTTTGGGGGAAGTGCCTGGGCTGGGAATCGAACCCAAGTCTCACACATGGCAGGTGAGAATTCTACCACTGAACTATATCCTTATACTCCCTGCCATACCACTGTTTTAAGAGTACAATTTAGTGGCATTAATTACCTTTAAAATGTTGTGCTATCATTACCATCTTCTATTACTAAATTATCTTCATCACCCAAAACAGAAACTCTTTACTCATCAAGCATGAGCTTTCCATTGCCTCCCCACCCCACAGCCCCTGTAACCTCTAATCTACCTTCTATCTTAATGAATTTGCCACACAAGTGAAATTATATATAACTGTCCTTATGCACCTTGCTTATTTCAGTCAGTATAATGTTTTCAAGGTTCATCCATGCTACAGCATGAATCATAACTTTATTCCTCTTAGGGCAAACTAATATACCATCGTATACATACGCACAGTTTCGAAAAAAAACATTTTGCTGAGCTGCCCACCTGGCGATGGTGGAGGCTGTGGCACTGACACCAGCCGGTAGCATCCGCTGAGCAAGACGGCAGGGACAAAGTGCCACAGCAGGGACACAGCAAGCATCACAGCCTCTTGCCCACGTGACTGTGGCCCGGTTGCAGGGCTGAGGCAGTGTTAGTCAGATCTCTCAGCAAAGTTACTCTTTCTCCCCCTCTCCACCTTATGGTCTTTGGAAAGAAGTCACTGCACAACCCCACACGTAAGAAGTGTGCATGTGTGTGTGTGTGTGGGGGGGGGTATGATCCCCTTTTCGAGGGCAAAGTAAATTATCTGGAATTCTTTTGTATAGGAAAGTTGTCTCTTTTCTCCACTTCCCCCACCCCCCACCAATGTACTGAATGGGGTATTTATATGGTATTTACATGGACTCATCAATGTTTATTTTATACTTCAGGTTATAATCTACACTCCTTATTGTATTGTTCCCGTTAGTCCAGCTTTGGTCATGGGGGCTTGAGTCAGTTCCTGGCATCCCTTTATTTTCTGCTTCACTTTGTTTCAGATGTTGCTAATACCACATTTTGTTTTATAAAACAGTTGAAAACCTGTCTTCTTATTCCATTCACATTTTATAGATGTCCCTATTATGTTTGGTCTCAACTCTGGCTGATTTTGTTAGATTGAGAAAAAGGGAAGCCAGTTTTGGCACTACCAAAAAAGGAAATTATAAATTCAACAAGGGAAAAACCGAGAAGGAACCCTGTGGTGTCAGACTGGTTCTGAGGTGTGAGCATATGTTCACGACTTCACACACAGACACATACAGGCTCGTGAGTGCACACTGTGTATGTGTACATACACACAGGCGTGTATTGCCCAGCTCTGTGTGTAGTGTGGGCCTAGAAGCAATGCACACTAACCAGAGTCCACATCCTAGTCTGCCACATCACTCCCCGATAAAAGGAACCAGGATTCCTTGGAGAGATGGCAGATTCCAGGGATGGGGCAGGGAAAGCACAAGATGAGCTTGGTGCAGAACTTACAGAAAACCAGAAGGAAAATAAAAAATTAATTTGAAATAAAGATTAAATTGGAAGGACCAAGAAAGCAGATGCACATCACAAATAGCACCTCACGAAAAACAGAAGGTGAAAGGGGGAAATCTTTATAAACCACACAAAAATGACAAGGATTTGAAAGAGTGACCAATGTGAAACTCAGGTACTGAAGTTACAACATACAGATGACAGGAATCCCTGCAGAAGAAAATCAAATCCAAAATACAGAACAAACACTAAAGCTGTGATATAAATAAACTGTTCTCAAGTTAAAAAAATAAATAAATAACTACATGCTGAAAGAGAAATCATATAGATTTCTATAGATCAATGGAGAACATCGATCCAGAAAAAACAACACTGAGACATATTATAACAAAACTGCTGGGCTTTAAGGAGAAAGAAAAAAGATCGTTCGGGCTCCTAGGCAAAAAGAACACATGGCTTTTGCAATAAAATACAATTTTAAAATAAAAATAATTTCAAAACACATTTGACTACTGACCCAGATACTCTATTACTAAATAACTACCCTGGAAAAATATTATTTACCCAGAGATACAGTGTTCCATGGGGGTCTCATGGGATCTCACAGGCTCCCACCAGGGTCCCACAGGGATTCCTGGGATCTCAGAGGGTCAGAGGGTCTCACAAGGTCCCATGGGATCCCACAGGATCCTAGGCAGAAGGGGCAAGCTCAGAGCAATGAGCACAATGCAACCCTTTTTCTCATCAAACCAGCAGTTCTTCAAGCGGGGCTCAAGAACCCCCTCCAGTCTAGAAGGCTGCATCTAATTTCTCTGCCTTCATTTTCTTCATCATCATACATTATTTGCCTCCCCCCCATCCTACCTTTATTTGCTCATGAACACACAGTGCAATTTTCCAGAGGCTGCAGGTGGGGGACAGAATGGCCCCCAAAGTTGTCACTGTCCTAATCCCTAGACTCTGCAAACGTTCCTCACATGGCAAGTAAGATTATGGCAGATGAGATCAAGTAAAGGCTTCTAATTCTCCATGATCTGTGGGCAGGCCCAGCGTAATCACCAGCACCTTGTAAGAGGGGCAGAAGGTCGGTGTCAGAGGAGAGGTGATGGTAGAAGTAGAGGTCAGAGAGATGAGGGGCCATGAACCAAGCAATGCAGGCAGCCTTCTACAAGCCCCTAGAGCCTCTAGGAGGAGCACAGACCCATTGTGCTGGTTTGAAAAGGTTTATGTACCCTAGAAGAGCCATGCTTTAACCCTAATCAGTTTTGTGGAGCAACAGTTTCTTCTAATCCCTATTCAATATTGTATATCAGAAACTTTAATTAGCTTATCGCCATGGAGATGTGACTCAATCAAGTGTGGGTATTAAACTTGATTAAGTGGAGCCGTGTCTCCACCCATTCCAGGTGGGTCTTGACTGGTTTTACTGGAATCCTTTAAAAGAAAAAGCACTTTGGAAAAAGCTAGAGAACAACAAGAGAGAAGGCCACGAGATTCTGAGAGAGCAGAGAATGCTGCAGAACCATGAAGCAGAGAGTTCACTAGCCAGTGACCTTTGGAGATGAAGAAGGAAAACACCTCCCTGGGAGCTTCTGGAAACAAAAAGCCAGAAGAGGAAGCTAGCAGATTTCACCACGTGCCATTCCAGCCAAGAGAGAAACCCTAAACGTCATCAGCCTTTTTGAACCAAGGTATATTCCTTATGCCTTAATTTGGATTTTTTTTTTCATTTATTAATTTAAAAAATTTAACAAACCAAATAAAACATTAATATATATATAATCAGTAATTCACAATATCATCACTTAGTTGCATATTCATCATTTCTTAGAACATTTGCATCAACTCAGAAAAAGAAATAAAACAAAAACAGAAAAGAAAAAAAAAGATTATACCTACCATACCCCTTGGATATTTTTATAGACTTGCTTTAACTGGACATTTTCTCGGCCTTAGAATTGTAAACTTAGCAACTTAATAAATTCCCCTTTTTAAAAGCCATTCTGTTTCTGGTATGTTGCACTTCAGCAGCCAGCAAACTAGAACACCCAACAACCCATTTTAAACACCTGAGAATGATAAATACTAAATTTCTGTTGTTTCCAGTTACTAAGTTTGTGGTAATTTCTCACACCAGCCCTAGGGAAGTAATACATTACGTGATATAGATGTTGGCACAGATCAAATGCAGAAGCAGCTAGAGAATCCATCTGTCTTTTATTAAGCCAAATATGAAAGAGATTTGTAAAACTACAAAATAACCCTACCTTCCTAATTTTTCAGTATAGTTATTCTCCACATGCAAAAAATGGTTTAGTTGCTACTTAAATGAGTGACTAAGTAAATCTTTTAAAAGTGATCTATTCGCATGTCTAATATAGTAATTATCAATAGACATAATCTACATAAACAATGACCAGTAATTTTTAAGGACATCAAGAGGTCCTGAAGCCAGAGTCTAAGACCTGCTGTGCTAAACAAACAGATGGCAGATTTACAAGGCCTCTCCTGCACACACAGCACGCAAATGCCACAGAGGGCTGGAGAGGCTGTGCCTAGGGCAGAGGGTTACCCTGGGTGCAAAGGCCCAGGGGGCCCACCACCGTGGCCCTGCTTGTGGAGTCTGTTCACTCGTGTCGTTTGTTAAGAAAGGAGGAAAGCAGAAGTTGTTTATGCCTTGATTATCCCACATCTGAGTAAATGATCCAGCAAAAGAAAAAATTCAGACATTTGAAGAAAAAGTTGAAACATCTACTAACAAGCAGCCTGGTGGAACAAATCATGGACAAATTAAGCAAAATTAAACCACGTCCACAGAAGATTTCTCATTTTCCATAATTACACCTGCATAAGAGTGAGCCTTGGCACAAGTGCCTGGCAGAGGACTAAGGAAACAGCAGTCACGATACAGACATGTAGGCTGTTCAAACACTTTCAAGGGTAACAGAGTTGGTTTTTAATTTTATACAGTGGAGGGAAAATCCATACCACTGGGAACTGACTGGCTTTGAAAGGAGGTAAGGGCTGCAGAAAATGCTGGCACATCAGCTGATATCCACCTCCCTGCCACATGAGACCTGACCCACTCTCACGGTGATGCCTCAGAAAGAAGTTCCCTGTTGCCCTAAAACGACCACTTTCATCCAGGGTGGACATCTGGGCAGACCAAATTCAGACTTCATGGTGGCTCTGGCCTCCAGGGACCTGATGCTAAGCCACCTCTCCACAGCGATGTCCTACTTCCTGTCAACTCACCTGCACTGGTGAAGTCGGCATGGAACTCCTGGTAAGATTCACTCAGCTGGGCTGCTCGGGTTTGCTCCTCTAGCACCTGATCCATGACATCCAACGCAGATGCCACATCACGGGGAGTCAGGTCAAAGGACGCGGACTCCTCACACATCTTCTCCTGAGAACCAAGTGCACCAATGTCATGGCAACAGGCTCAGGGGTCTCCAGGGAGCACAGACAGGAAGAGGGATATGAGTATGACTACCCCCAAAATATCTCAGATGGTAAAGGCAGCTGAGAGCCACCTACCCCCTGAAAGCATCTAAAGCTATGGTCACAAACTGGTCAGCCATGAACCCACTGGCCCAAGACCTGCTCTGACTGGGGTTTACAATGATTTGGAATTGCTAAAATTTTATAATTGGAATGTTTTCCATTTAAACTACAGTCCCTTAAAAAAAACTATCTGTAATGCTGGGTCTACCATCATCCATGGCAACATGTGGTGGCAACCAAGTCGGGCTGCCCTTTCAGCTGGTCACTCCCTCAGCTGTGGCCATGGCTCCAGGCCCTGCCATGGGGATGGCACTCCTGGAGACTTATCCCAGGCTCTGGAGCAGCTGGGCAAGCCTCCCCGAATGGCTGTCCTCCCATGCCTCCAGTCAAGTCCTGCTATTCCTGTAAAAGCTCAGCCCGAAGTACTTGGGGGCAGGGGATATGGCAGGCTGGGCCAGGCTCAAGGACAGGAGTCAGTGAGCAGCTCTGGCAGGAGTGGCCACCAGAGGCGAGAGGCTCTGTCCACAGGACAGAACAACCTGCAGGCATCTTCACAGCTGTTGGTCAATGAGCCACTGAAGGAAGGAGGGCTTGTCGTGGTCACCCTGGGGTAGAAGCAGAAGGCAGAGGCAGAGGCAAGGCTGCGACAGGAAGGCAGGAAGGTCCTGATAGTCACGGGCTGGCCTAGGCCAGGCCCCTGCAAATAGCCAGAAGGAAATGGGCCAGCGGTGCTGGGCCCAAGGGCATTGACAAGGCTGAGCCTGCACCCCCAGTACGGCAAAGAGGGGCGGCAGTGCCTCCCTGGGTCCTCACAGCCCAGGGGTCCCAGAGTTTGCAAAGCCCTTCCTGAAAGTTGCACACTGACCTCAGCAAGATGGCCCAGTCCAGCAAACTCACCAGGTTGTGCGCTTCGTCGAAGACCACAACTGCCCCCTTCAGGTCGATGCTGTGTGCCCTGCGACTCTGCAGAGGAGGAGGCCCTGAATCAAGATGCACCCCTCCCCATCAGGAATGTTGGCTACAGACAGAACCTCACCTTAGAGTCCAACAAGTAATTGTACGGCATGAAGATGATGTCTGCTTGCTGCTTTAAGTTGCGAGAAAGGTAATAAGGGCAAACCCTGGGTATAAGAAGAGGGGGGAGAGATGATACTGTCAGCACAAAGGAAACCTAAGAAGGTTCCAGGCTGACAGGGGTGCCCCTCAGATCGTGAGTCAAGATGGCAGGACAACGGCGAAAGTGGAGGTGCAATACTGCGGCAGCTGCCCCTGTGGTCAGCCTTCCCTGTCCTATAAAAGGCGATCCAAGGGGCACTGGCAGGCAACCAGGGGGCCTCCAAGAGGCACTGGCAGGCTAGAACAGGTGGGAGAGATGGCTGCACACCCCATTCATAATTCTTGAATTCTCAACCATGGAATGTACAGGTGGGAGAGATGGCTGCACACCCCATTCATAATTCTTGAATTCTCAACCATGGAATGTATTGCCTATTCTAAACATCTACAAAGAAAATAAAACCAACCCTTGTCTGGGATAAATTAGTAAGATAACCAGTGGGAAAAAACAATTCATATAAGTCCTAGAAAAATCATGTAATTCTTCCCCTCAGAGTAAGAAAGTCTTTCTTACTTATCATGACTCAAACTCCCAAAGCTATACAAGACCTGCCATCCTTAAAAAGAATGAGGCTGAGCCGCACAGAGATGATCCACCAAACAGAGAGGGAGGCCAGCGGGTCCCGGGGCACGAGGCACTCTCCTCCAGACCACTCGTCCTCCCCTGACCCCTACAGTCCCAGGGCAGGGCAGGTGTGGTCACCACAGCCAGGCCCCAGGGCAAGCGGGAGAGGAGCCCCTCAGCCTGGCAACAGCACCCCTAGAAAACCACCCAGGACACAGTAAGTAAAAAATAAGTACAAGATCCCATTTTTTGTTGAAAACAGGATAGTGTATGTGAATTTCTACATGTACACAAACGTGTGCAGGACTGACCCCATGCAGTGAACAGCCCAGGGCAGGGGTGAACACAGCTCAGGGGACAGAGCCCCGGTTCACTTCAGGCACCTTAGAACCAGCAGACTTTCCATACTGAGCTGTTAATAACGTATCTTTTAAAAAGGGGTAAAAAAGGGAAAGGAAAGAAAACTACCCAAGTTTCTACCCAGGAGAGTGTCCAGCCAGGAAGGGAAGCCCCCTGGAGAGGAGCCATGCAGCAGCAGGGCCTCTGTGCACAGGTCTTACTTGTGCTTGCCCCCGCTCTTGACCAGGTCCTCGATGTCCAGGATGGGAGTGACCAGCTCCTGTTCCAGGCTTTTCTCTGGAACAATGGCAGGGATAAACAAGAGCCCTCAAGGGCCCCTTCTGGAGGCTGCTGACCTCAGGGGACACCCAGAACAGACCGGCTCCTGCAGTAACAGGGAGTGCCACGCCCCAAGACCACTCCTTGCAGGAAGGTTGGTACGGCCAGTGAATATGGACTTGTACCAGAGAAAATGGGCTGTCCTGCAGGTCTGGGACTGACTGAACTGGTCCATCAGGAGCGCCCCAGGACAGGGGGTGCAGACCTGAACTTCAGGACAGACATGGCAGCTGACCACGTGCCCAAGGCCCAGGTATCCTCCTCCCAGGCCACTACCTCTCCCTGACACCCGAAGGCCATCCCACAAGACAACCAGGTCCACCGGGAGGGAGCAGCTCCTCAGCCACGAATGACCCCCATATGCTCTGGTGGTGAGTTACTCACCCTGCCTGCTTCTGGGACCTAGCAGCCACCAACAGACTGACACTTTGGTTGCTCTCTTGCTCTGCTCCCCCTTGAACTAAAACCAGCCCAGAATCCTCATTTAAAGCCCAGTCAGACCTCGCAGCAGCTGCCCAGAGCCAGTGGTGCTGGGGCTCTTGCTGCTTGGGGAGGGGGAGGTGACTTGTGCAGAACAGACACAGCACAGCTCTGCAAGAGCAGCTGGCACATCCCCGGGTCTGAGATAGGACAGGGAGGTAGGCCAGAGGTTGGGAAGAGGCTGAAGCCAAGCTGGCACCCACTGCCCGGCCAAAGGGAAGCAAACACTATAGAGGGGTACAGTGGATACCTTGAGGTAGGCCTGCTGTGTGAAGAGTCCACTCATAGCCCTGTTGAGGGACCAGGATGCTGGGAGACAGATAACACTGACCCACCTTTCCTAACCCCAAGGCCCACAGCAATCCGGTGGGGTGGGGGTGAGGAATGCACGCATATCTGATGCAGTGTGGGCAGGCAGGGCCAAGGCCCAGGGGATCTCAAGGCCCTCCTGTTCCCTGCTGCCAGCGTGGCTGTTTCTGGCCACTAGCAGATACTGGTCGGGCCCTCTCACAGAGATGTAGAGACCAGAACCCACACTCCAGGTGCATGCAGGCCCCTGAGCAACCGGAGCTAGAGTCCCCCATTGACAGGACAGAGGGAACAGCCACTCAGCAGTGCTATGGCAACAGACGCAGCCAATCCACAGGCTTTGCAGCCAAGCCCACAAGCTCAGCTCACCACCCCCTCCTGGGCAGAGAGCTGGGGGAGGGGGCAAAGAGGGGCTGCAAGAGGAGGAACAGGGAGAAGAGGGGCTGCCTGCACAGCCCCCCAGGGGCCAAGTGAATCTAAATGGAGGCAGTGAGCAGATGGGCAGGAGGGACCCCTGCTCACCATCCAACTCCCTTCCAAGTACCTAACTAACTCTGCACCCCCACCCCCTACTCAGGATGCCAGGGCAGGCAAGGATCTTTCTCCTCAAGCACACATCCCTCCCTTTCCTCTTGTACACCTCCTGGGGTCCCTGCCCACCTTTCCACCCCCGCACTTTCTTGTCACCTGGGCCACAACCCACTCCAAGGAGGGCTGGGCCTTGGCAGCTGCTGGAGAGGTGGTGGCCTAGCTCATACCACATGGGAGCTGGGCCGGGGAGGCTGCTAGAGATAGTCTGGCAGTGAGAGCTAGAGCAAGGTCTGGGCCTGAAGCCTGGGGAAGAAGATGGACAGAGGTTCCAGCCTGGCAGCTCCATCATGGACCTTTCCACCCCAGAGTGACCCAGACATCTCCAGGATGGGGCCTCTGGGAGCTCCAAGCCTTTAGTGCTTTCCAGGCCCAGCATCCTCTGGGCCCTCCCGCTCTCAGTCAGCAGTCTTGGTCCCAACACTGGAGGTGGGAAGGAAGCACAGATGGAACTCCAACCCCACTTAAGTCTGAGCCCCCAGAGCCACTGAGTCTAAGTGCAGATGCCCCACCCCTCAGCTCACAGGAAACAGGAGAGGCCCTACTGCAGAAATGCCTGCCTAGCCATCTCCTCGAGCATCAGAGAAATGGTTGAGAGGACTTCCAGGCATGGGGCAGCAGTGCTAATGGAAGAGCCTGGAGCCAAGGGCCCTGATGCTGGCCTCACCACCAAGTTCCCGAGGGGTCTCAGGACAGTCAGTGGCAAGGGAGAAGGCTAGGGGCCTTGGGACTGCAGCCAGCCAGGTCAAGCCAGGCCAGGTCAGCTGCTGTCCCTCACCCTGTACTCATTTCCCCATCCCATCTCTGAATGATGGATGCTCCCCCTCAGCACCACAAGCAGTCTGTGCCAGGTGTCCCCTAGACCACCCCCACGCTCAATTGATTGCCAAGAGGACTCTGCAGACTCAGCACACAGGTTATCCTCACAGTAACAGGAGATAGCCCATCAGCAGAGGGAAAGGGTGCATGGGACACAGGCATGTAGAACCAGAAGCGAGCTGCCAGGCTTCTCCCACAGGAGTCATATAAGTCACACTTAATTCCCCCAGCAATGAGATGGGACAACACAGGTAAGAAACCCATGTGACGCTCAGCCAACACTCAGCCTGCAGGGTAGTTACTGGAGGCTGGTCACAAGAGCACCCTCTAACCTGCACATTCCAGAATCCCGCCTCCCAGGAGGAAAGTACATGTCCCCCATAAGCCACACTGCAAGTGCAAACTGCTGACTCTACCAAACACAGCTGCCTTCTCCTGGGGGAATGGTGGGGTCAGTCAGGTCTATAGCGCCAGCCAAGGGCACCTCTGGAAGGCGGGCCTTTCTGAGGAGGGCTGGGGCCTGCTGGGGGAACCGCTTGAGTCAGAGAAGATGGACACAAGTACCTGGGCCTCCCTCAGCTGGGGCAGATGCAGCCTCACCAGCAGCCATTACAAGGTCATCGTGTCCCTGAGCTCAGCCCAAAAAAGCCCTTGCTTTAACCCCCTACCTCCAGCTATGTGGCAACTGGCAGAAGCAGCTTCAACAAGCCCACCCTTACCTTCGACATTGTTGTAGAAATGGCAGGAGCGACTCGCCACCTTCTTACGACACAGATGGATCTGGATGACAAAGGACCCAAGTGCCCAGTGAAGCCAGAAACAGGAGAGGGCAGAGCCTCAACCAGCCTCGACACTGCCAGCCAAGGCAGGTGAGACTGTGAGGCTGACCCAGGTCCTCAACCCACTGTCTCCCAGCCCTACAGCAGACCCAGGGTAAGCCAAGGCAGCCCCTCCCATCTGCTGGGAGCATAGGGGGGAGAAAGCCCAGGCAGCAGTCCACCCACCAAGACCACTGCATCCGGTCAGGCCCCCCAAGAAAATGCAAAAAGGCACCCCAAAAGCCCACCTGCAAGTGGTTACTGTTCTGCTTTTTCACCTCAGGGTGAATGCACAGCTGCTCCCGGGAGCCCAGCACACACACCTTGGGCCTAGTGGAAGGGAGAACCAGGTGGTGACAAGGGAGGGGGAGCTGTCCCCAAGAGCCAGACAGTTGGAGCCCAGTGAGCCCAGCTGTGAGGGCTACGTGGAGATTCTGGGCAGCCCACAGGAAAACTGGATTTGGATGCAAATAGTAGACATAGGGCAGCCAGAGGAAGCAGCTCTATTAGAATAAACCGGGGCTTGGGAGAGGACTTCCACAGCTGAGGTAGACTTCCTGAATCAGGAGTGAGCATGGGAACAAGGCAGGGGGAAGAAGATGGACAAGACAGAATTCAGGAGCCAATTCCTGAGAGCTTGGTCTCCATGTCACTGACATGGGTGGGCAGGGAGGAGGCCAAGACAAAAGGCAAAGTCTCCTTGCCACCCTCATGAACACAGCTCCACTGGAAGATGACCGAAGGGTTCAGGTACCAGCTCACAATTAGCTCAGGGTGCTCAGGTACTTACTGGCCTGGAACTGAGGACTCTGTGCCAAAGTAAAGCTGCTTTCTCCCAAGTGATGGATGTTAGGAATACCCTGACCCCCACCCTATCCATCAACATCAGGGCACCGTTTGCCCTCAGGTTTGGGCCACTTGTGTCACTGGGCTGAGTCCACTCTCCTGAAAACCCTGAGGCAGGTGTGAGTGGCCTCCTCACCCACCGGTAAGAGGTGTTTCGAAGCTCGCTGATGACCTGCGTGAGCTGCGAGTGGGTCCTGGAGGCATAAATGATCTTTGGGATGTCCGTGTAGCAAGCTGCCCAGGCACAAAGAGGCACAACAGGTTGTGGTCAGTCAGTGATGGGACCACAAAACTCTGAGTAGATGTCCTGAGTGTTTGCTTGCCACAGGGGCATCTGGCTAACTCAGTCCTGCAAACACTAGGACTCTTTTACCCCAGATAATTATTCTCCAGAAACAGTATATATGGATTTCTGTACTATCCTAACTCAGCAAAAACCTCTGACCCAACATTTACCCCTGGATGGCGAGATATGATGTGGCACCTACGAAATCTTCTATGCGTGGCTCTGCTCAAGGGACTGCAGAAGCCAGGGGCCTCACCCAACCCAGACTCCATTCTTCCCCTTTCCATCCCCACATGGCAGTCTGAGAGAGGGCCTGGGAAGAAGCATCACCTATGGTCTCTCCACTGGCGGTGGAACTCCCCCAAGACGAAAAGGCTGGATCAGGAAATAGCTCTCCCTGAACCCTCTCAGCAATCTTGTGGGCAGAGATGGTGTCTCGGAGATGCTCCCGCCAGGCCAATGTGGTGCAGAGGAGGCACAGCGTCTTCCCTGTGCCTGTGGGGCTCTCCAGAATGCCGCTGACTTTCTGAGAAGGGACAGGGATGATGTTATGGAGAGGGAGGGGGAGGGGAGACCAAAGAGACCCTGTGAGCCATGCACACCAGCCTGAGACAAGCTCTGCGAGTGGCTCTGTGGGCAGCAAAAGACCCCTGGCAACATGGCGAAGTCCATCTTACATTTTCTACTCTCATTCCAAAAGCCTAAGCTGATTCAGCCCTCATTAGCAGACAATTTTCAGAGCATTATCCAAAATGTGACAGTATTTTTCAACCTAATATAAATAGGAAGATGACTAATTAGGTGCCAACTCTCAAAATAGGAAATAGTTCTGTGATTCTGGTATTTGCACTCCCCTATCTGAAAGGAATCTGATTCTGATGGCCTACATACAAGCTCTCAGGTTAGAGTCCAATCAGGAAACTTAGGGGGACATGAAGGCAATTTCTGCAAAAGCTGAGCTCCCAGCTGCCACGAGAATGGAACTTGGGCTCCTCATTACAGAAGACTGCGCACACACAGCACTCAGGAGCCCATGGGTCACATGTGAACCAGTCACAGGTGTTGCTGATTGCAGAACCAGTCCCTAGCGGCTGGGGGAAGCCAAGCAGGGTACAAGAGACAGACTGAGAAACCAAGAAGAAAGCAAACCTGTCTTCTTCACCTTCCTGAACACATACAAGTTTTAAAGGCCTCCCAAAGTGAGGACTGACACTGTTTCCCTCTCTGGCTCTTCCTCCAGATCTCTGGATGGCTGGCTGCTTCCCACCATGCGCCTCGGCTCAAGCCTTTTCCTCAGAGAGGGCCTGAGTCACTCAAACATATCACCTTGTTTTTTGTGTTCACTGCACTTATCAACACAAGACAGTCCCTTTTTCTTTACTTATCATCTCTTCTACCCCAACTAGAACACAGGCCCTATTTACAACCGGGTCCCCAATGTCCAGGACAGTACCTTCCACACAGCAGGACCTAGTCTGAACAAAGTGGAAGGTAGAACTTCAGCAGGCCTTTATTGAAGCTGACCCATCCCCTGGGCCCAGTGTCTGTAGGGCTCATGGCTTTTACCTTCTGTAGACATTCCAGGACCTTGGCCATGTATTCCTGTTGACATTTGTACGGCTGGAATGGGAAATCCACTGTCACACCGTTCAAGGTTATCTTGGGCATACCAGCCTGTTCTCAGGAGAGCAGAGGTTGGCTGCAATGCAGACTGTTCAGGTGTGTGAGACAAAACACTCCTGAAAATCTCAGGTAAGCGATGCCAGCACCTGGAGCTGGGACACACGTTCTTCACAGGAATCCCTATGGCACAGACATAGGGACAACAAGACTGTTTATAAACAGCCTTTCTGGGTACCAGGCTACTGTGTCAGTCATCCCAAGAAGTGCCTCCCCATGGAGAAGGTCAGAGGGCAGGCCCTGTTATATACCATCACAAGGAGTTTCAGAAGTGATGATGCTAAGTTGAGTCAGCCCCGGCCACACAGAACTCCATTCCGCTTTGGAACAGGTGGCCAGTCTCACTGGGATGGTGAGAGCCCAAGTCGGGCTCAACTCTACCAACTTGCCCCATCAGCAATAATTCACTCACTTCCACAAGTGTGGGGGAGGCTGAGGACCTAGCAGCGCCCTCCCCTACCAGGGCCGGGAGACAGGCAGGGTGGAGCGTCTGACCCTCCTGCTCCAGCGTCTCCCCAGCAGTCTGCTACCTTTGCTGCGCGGTAGCCACCTGTACTCTGACCCGGGACTCAAATCTGTGTGACCCTGGACGAGTCGCTCAACTTCTCTACGCTCGGACTCGTCTAGAAACTGGGAATAACAGAGCAGACGCCTAAACTCGGAACAGCAGATTTTCCCTCCAGGGAAGGAAACGTACGGCCCGGTGAACCGACGAGCGCAGGAAAACTACCGGCCCCATAAGGCCGCCTGCCCGCGATCCCGAGGGCCAGGCCCTGCGGGGAGATACAGTTTCGGAAACCCAACCCGCCGACAAGCGCTCGGTTCGGTTCCAGGGTGTCCGCGGCGCGCGGCCCGAGAGGCTCCAGTACCTCACCCAGCTCCGGTGCGAACGCCGCCACCACGTTCTCGGCTATCAGCAAGTTCGGACTTGGCGGGCTAAGATGCGCAGTCACTGAAGCGCTGTATTTCCGCCCTCATTTCCGGTCCGTTGCGAAATGCTCTCGGCGGAAACCGTTCCCCGAGCCGCAGGATCCGTCTGTGATGTGAGCGACCCGGCGTCGCGCCGTCTTCGCTGGTCCTGAGCTCCGCGACCGGGACAGGCAGAAACAGTGCTCCACGGTCTCCTCCCTCGATGTCACCTCCCACCATGGCTTCTTCCGCCACCCCCCCGCAGGGGACAAGCCACCCCATTGCCAGGTTTTCCCCTCTTGGAGTGTGAGGGCGTCATGGAGGGCAATTGTGGCGGCCCAGGCCTGTAACCAGGCCCCTGAGAGCCTCAGCAGCTCCTGTCATTCCTGCAGGCAGCCTCCCCTACTGTCAATGCCAGGCCCCCGGTGATCCTCAGCACCTAGTGTGCGCTGGAGTGAACGGGAGGGACGCCCCCCCTCCCCAGGGGGAGAGGGGTCTACACAGTTGGTGGAATGTGCTCTCTGCTCGGCTGTTGCCACCAGAGATGTTTGTCTCAGACCACCCCAAAAGGCACCAGAAAGACTAATGCCGCAGCGAGAGCTCTGGCAAGCTGGAAACACTAATCAGAACTTCTGGTGGGTGCTACTGAGCGTCCAGAGACTCTCCTGCAGATCCCACGTGTGTCATCATGTCTGGGGAAGCCCTGGTATCCACCCCAGCTGGCCTGTTTGGGTGAAGGGACTTGGGATTGTCGATCATGGAATCTCAGAAGGGAGCTTGGAAAAGATAATGCTCATCAGGCACCAGAACCTGGCTTCAGGGCCATCCACTTAGGCATTGGTATTCCTCCTCCCAAGAACCTCTTACAGGTGAGGAAGCACGCACAGTTAGCAGGTCCCCAAAGCCAGCAACTAGCAATTTGAGGAGCCAGACTCCCACCTCTCCCCTTGGCTCCCCCCTATTCCAAGAGCAGTTGCTTCCATTCCCCAGAAGTCCAGGAAGGGAGGCCTCCTCCAGAGACTTGGCCGCTTCCCAGAGCTGAGGGCCCCAAGCTCCTGAGTAGATGCTGTACAGGTCACGAGGGGGTTCCTCTGGCTCCATGGGGACCCCAAGCAGCCTGCAGCCTCCTGGGATGAAATGCATAAATGCCATTTTACTAAACCTAACTAAACCTGAGAGATGAGGTATAGGGAAAACCAAAGCAGACCAGAGCCAGCTTCGCTTGGCAAGCCACTTACTCTGCAGGCTCTGGGGAGCTCCCTGAGCACACAGGGTGCCCTCTGGCCAGCAGGACCGATGTTAACCAGTCACTCCATGATTGTGCGACCCTTTGGGATGAGTACCATGGCGGGGGGGCTTAACCTTATCTGTAGGCCAGGGAAGGCTTCCTGGGAATCGATGCTGGCCTGGGGCAGTGTTGCTGGCACTGGGGAGGAGTCAGTGGTGAACAAGGGAGAGGCACTCCAATGTTGCAGAGCCCAAGGAAAGCCCAAGAGGTGACTGAGAGTTGCAGAAGCAGACACTAAGAGCCATAGAGGGACTGCCCGGCCAAGAGGAGGATCATCAGGGTGAAATGTGACTGTCGTGGAAGGTGCCTGATGAAGACCAGGCAGGGGAAAGTCTGCAGCAGGTCTGGGGTCTGTTGGCTGCCAGTGGCCCTAGGAGCTTTTGCCCTGGCCTGGGATTATCAGGGACTGCTGCTTCCCATCCTGGCCGGGCCCCAAGGACTGCCTCCTGAGACACCAGCTGCCCTGTGGGAGGTCCAGGTCCTCCTTCACGCTTCACTGCACCTGATCTAGTGAGTGTGGAGGACCAGAAGGTGGGGGGCACCTTGCTGGTCATGTGGGTGGTGGGCAGTAAGCAGACAACACAACATATTGGGGTTCATAGGTGCTTGCATGAACAATGACACAGGGTTAGGGGACTGAGAGTGAGAAGGGGCAGGTACTGTTTGGAATGAAGTCACAGAAAGCCTCTGAAGAGGTGATATGTGGCTATTTGCTGATGTTTTCCCAGCCCAGCACATAGCAGGTGCTCACTGGCTGAATGATCAGGTGACCAGCCAAGTGCAGGGTCTTCCTGGGAGGTGCTAGGCTTAGTTTCAGGAGCTCAGGTAGTGTTCTAGTTTGCTAGCTGCCGGAATGCAGCACACCAGAGATGGATTGGCTTTTAATAAAAGGGGATTTATTTCATTAGTTTTTCAGAGGAAAGGCAGCTAACTTTCATCTGAGGTTCTTTCTTACGTGGGAAGACTCAGGGTGATCTCTGCTGGCCTTCTCTCCAGGCCTCTGGGTTCCAAAAACTTTTCCCGGGGTATTTTCTTTCTGCATCTCCAAAGGCCTGGGCTGAGCTGCAAGTGCTGAGATGAGGTATGCTGAGCTGCTTGGGCTGTGCTACATTGAGCTCTCTCATTTAAGCACCAGCCTATTAAATCAAACATCATTCACTACAGCAGGCATGCCTCTTCGCTGACTACAGATGTAATGAGCAACAGATGAGGTTCACGTATCATTGGCTCATGTCCACAGGAACATAACTAGGCACCTTCACCTGGCCAAGTTGACAACTGAATCTAACTAGCACATGTCCACCCATTGTCAACTTGGCAACTATACGCATCACCTTAAACAATATTAAGGTGCAAAAAATTCTCTTCTAGCTGTGGACCTATGAATCTCAAAACAAGTTATCTGGTGCCAATATGCAAAAGGAGGACAGTCACAGGATCCATAGGGAGAAACTGGAAGGAAAACCATCAGGGCAAACACCATTGATTTCAAAGTCTGAAAGTCATTTATCCTTCGGCTTTAGGCACACTTCCTAGCCCACCCTATTCTGGAGAGATTTAATGTGTTTCCATTTATTTGCAAGACAGTTGAGTATTGTTAGGTGAAAGAAAAAATGTATGTTTTATTGTTTTTTATTTAGAAATTAGGTATGGTTTAGGGTGGTATGTATAGCTGCCAAGTTGACAAGGGGTGGACTGTCATGTGTCAGCTTGGTCAGGTGGTGGTACCTGTTTGTCTGGTTGGACAAGTCTGTTGCTATGAGGCTATTTCATAGAATTAAATCATGATCATGCCAAATGCATCCATAGCTGATTCCATTTGTAATCAGCCAAAGGGGAGTGTCTTCTGCAATGAGTAATGCTTAATGTGATCACTGGAAGCCTTTTAAGGAGGATTCAGAAGAGACAGGCTCTTCCTGCTTCAGCTGGCGAGCCTCTCCTATGGAGTTCATCCAGACCCTCCATTGGAGTCATCAGCTTCACAGCCTGCCCTGAAGATTTTGGACTCTGCGTTCCTGTGGTCACATGAGACACTTATAAATTTTATATTTGTGAGTGTTCCCTGTTGATTCTGTTTCTCTAGAGAACCCTAATACAGGTAGAAACCTGACCTACAAAGAGTCATTCCTGGGGAACATCTTTGAACAGCTGCTCACAAATTTCCTACAGTCGACCTTGGCAGGAAGTAAGAATCTGCTCCAAGACTTGGCATTGTATTGGGCAAGCATTCAGTGTATACCTACTATGTACACCCACCATATGTCTGGCACTATGCCTGGGCTTCCTGTGGTCCAGATGAGGAAGCAGGGACTGCAAGAGGACGTGCCCAAAGTCGCAGGAGTTTCCCACTGCACGCCCACACAGGAAGACTCTGGAGGTGTCCTGATCCCAGCACATGATGCTGGGACAGTCTCCGTGGACACCGCAGTGGCTGGCAGCCCTTTACGGAGGACACAGGTCACTTCCCCCATGATACACACCACGGGATAAACAGATCTGTGTGTGTCTTCTGCCTCTTGGCTCTTTCCCAAGCTCAGTGCCCAGGGCGGGTTGGGGGACTTGGGGTCAATATGTGTACTATGGCTGCATAGCCAGTAGCTACCCCTTTAGCAGCTTAAAACATTACCTGTGTGTCCGCTCACAGTTCTGTAGGTCTGGAGCCAGCTCAGAGCATCATCCCAAGGCCTAAATTAAGATGTTAGCTGGGCTGCATTCTTGCCTGGAAGCTCTAGGGAGGAGTCTACTTCCAGGCTCACTCTTGCTCCTCGCAAAATTCAGTTCCTTGGATCTTCCAGGTCAAGATGGCGGCTTAACAACGTGCACATTTTAGTTCGTCCTCCACACCAACTACTAAATAACCAGAAACAGTACAGAACAGCTCCTGGGGCCACGATAGTGACCAGATACACAGCATACCCAAGTCTGGACCAGCTGGACCAGCTGCGAGCACCCCCCAGAACCGTGAGTTCCCAAAGCTGTGGCGGCCGGCACCCCTCCCCCACAGGCCGCTTCCCAAAGGGGAAAGGAAAGGACTTTACCAGCAACAGGGACTGGGCACAATCAAATGCCAATTGTGGAACTAATTAACAAATTCTGACTACTAAAAATAGGCCCCCAGCTTAAGTGAACCTTATTAAAGCGGAGGTTGCTCATTTTTGCCCCGGCGCCAAGGGGGCAGGACTGACAGAAAAAGTGGGAAAAAAAAAAAAGAAGGAAACAGAGGTTTTTGTGGCTGTATATCTACAAAGGCTTGACTGCCTCTGGATACAGCAGCAGGACTTTTCAGGCTGCAACTGCCCCAGGCAGAGGCAGAAGTGAGCTCTTTTGGGGGCTTATCTGGAGCCTGTGCCTTCCCCAGGGGAGGGGTGAAGCCCCACCCAGGCAGAATCCCTCCATCAAGGAATTCAGACCCCAGGGCTTGGTAATTTGAAGCCATTAAAACCAGCCTACAACCTCTCCTCTGTCTCCACCATGCCCCCAGCAGGGAGAGTCTGCCAAAGTTAAAGGTACCACAATATCTTATGCTGGTGGGACCTGCAGTCAGACAAGCACCACACACAGGGAAGGATAAGAAAAACAGAGTCCAGAGACTTCACAGGAAAGTCTTTCAACCTGCTGGGTCTCACCCTCAGGGAAAACTGATGCAGGTGACTCTTTCCTCTTGATAGGAGGCCAGTTTGGTCTGGGAAAATCTGGCTGGGGTCTATAATATCTAAGTAGACCCTCCTAAGTGTGTGTGGGGGAGAAGGCACCACACAAGCAGGGCAAGAAACAAGAAAACAAGAACTGAAAAATTCTCTGTTAAACAAAACTTAAGCTAAAGGTCCAGATAAAGCTGAACAGAATGTCAAAGAACAGATAAACAACAAATTCATCCAGCAAGAAAACCCTAGATAAAAGAAGTGAAAGCAATCTCCAGAATAAACTAATTAAGGTAATCAAATGCCTAGACGCCAGCAAAAAAAAAAAAAAAAAACAGATCACACTAGGAAAATTAAAGATATGGCCCAGTCAAAGGAACAAACCAACAATTCAAATGACATACAGGAGCTGAAACAATTAATTCAGAATGTACAAACAGACATGGAAAACCTCATCAAAAACCAAATCAGTGAATTGAGGGAGGATATAAAGAAGGCAAGGAAAGAACAAAAAGAAGAAACTGAAAGTCTGAAAAACAAATCACAGAACTTATGGGAATGAAAGACACAGTAGAAGATATGAAAAAACAATGGAAACTACAATAGTATATTTCGAGAGACAGAACATAGGATTTCAAAATTGGAGGATGGAACATCTGAAATCCAACAAACAGAAACTATAGGAAAAAAAATGGAAAAATATGAGCAGGGACTCAAGGAATTGAAAGACAATATGAAGCGCATGAATATACGTGTTGTGGGTGTCCCAGAAGGAGAAGAGAAGGGAAAAGGAGGAGAAAAACTAATGGAGGAAATTATCACTGAAAATTTCCCATCTCTTATGAAAGACTTACAATTATAGATCCAAGAAGTGCAGCGTACCCCAAAGAGAATAGATCCAAATAGACATACTGCAAGACATTTAATAATCAGAATGTCAGAGGTCAAAGAGAAAGAGAGGATCTTGAAAGCAGCAAGAGAAAAGCAATCCATCACATACAAGGGAAGCCCAATAAAACTATGTGCAGATCTCTCAGCAGAAACCATGGAAGCAAGAAGACAGTGGGATAATATATTTAAATTATTAAAAGAGAAAAACTGCCAACCAAGAATTCTATATCCAGCAAAATTGTCCTTCAAAAATGAGGGAGAAATTAAAACATTTTCAGACAAAAAAATCACTGAGAGAATTTGTGACCAAGAGACCAGCTCTGCAAGAAATACTAAAGGGAACACCAGAGACAGATACGAAGACAGAAGAGAGAGGAGTGGAGAAGAGTGTAGAAAGGAAGACTATGAGTAAAGGTCAAAAGAAGGAAAATTAGATATGGCATATAAAATCCAGAAGGCAAAATAGTAGAAGAAATTACTACCCATGCAGTAATAACACTGAATGTTAATGGATTAAACTCTCCAATCAAAAGACACAGTCTGGCAGAATGGATTAAAAAACAGAACCCATCTATATGCTGTCTCTACTCAAAGGACACGAGGCCAAGGACACAAATGGACATTTACACACCAATGTTTATAGCAGCATTATTAACAATTACCAAGAGATGGAAACAGCCAAAATGTCCATCAACAGACAGTTGGCTAAACAAACTGTGACATTTACATAAGATGGAATATTATGCAGCTGTAAGACAGAATAAAGTTATGAAGTATGTAACAACATGAATGGACCTTAAGGACATTATGCTGAGTGTGATTAGCCAGAAACAAAAGGACAAATACTGTATGGTCTCACTGATGTGAACTGACATTAGTGAATAAACTTGGAATATTTCCTTGGTAACAGAGAACATCAGGAGATAGAAATAAGGTGAGATATTGGGTAATTGGAGCTGAAGGGATACAGACTGTGCAACAGGACTGGATAGAAAACTCAGAAATGGACAGCACAATACTACCTAACTAATGTAATTATGTTAAAACACTGAATGAAGCTGCATGTGAGAATGATAGAGGGAGGAGGGCTGGGGACATAAATGAAATCAGAAAGAAAGATAGATGTTAAAGATCGAGATGGTATAATCTAGGAATGCCTAGAGTGTATAATAATAGTGAAATGTACAATGTACAAATTTTAAAAATGTTTTTGCATGAGGAAGAACAAAGGAATGTCATTATTGCAGAGTGCTGAAAATAGATGATAAATAATACTTTAAAATGTCACCTTATGTGTGAGACTAAAGCAAAAAATGTTTATTTGTTACAAAATTTATATTTTGACTAGAGCATTTCCTAATATAACTCATGTAGATAGTTTGATTGAATGTCCTAAGTACTTGGAATCTCAGGTAGGACATGAGATTTTGTTGGTTTGTCCAGAGTGATGCCCCGATGAATCCCGGAGTGATTTAATCAGTGAGTGGAAAAGTATTTGCAAGCCCTCTCCTGGGAATGGTGAGAGTGGGGAGAAATTCAACTTCCCCAAGTTGAATTCTTGATATTCTCACAAGCAGTGTGGACAACCAAAGCTATAGGCTGAGCCCCCAGTCTTTTTTTTTTTTTTTTACTTTTTTTATTAATTAAAAAAATTAACAAACAAAACATTAAGATATCATTCCATTCTACATATACAATCAGTAATTCTTAATATCATCACATAGTTGCATATTCATCATTTCTTAGAACATTTGCATTGATTTAGAAAAAGAAATAAAAAGACAACAGAAAAAGAAATAAAACGATAATAGAGAAAAAAAAAGATTATACATACCATACCCCTTACCCCTCGCTTTCATTTACCACTAGCATTTCAAACTAAATTCAACATTTGTTCCCCCTATTATTTATTTTTGTTCCATATGTTCTACTCTTCTGTTGACATAGTAGCTAAAAGGAGCATCAGACACAAGGTTTTCACATTCACAGAGTCTCATTGTGAAAGCTGTATCATTGTCCAGTCATCATCAAGAAACATGGCTACTGGAACACAGCTCTACATTTTCAGGCAGTTCCCTCCAGCCTCTCTGCTACATCTTGAACAGCAAGGTGATATCTACTTAATGCATAAGAATAACCTCCAGGATAACCTCTCAACTCTGGAATCTTTCAGCCATTGACACTTAGTCTCATTTCACTCTTCCCCCTTTGGTCGAGAAGGTTCTCTCAATCCCTTGATGTTAATTCTCAGCTCATTCTAGGGTTTTTCTCAGTCCCTTGATGCTGAGTCTCAGCTCATTCCAGGATATCTGTCCCACGTTTCCAGGAAGGTCCACATCCCTGGGAGTCATGTCCCACGCAGAGAGGGGGAGGGTGGTGAGACTGCTCGTCATGTATGCTGGAGAGAGAGGCCACATCTAAGCAACAAAAGAGTGAGCCCCCAGTCTTGGGGTTTGTTCATATGAAACTTAACCCCACAAAGGATAGGTCAAGTCTACTTAAAATTTAGGCCTAAGAGTCACCCCCAAGAGAGACTGGACAATGACATAGCTTTCACAATGAGACTCTGTGAATGTGAAAACCTTGTGTCTGATGCTCCTTTTAGCTACTATATCAACAGAAGAGTAGAAAATATGGAATAAAAATAAATAATAGGGGGAACAAATGTTAAAATAAATTTGGTTTGAAATGCTAGTGGTAAATGAAAGCGAGGGGTAAGGGGTATGGTATGTATAATCTTTTTTTTTCTCTGTTATCGTTTTATATCTTTTTCTGTTGTCTTTTTCTTTTTCTAAATCGATGCAAATGTTCTAAGAAATGATGAATATGCAACTATGTGATGCTATTAAGAATTACTGATTGTATATATAGAATGGAATGACATCTTCATGTTTTTTTGTTAATTTTTTTTAATTAATAAAAAAAGTTTTAAAAAAAAAGCCACATG
The DNA here is from genome assembly GCF_023851605.1 of Tamandua tetradactyla. Classification (NCBI taxonomy): domain Eukaryota; kingdom Metazoa; phylum Chordata; class Mammalia; order Pilosa; family Myrmecophagidae; genus Tamandua; species Tamandua tetradactyla. The sequence goes on along the minus strand of NC_135327.1, from coordinate 61,102,147 downwards.
TGGATAATATAAGAAAAAAAAATTTAGTTCCTTGCAGCTACAGTACTGGGTCCTAGTTGTCTTTCTGGCTGTCAGCAGTGGCCATTCACAGCTCCCAGAAGCTACTCTCGAGTGCTAGCCACAAGCCCCCCCACCCCACCATATCAGACACCTTTCCTTACATGGACTCACTGTCATACTTCAAATCTCTCGAACTTATTCTGCATCCCATTGGAGAAAGCTCTTTGCTTCAAAAGGTGTGTGTGATTAGGTGGGGCCACTTAGATTATCTCCCCATTTTGAGGTCCACTGTTGTGCTGGTTTGAAAGGATGTATGGACCCTAGAAAAGCCATGTTCTAATCAAAATCCCATTTTGGAAAGGCAAAATAATCCCTATTCAGTACTCATGTTTGAATCTGTAATTAGATCATCTCCCTGGAGATGTAACCCAGTCATGAGTGATTGTTAAGCTGAAATTAGGTAATGACATGTCTCCACCCATTTGGGTGAGTCTTGATTAGTTTCTGGAGTCCTATAAAAGAGAACTCATTTTGGAGAATGAAGGAGATTCAGAGAGAGCAGAGCAGAACAACATAGCCATGAGAAGCAGAGTCCATCAGCCAGTGACCTTTGGCGATAAAGATGAAAAATGTCTCCCAGGAAGCTTCATGGAACGGGAAGCTGGGAGAAGAAGCTAGCAAATGACACTGTGTTTGCCATGTGCCCTTCCAGATGAGAGAGGAACCCTGACCATGTTCACCATGTGCCTTTCCAGAAGAGAGAGAAACACTGACTGTGTTCACCATGTGCCCTTCCAGATGAGAGGGAAACTGTGAACTTCATCGGCCTTCGTGAACCACGGTATCTTTTCCTGGATGCCTTAGATGAAACATTTCTATAGACTTGTTTTAATTGGAACATTTTCGTGGCCTTAGAACTGTAAACTAGCAACTTATTAAATTCCTCTTTTTAAAAGTCATTCTGTTTCTGGCATATTGCATTCTGAGCTAGCAAACTAGAACAATTGTGTCACATGACAGAACGCAGAGCCACCTTAGAATTTGGCTGGCCACGGTATACTCCCTGTACCCCTACTGGCCTGCTCTACGCTGCTCTGCTCCAGGGCTTCCTCCCTGGCTTTTGGCCTTTCTGAGCTAGCCTCATCTCTCAGCAAGTCTCCTACAGGCATCTCTGAGTTTCTTTTTTATTATTATTAATAAAATCAATCAACATACAACACAAACATTCTTAACATATAAACATTCCATACTTGGTGTGCAATCAATGGCTCACAATATTGTATATTCATCACCATAGTCATGTCTCAGAACACTTACATCACTCCAGAAAAAGAAATAAAAAGAAAAAAGAACAAACTCATACATACCATATCCTTTACCCTTCCCTCTCATTGATCACTAGTATTTCCCTCTACCCAATTTATTTTAACATTTGTTCCCCCTATTATTTATTTATTTTTAATCCATATTTTTTACTCATCTGACCATACCATAGATAAAAGGAGCATCAGAACAAGGTTTTCACAATGACACAATCACTTTCACACAATGAAAGCTGTATCATTATACAATCATCTTAAAGAATCATGGCTACTGGAACACAACTCTACAGTTTCAGGTACTTCCTTCTACCCTCTTTAATACACCTAAAACTAAAAAAGGGTTATCTGTATAATGCTTAAGAATAATCTCCAGGATAACCTCTAGACTCTATTTGAAATCTCTCAGCCACTGTCTCTTTATTTTGTCTCATTTCTCTCTTCCCCCTTTCAGTCGAGAAGGTTTTCTCAATTCATTGATGCTGAGTTCCAGCTCATTCTAGGATTTCTGACCCATGTTGCCAGGAAGTTTACACCCCTGGGAGTCATGTCCCATGTAGATAGGGGGAAGGCAGCGAGTTTGCTTGCTGTGTTGGCTGAGAGCCCACATCTGAGCAACAAAAGAGGTTTTCTGGGGGTGACTCTTGGCCTAATTTTAAGTAGGGTTAGCCTAACCTCTGCAGGGATATGTTTCATATGAAAAAAGATTGAGGGTTCAGCCTATTGATTTTGTTGTCCTCACTACTTGTGAGAGTATCAGGCCTTCTCTATAAGGGCAAGTTGAATTTTCCCTCTTTCTTACCATTCCCCCAAGGGGACTTTGCATATACTTTTATTATTATTATTATTAATTAACGGGAAAAAAAAGAAAAAAAGGAAATTAACCCAACATTTAGAAATCATACCATTCTACATATGCAATTAGTAATTCTTAACATCATCACATAGATGCATGATCTGCAAATACTTTTTTATTCACTGTTCAAATCACTCTGGGATTTATCAGGGCATCACTCTGGACAAACCTACAAAATCTCATGCCCTATCTGAGTTTCATTCTTGGCCCCCATTTCTTGCTTGTGGTGCAAGCTCTTCCTCTCTCTAAAACAGGACTGACTCTCCATCTATCTAATCTCCCATCCCCAAGAGCATGGAAGGTGACCACTGCAGGACAGGACAGCCCTTCCTTCCAGGTCTGAGCCCAGAGGACATTACGCCTGTCAGGGGCCACTGTGTGCAGTCACAGGCTTAGCCTGGCACCACTGCCTCAGCCTATACTCGAGAAGTGGGGGCCTTAGGGGGTTGGAGGCAGGCCCTGGGCACAAAGCAGTGGATGCTAGAGCTAGGGCTTGAGGCCACCCCATCCTGTTCCTAAGCCTCGACCTCTAGCCCTTACCGCCTCCCATCCCCTCTTCTCCACCTCTGAATCCTGCATCCTCCCTGCACCCAGAGGGATGCCCCCTCTTGTGGCCTGCCGGGGAGCCCTCACTGCCACCCAGCCCCCAGCTGGTGCACGTCAAGCACAGGCATAGTGCCATCCAGCTTCCAGTGCTCTCTACCCCACCTACCCCCTGGCAATGGGACCCTCCGTACCCACCTAGTCCCAGTGGCCCCCATGCTGGGAAATGGGACTCGTGCCCACCAGCCAAGTTGGGGGGCTGCTGGACCATGGCAGGAGTGGGGTGGGGGTTCACATCTTGCTTGCAGTGCCACGCCCTGCATCCCAGGCCAGACCCTCTGCCGCTGGCTTTCCTCCCCTCCCTCCTCCCCTCTCTCCGCCACTCGGAAAGCTGCAGCCCCTGCCGCGTCGCGACGCGTCGCCTCTCCCTCCCTCCCGCCCTCGCCGCGCCCGCCTTCCCTCCCCCACCGCGGCACTGCAGCATTCGTGGTCCGCAGCTTCAGCCGCAGCCCGCACCTCTCCGGCCTCCGCCGTCACCGCGCCGCCAGCACCATGGCCAGCACCGTGTCCGGTAGGCGCCCTAGGCTGGGCCGGGTGAGCGGAGGTGGGGTGGGGGGGTGGGGGGGGGGGGGCCGCGGGGAGCGGCGGCGGGTCTGCTGAGAGGCCATTGTCTGCCTTAGCCCCTCGCCGAGCCAGGTGCCTTGCACCCCGCGCGCCGCAATGGCGGGACGGAACCCGCAGGAGCCCCGGGATCTGGGTCGTCCGGTATTCCAAGGATGAGGACTGCGGCGCGGGGCCGAGGCCTGGGGGCAGGGGCGGCGTCCGGAGGAGTGCCCAAGCCGGGGCATCGGACGCGGGGACGCTGCTGTGCCCCTTGACGGGCGCTACTGCGACAGGGTGGCTCTGGGACTGCGGCCCGGCTTGTGCCCCGGGTGGGCGCGCCCGCAGGCTGCGGCAGTGTCCCCTGAGTCGCCCGGCGGCCGCAGACCCCGAGCGGAGCAAGCCTTCGCGAGAGAAGGACGAGGAGGGTGCGGCTCCGGGCCGGGGACCGCGCCCAGGGTCTGGAGGGCTTGCAGGGCCGCTGCGGGAGGGCGGTCCGGGGCCACGGACCCCAGAGGGCTGCAGCCTGAGCAAGCCGGCCGCCCCATTCCCGCGCCGCGCCGCGGGGACCACCCTCCACCATACCGGGGCCCACGGACCGGGCCTGCCTGGAAAACTGCCGCCCTTGGCGCCTCGGGGTGGGGTGGGGTGAGGAGTGCTGTTGTTTCACGGCTCAGGCTATGGGCGTCTCACCCTTTCTCCCCTCTCCACGCCTCCCGCGCTGCGCACCCCCGGCCCTCGGGGGCAGCGAAGACCCCGGTCGCTGCAGCGCGGGACTCGGCGGAGGGGCGAGCGCAGAGGGGGGCTCCTTCTTGGGCGAGCTGCTGAGGCCGGGAGGAGCCTCATCCTGGCAGGATCAGCGGCCCCTCCGTCTGGTCCCGCCCTCCGGCGCACCCTTCCCCTCCACCCCACGGCGATGGCCGTGGTCCCTCCCCGATGGGACCCTGGATCTCCAGCCCGAGGCCCCCACGCTCCACCTCCTGCCCGGCCCTCCCACAGGCCACACCTCGCCCGCACCACCAGCTGGGAAGGGGCCCCAACCTCTGGGCCGCATTGCATCACTAGCAGCCTTTCCCCTATCCTGCTCGGGGGCTCCTGTCCATCTGGGTTCTCCCTGGCCCTTGCATTGACACCCCCAGAGATAAGGACGGGTTTGGCGACCCTCCCCATGCATGCACCCACAGGCCAGCCTTGTGAGGTGGGCTGGGGCGCCCTGCTGATGACATGGACTGGGCCCATGAGTAGCTGGGGGTGGGGGGCAGCCTTTTGCAGTTGTTTCTCCCCCCTGGCGAGTTTAGGACAGGAATGATGTCCTCCCACTGGAGGGCGAGCAGGCGGAGGGCGGCTGGGCAGGGAAGGCCCAAGCTGAGGGCTGGCTCTCTGTAGGACTTTGTAGCACTGCTCACCCACACTTTGGTTTTTGTAGGTTTTTCTCTTTCTCTTTTAGCTTACAAGTGGTTGCCAAACAAACAAACATAAAAAAAATCTGTCAACACTTACCTTAGGGACAAAAGGGAAATCCAAAGAGCATCCGGTAGTGTGCCAGCTCAGCCCCCACCACCCAGCCGTGCTGCAGTGCCAAGCAGGGACAGTCAGTGGGATAACTGCTACCAGCTGGCATAACGGGGTCAGGCCTTCGCTGCACGGCCACAGCGTCGCCGTCCCAGAGCTCTGTCATGGCATCTGCCTGCCTCTGCTGCTGGGCACTCTTCCCACCCAGGGAAGTTTTAGATGGTGGTTGCTTGGTCCAGAAGCTGCTGCCTGAGGGTGTGAGTTATGGTGCCAAATCAGTTCAGATGCGGCAAAACTGGCTTCTCGGTAGAGGTGGCCCTGTGTGCCAGTCTGCAAGCCTCCTGTGCTGGCCTGCCTTTGCTGCATTTCACTGGCGGGGCCTGTTCTCTGCTGGATGAGAGGGTGGAGATATGTGTGTTGGGGTCTCTGTCCCCAGCTTTCTCTTCCCGTAGGGTGCAAAGCTGATGTGAAGGCTGCTGCCTGAGGAGCGCCACCCAGTTGCTTCATTTCCATGGTTTCCTGGAGAAGCCATGGACGTCTCCTTGGTTCTTCCCTTTCTGCTCAGACTTGCATCCACTCTTGCTCATGCCTGGCTCCATGTTACTATTGAGTGTTTCCTCTGTTGAGCTGTGTAGTCCTGCACATGCTACTTAATTCTCAGTTTCCCCAACCGGAAACTGGGGATGATGGTACCAGTCACAGGGTTGAATGGGATATCTTGGGAAAAGTGTTTGGCCCCAGTGCCTAGTGGCAGTGTCCAGTCCATGGAAATTAAGCCCATTCCCCAGGGAAGTTCCTCAGAGGCCCTGCTCTTCTGGGGTCTGGCACTGTCGGGTGAGTGGTATCCTGTGGTCCCCCCTGTCTCCCAGTTCTGTACTGACCCCATGAGACGCGCAACAGGGGAAAGTGCCGTCTGAGGCTGGCGCCTGTAGCCAGACTCCTGTCCTAACACGCTATGTCACTCTTGGTGGGTCACTTGCCCTCTCTGAGTCTCGTTTTCCTCCTCTGTGGAAACGAGGGTGGCAAAGGCATCCCTTCTGGGGTCAGATGGGAGCATAGAGGTGAGGGTCTGCCCCATGCGAGACACTATTACTGTTCCTGGCTGTTACAGGTTGACATGTGACATGTGACATCCCACCTGTGTAGAATCTAATCATTAAAAGGCCAATATGCATTTTTGCATATTTAATATGAATACTAACAGGAAGATGGAGATGAAAGCATTCCTGCTGACAGCAGAGAATTGTTTTTAACAGATTTTCTGAAGTCAATGAAGGGGAGAGTTTTAGTTTCCTAGACTGCTCAAGCTTCAGCTTAAACAGTGGGAGTTTGCTTATGGTTTTGAGACTGGGAAAAAGAATGTCCATCCAAATCAAGGCATCAAAAAGGCGCTGCTTCCTCTGAAGAAGGGTTCTTGTCAGACTGCAGGCCATCTCAGGCCCTTATCTTGCCGCCTGGGGATGTCTCATGGACCTTCCCTTCTCTTCCTGGCCTTCTGCGTACCTGGCTTTCTCTCTAAGTGTCTGAATTTCTCTCTCGTATAAAGGACCCAGTAACAGGATTAAGTCCTTCGCTAAATGAGTGGGTCACACCTTAACTGAAGTAGCCCTATCCTACTTACACCCACAGGAATAGGTTAAATTTAAGAGCATGTTTTTCTGGGGTACATATGGTTTCACATCTCCAGAGAGAGGGAGAAGAAGACCCCTGGGAGTTTCTTTGACATGGTCCCTGGGAGTAGAGGAAGGATGGGGAGGGGGCTGGGGGACAAAAGAGAAGGGGAGGAGCTGCTTTGAGGCTTGGGAGGGGTTTCCTGAGCTCCAGCTGTGCTGGCGAAGAGGTAGTGGGGTTGGGTTTGGCCTTGGCCTCCTTCCCTCTGCAATGAGGGGCAGAAAACTTGATCCTTCAGCCCCTCTAGGTCTGAGACTACAAGTCCAATCTGCTGCCTTGCTCTGTGGCAGGGTCCCAGCCACCTTCTCCCCAGCCCACGTGTGAGGCTTCTCTCCTCCCACCCTCCACCCACCAGCTGCCCAGCCCCGCCCACCTGCTGCCCCTCCTGCATCTGGACAGCCAGGAGAGCCCCACCTTCATGCCCCTTCCTGGGACACCACTGTCATATTGGCTTCTTGAGGAGTGGTCTTCAGGGAAGGAGAACTTGGAAATCTCTGAAACCATCAGATACCTCCCCAGAGCCCTGACCTCTGTCATCAGGTCCTTATACCTGCCTCCCCAAACAAGGAGAGATCTGCTGCCAGGACTCTCCCCCCCTCCCCGCCCCACCCCACCAATGCTGACTTAACAGTGAGTAAGAAGGGGGCCTCCCAGGCACTTGAATGCAAACTTGCTCCCCATCTGTGATGAGTCTGCAGCTTCTTTTCCTGTGAAGATCTCAGATTTGAGGCAGGGAGGGGCTTTGAACCGCCACCAGGCCCCAAGTTCCTGGTCAGGTAAACCCATTTGGGGTTTGTGGCATGAGAGGAAGGAACAGCTGTGATCAGGGTTGGAGGCCAGTGTCTCTCACTGGGTGGACCAGCCAAGTCCCCTCTTTCCTGGCCTCTCCCAGGGCCTGGGTCTGCCCTGCCCAGCCCAGACTGCCTTGTGCTCTCCTTCCTCCAGTATCTTCTGGACGCAGCCCCTCTGCATTTGGGGTACTGAAAACCTGTCTCTGCCTGACCTGAGCCCCTTTGCCCCTCCACATGCTCTGGGATGTGCCCCTCTGCTTTTTCTTTAAAATTAACTCTTAAAAGGATTTTGTGAATGTATGTGTGTATGTATGTGTATAACATAAAGTTGCCATCTTAACTGGCAATAATTACAATTCAGGGGCATTAATTACATTTACCATGTTGCACTGCCATCACTGCCTTCCATTACCAAATTTTTCTATCATCCCAAACAGAAACTCTGCACATATTCAGCGATAACTTCTCACTCTCCCCTCCCACCAGAGCTGGCAACTTCTAATTGTCTTTATATATTTGCTTATGATAGATAATAATACACGTAATACATGAACAGATTTTGCTTGTGAACAAATAAAACTTTACAAGTAAAGCCAAAGTACCCTTTGGGCCCCTCTCATCTGGCCTTCCACCTCTCCCCAGCCTCATAAAACCAGCAACCAAGAAGTGTGCATTCACTCTGCTCCCCTCTTTCTAAGGTTCATTCCTCCTCCCGAACCTTTCCTAGGTCCCTGCCTCCCTTCACCGTCCCACACAGCCTCCCCCCACCATGCTTTTCTTTGCAGAAGAGGTGGGGCCACCGAGTAATTGGTATCCAGTGAGGTCGTTCACTGCACTGATAGCTCAAGGCCTGAGATGCACCTGATGTCTTCTGTCCTGGGTCCTGTTTCCATGCCACTGTTTCTCAATTTCACGTGAAAAAAATCAGCTTTCTGTGTAAAACTTAATCAGAAAGTTTCTTGTCCATCTAAATACATGCCCCAACTCTTGTCTGCTCCTTCAAGGGCATTGGTGCACACATTGAGCCTGCTTTTCTCTTTATGGAAATGAGATTTCCTTTCCCTGGAGCTCTTCTCTGCTTCATTGACAAAAGGTGTGGGTGCAAGAGTCTCTCAGAGTCTGTATCTGGAGAAGGGGAAGGACCCCAGGCAGTCTGGGACTGCATTTTGAGAAATGTTGCTCACCTGAGCCCCAGCGCCCTCAGCCTAGGGAGACTCTGCAACATGTGTGCACTTGCAACCTAGAGAGATGCTAAAATTGTTTCCATTTTGAGAGTCGGCATCTTCCCCATTCCCTGATAGAGTTCAGGGCCCTGGCAGCTAGAGTTCCCTTCCCATTCCAGTCGGGAAGTCGGGAATTTGATCTGAAAAGGAGCAAGAGGGCAGGCCGTGGTGCTGAACGGACAGCTCCTTCCCCTTAAGCCATTCATAGCATCTGTGGCCGAGCCCAGCCCCAAATGGGCAGCAAGTGTCAGCCGAGGGGCCAAGAAAGCAGTGCCCACAGAGAGTGACGTCAGCGGCCTCCTGCCCGTGCTGGTCCTAGCCATGAGTTTATTTAATCTTGTCCCCCCATGTGGGTGAGTGTCCGCAAGTGCGAGGGATGCGGAAAGGAGCAGGAGGAGAGGGCGCTGACAGTCAGAAAGCCACACAGGGACAGAGAGCCACAGAGAGAGCCATGCGGAGAGAAAGGGAGGAATGGAAAGAGAATCAGGAGGGCACTCCCAGACCTAGAAAGATACAAAGAGATAGAGTGATGGAGACAGAAAGACACAGAGGGATGGACAGAGACCAAAAGAGACAGAGACATGAAGAGAGAACAAAAGAGAGATACACATGACAATGCAGAAGAGTGAGATAGATAAAGGCTGAGAGAGAGAAAGGGTGGGGGGCGGTGGGGGGGGGGGAGAGAGAGAGACATAGAGACAGAGACAGAGACAGGAGTTAAGAGATGGAAACCCAGAGGCACAGCCAGGGAAACTCAAGAGTCAAATGGTCTGCGAGAGAGAGTAAGCAAGCAGGAGGAGCATGAGAGAACAGACTAGAGCCAGAGTCACAGGTGCACAAAAAGAAGCAAAAGGCAGTCTCACAGAGAGACACACAGAATGGAGCGGAGAAGAGATGGCGCAGCAGACAGACCCAAGCCCACGTGTGGCCTCACCCTCACCCTCAGCCTCATGCCCACAGCCTACAAGGAGAAGATGAAGGAGCTTTCTGTGCTCTCCCTGATCTGCTCCTGCTTCTACTCGCAGCCGCACCCCAGCACCATCTACCAGTATGGGGGTGAGTGTCCCCCGGCCCGTGCCCCTGTGGGGGCTTCACCCCATCCAACTTCTGCTCCCCAACCCGCTGTGGTCTCTCCAAAACCTCCTGGTCTGGCTGCCTGAAAGCCCTTGGGGCCAATGGCTCCAACCTGGAGAGCCCAGCATGGGGGAAGCACCCTGTCCTGGTCTTGGATTTGGCTTGCTCTGGGGATGTACCCTCAGCCTGTCCCACTCTCCCAGCCCAGCGCCACTGATGCAGCCATCTTGTTCTGCCCCACAGATATGGAGGTGAAGCAGCTGGACAAGCGTGCCTCTGGCCAGAGCTTCGAGGTCATCCTCAAGTCTCCTTCGGACCTATCCCCAGAGAGTCCAGTGCTCTCCTCTCCCCCCAAGAAGAAGGACGTCTCCCTGGAGGAGCTGCAGAGGCGGCTGGAGGCAGCTCAGGAGCGGAGGAAGGTAAGGGGCCTCTACCCTGGTCCGTGAGGAGGGGGTGCTCCTGGCACAGACAAGGTCCCCAAAGTGCAGGTTTCAGGTTCTTGCTTCTCAGGGCTTCTGCCTATGGTGGGGAAGGGCTCAAGCTTCCTTGGACTTCCCTCCACTCCAAGAGATGGGTATGGGTCAGAGAGGAGGAAGTATCCCGAGGTAGCAGCAGCTGGAAGGAGACCCTGGGGTGCCTGTAGGGGCCCTGGGGTGCTCTTGAGGGGCTCTTGGTTGCCTGGAGGGGCCCTGGGGTGCTCTGGAGGAGCCCTGGGTGACTGGAGGGGCCCTGAGGTGCTCTAGAGGGGACCCTGGTGAACAAGGTTGGGTTGGCAATCTCCTGTGAGCTGAGAAGTGAGCAGGAAGAGAGGGAGGGAGGGATGGAGGACCTCCTCGGCTGACTCCATGAGGGGGAGCTTAGTGGGTTACCTCTGGGGCACCTGGCTCCAGACCCCTCCTGCCCCTCGCCTCACACACACAGAAAGGGGTGGAAGCTTGAGGTGCCATTTCGGGGTGAGCCTGCCCTGCCCAAAGGGCACCCAGCAAGTTCTGGTGATGCCCAGGAGCAGGCCTGGCAGCGTTCTCTGCCAGCGCTGCTGTGGGTCGAGCAAGGAGGCTAACTACCGGCCACTTCGTGTTGTTTCCCTGCTCCCCTCCCAGGGTTACCAGGCCTGCACCCCATGCTGGCCACTTGGCCCCTCACCCGTAGCCCTGGGGACCCACTGCTCACACTTTAACTGGGTGCTCAGAACCTGACGTGCTCAGCCGGGTGGGCAGCTGACGGCCCAGGAGGGGCAGACAGGGCACGGCCCTGCAGGGGGTACTCTCAGCCTAGAGGGCAGTGGGGCAGTTCTGCAGAATAAGGACAGTGCAGGATGAGCAGCGGAAGCTCTGGTTTGCCTGGACTGAGGGGTCTCCCAGTCCACATGCAAACTGTGACGTGGTGGCCACCCTTGAGGAAGCAGATCAGTGTAGACCCAAGCTCCTTGAGGAATGCGTCCAGGGGACAGGGGAGGTAGGCCTAGGCTGGGCAGAGGCCAGGGCACCTGGGCAGGAATAGGCAGGGTGCACTGGGTAATGGCTTCGGTATTTACTCGGGAACAGAGCGAAGGGCAGGTGGGTCCCCTGCTGCAAACGCGCGGTGCCCCTTCTCCCTGCCTTGCCCCGACGCCAGGTCAGCTCAGGGACAGGTGGGGACTTGCGCGGCCGGTGCAGCGCGGGGTAGGCAGAAGGGTTGCCCGGGCAGCGCGAGCCCTGGACGTGGGGAGGGCGGGTCCCGGCGTGAAGGCGGGGCCCGGCCGTGGTGGGGCGAAGCCCGGCGTGTGGAGCTGACCGCAGTCGCCCGCGCAGACGCAGGAAGCGCAGGTGCTGAAGCAGCTGGCTGAGCGGCGCGAGCACGAGCGCGAGGTACTGCACAAGGCGCTGGAGGAGAACAACAACTTCAGCCGCCTGGCGGAGGAGAAGCTCAATCACAAGATGGAGCTCAGCAAGGAGATCCGCGAGGCGCACCTGGCGGCGCTGCGCGAGCGGCTGCGCGAGAAGGTGAGGGCCCAGCAGGGCTCAGGCGCGGGCCTCTACCTTGCCGTCCCCACTCGTGGCAGGGGAGGCACGGCTGGGGCCCGGGCAATAAAAAAGGAGCGAGTTCGCGACCTTTGCGGGGCTGGACGAGGCGCGTCCTGGGACGGGGTGGCGGGGGGTAGCCACCCCGGGCCTGTGCCCGGGTGGTGGCGTAAGCCTTGCCCCAATGAGGGCCGCGGCCGCCGCCCTCTGGCTTAAGTGGTCGCGGGGCGCGGTCTTGGGCCGGTGCTTCGGGCACCCCCTGCTCTCGGCGCCACCGGGCTGGGGGATCAGCTCAGGCCCCGCCCACCGCCTCTCTCCCGGCAGGAGCTGCATGCTGCCGAGGTGCGCAGGAACAAGGAGCAGCGGGAGGAGGTGTCTGGCTAGAGCTTGTCCCCGCAGCTCGCCGCCGCCGGACCCTGCGACAGACAGGAGCAAACTCCGGTTTTGGTTTTGTTTTGTTCAACTTTGTCTAGATGCACCTTTTGTTCTGCCCCGCCCTCCCCAGCTCTCCCCAGCAGCTCCTGGCTCCCGCTTCTCCCCACGCCCCGCCTACTGCCTTGCCCTGCCTTGGAGGCCAGCTCTCTGGCTGCAGGCTCCCGGTGGAGAAGCCCCGGCCAAGGGTGGCCTGGGCCCCCTCCTAGACCCCTTAAGTGGATGTGGGTGCGACCTGAATAAATCCAGCCTTGGCTGGACTGTTGGTGCCGGCTCCGTGGTCGCCGGAAACAAGGGCCACAGCGCCTGCTGTCTTCTGTCGGGAGGTGCAGGTCTGGTGGTGGCGAGGTCACTGCCAGCCCCACAGCCAGTGTGTGCTGCAGAACCTCTGGCAGCTGAGACCCCATTTAATGTGGACGTTCCGTGATGGGGTGGGCAGAGACCCAAGCGTCCTCGGAGACCACCTGCCCTGTAGCTTGCAGCCATCGTGGGGGAACGGCAGGGTGTGGATGGCCAAGTTTGTGGGGAAGTGGGCACGCCCCCCAGGGACACATGTGCTGTCACCCTGGTCTAGAGGGATGTGAGGCCTGTGCAGGCCCCTGGCCCAGGAAAGCCTGTCTCCCCCCATCTCCCCCCAACCCAGGGCCTTGTAGGTGACCTCTGAAGGACCCCTGTGCTTGGAAACCTTCAGGGGTTGGCTCCCACCCCACCCCCTGCTCAGGCAGAACATGCTCCGGCCAGGTGTGTTCCCCCTGAGGAGACAGGGAGGGGCTAGGGATCAGTGAACCAGATGCCTGCAGGTGCAGAGGTTGGGAAGGAGAGGGCCAGGATTCCCCAGCCAGTCTCCCCACTCCAGGACCTATCCTGGGGTGTCCTCAGCTCAAGCCCACCAACTGGAGGTTGGAGACCTGGCACTAGGTCTCTTCTGCCAAGAACCCCTGGCCTGGGTCCTTCCCCCAAACGTTGGCCTGGGAGACTCCCAGATCCCTAGTGTTGGCCTTCGAGGGTTGGGGGGGATGGGGCACCCTGTCTTCGTGCCACTGCAACATTCTCACCTTCTCCACGGCCAGGTGCTGGGGGCAGGGTCCCTGTGGGCCGTCTGCTGGGTGTAGAGTGTGAGAGGGGCCGGGCTACAAGTTCTCACATGACCCAGAGCTGGTGCCTCAGAAGCTGCAATCCCCAGAGCCACGGATACTACCCGACACACAGACCCCCAGGGAACTGCTGGTGGTCTTCTAGGGCCCAGCCAGAGAGCGTGGTGAGCACAGGATCCCCTACAGCGGGCTTAGAGGAAGGAGGGTCCCGGCCTGTCTCCTCCCCACCATGTCAGCCTCCAGAGGGCCGAGGCACCAGGCTGTGCCAGCGGTGCCCACCCGTGGGCTGTGGGGCTCATAGGGGTGTGGAAGGGGAGCGACTTGTCCTGACAGCGGGAGGCTGGAGTCACATGCACGCCATCTAATCCACGTAGTGAATTTAAACATTAATTCAAATGAACAATTAAAGGAAAAAACCTGTATGTTTAAGAAGTGGTTGGAACTGCCCAAATGTGTGTGTCCTCCCTCTCTGGGTTAGGGGACGGGCTGTGCGCTCGCTGCCTCTGCCCCGGGACTGAGTGTGTTTGGTGTGTAACTCCTAAGGGAAGCTTGTTATAAATCTTGTTTTTATTACCATGATCATGAGTTGTTCTAATGACAATGGTGATTTTAAGAATGAGTGTGAAAATGATAACAGCAGGCTGCTTTTGTCTGGAAACCCAGATGGGGGGTCAGGTGGCACTGGGACCGGCCTCTGAGGGCAAAAGTTGGGGCGGAGGCCCAGGGCTGCTGGGCCTGGGAACTGGGATGTGCTGGCCATTCCTGGATGGCTGCAGAGGAACTGGGCCTCCCTTGGGGCAGTTCTGACCCCAGAATGGAGACTGGAGCCGCAGGAAGAGGGCCAGCAGGAAAAGGCGCATTTGGCAGGGGCCATCCACCAGGTCCGAGGCCAGGCCTGGGAAAGTGCCTGTCCCCCCAGGGCCGAGATTTAGCACTCCTTCCCCCAGGCTCCCTTGCCTCTGCTGGGCCGCCTTCCTTCCCTGTCCAGGGAGAGGTGGGCAGGTAAGCACCCAGACCATACGGTGGGCAAGTGCTGAGAGGTGTGCAGGAGCGGAGGGGGGGGGGGGGCAGGGGAGACCACGCAGAAGGGAGAAGGGACTCAGAGGTGGGTGGGGCTCTGCAAACCTGTGGGAGTCCCAGCAGAGCCCGCATGCGGGGAGCACACGTGTGCGTACCACATAAAACGCACACGGATCTGGCGTCCCGAGGACAGGGCCGGTGGGGCTGCTGAAACCTGAGGAGGCCCCTGGTAAGGCATGGAGTGCCAACTGGGGCTTGTCAGTCACCGTTGGGGGCCTCTAACCTCAGGCCGAGGGGCGCCTTTATGGCTTAGTACCCCTTTCCAGGAACAAGGAAAACAAAGGTGAGACTCCTGGGAAGCCAGTCAGAAGCTGCGTCAGTTGTCTGTGGCTGTGCCACAAATAACCCCCCAAAACACGGGGTCTTAAAGCCACAAACATTATCCCACAGCTGCTATCAGTTAGGGATTCAGGAGCCCAGTGCACCCTTGGCCCCGTGCGTCCTTGCCGCGTTCCGGGGCTGAGGGGGCCCTAACAGGGGCAGTCTGTGCCCAGGGCAGGGGGCCCCTATGTGTCAAAGAACCTGTGACATATTTTAGAGCCACATCAGCAGCTGTGCCCTGAGGGCCCCCAGGGGTGTCCGGTAAGCACGAGCAGGGCCAGGCAGCCATGTGGGGTGGTGTTCTAGTTTCCTAGCTGCCGGAATGCAACACACCAGAGACGGATTGGCTTTTAATAAAAGGGGATTTATTTCATTAGTTCTTCAGAGGAAAAGCAACTTTCATCTGAGGTTCTTTCTTACGTGGGAAGGCTCAGGGTAATCTCTGCTGGCCTTCTCTCCAGGCCTCTGAGTTCCAACAACTTTCCCCAGGGTGATTCCTTTTTGCATCTCCAAAGGCCTGGGCTGAGCCGAGAGTGCTGAGATGAGGTATGCCAAGCTGCTTGGGCTGCTTACATTGAGCTCTCTCATTTAAGCACCAGCCAATTAAGTCAAACGTCATTCACTGCAGTAGGCACGCCTCCTAGCCGACTGCAGATTTATTTGGCAACAGAGGGTCACATACCATTGGCTCATGTCCACAGGAACATAACTAGGCACCTTCACCTGGCCAAATTGACAAGTGAATCTAACTGCCACAGGTGTGCAGTGCAGTGGCGAGGCGAGCATCAAGCCCCCGCGTGTCTCTTCTTGCTGAAGGAGCACCGTGTGGCCACTCAGCTGCTGTGTGACATGAGGGGTGGCTTAAAAGTATTTGCCATTTACTCGCACTTCCAGCAGCCCTTGAGGGCCCTTTGCGCAGCATGCCCTAGATGCAGCGCTGGGGGAAACCAGCACCCCGAGCGCACGTGCCAGTCTTGCAGTCTACCATTTGTCCAAGCACTTTAAAATGTTTTGTATTCTTCACAATGTCCACGTGGAGGGTAAAGAGTAGGTATTATGTGATTACATCAGCTTTTATGTTTCTTTTCTGGTTAAAAATGTCCAAGTTCACTGACCACGGCAAAGGATGAAGTCAGAAAGCAGAGAGCGCAGCGCGCGAGGCCCCATGCCAGCACGGTGCTTAGGACATCCCGGAACAGCAGTTCCCAAACTTTGGTCCTAGGGACCCCTTTAATAATCTCATTTTATGGAGGACTCCAAGGAGCTTTGTTTATATGGATTATATCGACTGATAGTTAAATTTGAAATCAAAACAAATTAAAAAGTATTAATTCATGGGAGTAAACTCATTACACATTAACATATATAATATTTTAATGAAAAAATCTGGCCTCACACAGAACTGGAAAAGGAAGAACTCTTTAATAGCTTCTTCTGTTATATTAAATGAAAGCTTGATGAGGTGTAGTTTCTTAAAAATTGATTTCAACCTGAATCTGAAAGCATATCAATGAACTTTTCACACCTTGTTACATGAAAATTCATTGGTTCATCTTGCATTTAGCATCTTTTATGCGTGCTGTTCATTTGGAAAACAATAGTTCATAAGTTGTACAGAGCTTCCCAATGTGGATGTGTGGTATCAGACAATAAGAAGCCACACTTGTCACCAGCCAAGCTCATCAGAATCCTTTGCACACTGAGGCATGTCTGACAGAATTCTAATTTTTGCTGGAAAGCTTGAATTTTACCATTTGTAATAAATGCTGTCCCTTGCTTTCCTTAAAGGGAAACTTATGCTTAGACAAAATGTCTGCCCAAATCCAAGTGTCAAAAACTGTAGTTTGTCCAATCTTTCTTTCAGGTAAAAATGGGGGTTCTAAGAAAAAAGTGGCTAGTTCAGCTGGCAACTAATTGTCAGAATTTAATAAAATTAACTTGACTGCTTCCTCAAGGTCATTTTACTGCTGAAGTGCCGGCTTCTGCGCCCCCAGGGCAGCTGCCCACCCTCGACAAGAGACAGGGCAGAGACAGTTTCCGGCTTGATGCAGAAAATAGGTCTAACTTCAGGGGCCCTCTGGTGGGGTCTTGGGGCTCTCAAGGTCCACGGGCCATACTTCGAGAGCAGCTGTACTAGGATTTACTTACTTGGCCCCTCATCACTGAACCTTTATGTTGTTTCCAGCTTTTTGCTCTTGTAAAGGCTGAGCCTCTCTCTACATAAGCCTTGTCGTTTTCCCAGGGACACGGCCCCGTCCCCAGTACCCTCCTCCCTGAGACTGGAGCAAAGGTGTCCCCAGTCCCTGGGGCCGAGTGTCCACTGTATGAGGGGACTTGTTTAGAAATGAACCTGGCCCACGCACCACGAGGGGACTCTGGGGGAGAACTCTGCATCCCAAGGGGCACCTAGAGCAGCTGCCCATCGTGTCACCATCCAAGGAACGCCTGAGCATGGGCCCTAGCATGGTACAGGCAGAGCCGAGACAGCTGCGGCTGGGGTCTGCAGTCTGGCCCCCAGGGATTCATCTGCCTCTGGGCTCCCTGTTAGGGGGCAGGGCGGCGGAGTATCTTTTTGAGTTTAAGCTTGAGTCCAAGTTTTCTATTACTTGTGCCCCAAAACACCCCAGGTGAGGTGGATTCCTAAATCCTGAGCCAGGAGTCTGGTCACTTTGGGGGTCTCCATGCAAACTGCCCAGCACTCTCCCAGAGGGCTGCAGGCTGGGACTCCTGCTACGGGGAGGGTGGGGCCAGCACCCCATCAAGGCTCGCAGAGAGCAGGCGGCAAGATGGGGCCAGAACCTGCATTTCCAGGCTCAACCTTAAGCCCTTGCTTCCTTTTGGGCTTTCTTCAACTGCCACCTTTTTGATGAGTCCTTCTGGGCCACTCCGTCAAGCCTTTACTACCCCCTGCCCCCAACCTGTTCCTCCACACACACCCCACCCTCCTTCTCCCTGGCACATGCCACCCGTCTGACTTAATTGCTAGTTTATCTTTAGTTGTCTGCTTCCTCCCACAGGAATGTCACCTCCATGGGGCCAGTGATTTCTATTTTAGTCACTGCGGAAACTCCAGTGCCTTATTAAATATATGCTTTCAACTTTTATTTTGAATGAATTTTAGACTTACAGAATAGTTGCAAAAACAGCAGAGGGTTCATGTTTCTGAAGGTGGCTGCAATAAACCCCACATAAGTAACTTAAGCAAGTCACTACGTAAGTAACTTAAGCAAGGCTAAATGTCCCCAGTTGAGGTGCTCCCTCCAAAAGCTTCAGGGGAGGTGCCTTCTTGCTCTGTCCAGCTTCTGTGGGCCCACTCCAGCCTCCCCTGAGTGTCTTCTTCTGTCCCTTAGAAGGACACTTGCCACTGGATCTGGGGTTACCACTGAGGTGGCCCAATGAACTCATCTCAGGACTCTTAGCTATAGCTGTAAAGACCATTTCCACATAAGGTCACATCACAGGGGTGGGGTCCTGGGACATGAGCCCTCCACTCAGCCCACTACAGCAGGTTTGCACACAGCCACTGCTCAGCTCCCTGCTGTTAACACCTAACACCAGCACAACTATTAACTACAAACCTTATTGAAATTTCACCAGAATTCCCACCAATGTCCCGTTTTTTTGTTCCTGGATCCTACACTGCATTTAGTTGTCACGTGTCCTTAATTTCCCCCAATCTCAGACAGTCCTTCAATCTTTTCTTCTCTTTCAGGACCGTGATACTTACGGGTATTGATCATTTATTTTTTCACATGTCTCACATTTGGGTTTGTCTGTTTTCTCATGAATTTTTGGCAAGAACATCACAGAAACGATGCTGTGTCCTCTAAGCTTTGTGACACAGGGTTCCTGATGCCAACCCATCTTTGGCTGTGATCCTGACGAGTCTCCACCATGAGGTGACTCTTTCCCTTTGCAGTTACTAAATATGTTTAAAAAGAATTACTTTTCCTATCACTGGCTTGAGTTTATTCTACATTATTAAGTAACGGTCAAAGTGCAGCTGTTTCTAATTGTAAAATCACTGATGTGAAAGCTTCCCATTCTGGGGAAACAGTCCTTAGTTGGCTTCCTCCTGGGGTGGTAGTGTGGGGTCAGGACTCAAGCCTGACCCAGGCATGGGTTGCCCACTTCTGATGGGCTCCAGTCTGTCCAGACAAATTGGTGTGCGCTTCAGCCCTCAGCATGCAGCCTCTTCTTGGTCCCCATGTACCAAACATGTTTTGAGAGGGCAAAGTGCCCATGCTGCTCTGAAAATGGACAGCTGTCACTCTATGGTACAATTTGCCAGCTGTGCAAATAGAGAAACCAAGGCAGAGGAAAATAAGGAACAACGCGTGCACTGACCTGTTCTCACACCTGCTCAGGCACTGAGCAGGGAAAAGGTTAAGTACCACTTAGGACCACACTGGAGCCTCACCCTGTATCTCTCAAATCAGACAGCCAAGACTGGTTTTATACCTGGCTCTCAAGTAAAAGAAACTCAGAAAATGACCTTCTCATGTTCTGAAAAATCTAATAACTTGATATTCCAGCACTTTAACCATTCTTAAAAAAATGATTTTTCAGAGTGTCCCTAGCTCCACATCTGGGTGGTTTTTGTAGCTAGTACTAGTGAGGAACAGAATTTTAAATTCAAATTTGAATCATCACCATACTGGACAGTGTAACCGAGGACCAGTATTTCTAATACTGTATGACAGTTAATTCTGAATTTACAACGTGCAAAGCCCTTTTTAAAGATTTCCCAACACAGTTGAAATAAATCGCATGTAGACCCATATCTGGTTTTATCACAGCATTTTTTCCTGTGCATTGTCCTCCACCCCTAAAAGCCCTACACCTTCTCCAACGTGAGTTTTCTTCACACATGCACGCAAGTTAACTCCTTCAACACTGAAGGCCTTCCATTATCTTGCTATTATAAATAACTGCGATGTAGGCACATCTTCTCGGCATCTCCTACTTTTACCTTAAAACAGGTGCTGAGCGGAAGAACTGCTGGTCAGACGAGCCTCTCACCCTGCAAGGCTTTGCTGAAGCGGGCCGGGGAGTTCAGAGCCGCCTGGCCGCAGGGCTCTTGCCGGAGGTGTCCGAGCGCCTGTGCCGTCCAGCGGGCCCGGGACACATGGGGTGGGCGCTGCACACGCGGGGTCTGCCTTCTCGTGGATTCTCTCGATTCCGCTGCAAAGAGTTTCCAGGTTCAGCCCTTGAGCGGAGAACGAGATGACCCGGCGGGGCACCAGCCCACTCTCGGAGAGGGAAACCCGGGCCCGAGCAGGACGCCACGAACCCCGCGGCCAGCCAGATCTCGGCTTCCGCGCACGCGCGCCGAGCCCCGTCAGGCATTATTTCACAGGGCCGCCCGCCTCCCCGCCGAGCGCAAGATAAGTCACCAGGCCCGCCCCAGCCCGTGCGTGCGCGCCCCTTCGCCTGCGTCACCAGGAAGCGCGCGCCCGGGCCTCCGCCGCCGCCGCCGCCGCCGAATCCCCAACAAGGAGCGAAGCCAGCGGCCGCCGCCTTCGCCAGCCGCGCCGCCGCCGCCCGCTCGTTGCTGCCGGCGCCGGGTGCCCGAGAAAGCCGGGCCGCGGCCCCAGGTAAGCGGCGCCCGCGGCGGGGCCGGCGGCCGCCCGTCCCCCACCCCCCCCGCAGCGAGGCCTCTCGCTCCGCTCACGCGCCGTCGTCCAGTCAGGGGTCCCTGCGGAGCGTCAGGACGTTACGGCGGGGGGAGGGGAGGGCCGGGGGAGGGGCGGTGGCGGCGGCGCGTCGGGGCGGCGGCGCGTCCGGGCGGCGGCGCGTCCGGCCTCCATCTTGGCGTCCGGGCCTGGCGTGCGGCGCCTCCTACCTCCATCTTAGCCGGGCGGCGTCGCGTTGCGTCCGGCCTCCATTTTAGTGCCCGGGCCGGTGGTGGCGCGTCCTTTTTATCTCGTCCGGCCGTGCCCTTGGCGCCGCGTGGAGTCTCTCGCCAGAGCAAGGCCCGCGCAGCCGTGTACCCGATCGCCCCTAAAGGGAAACCTCGTCGCCTAGATAAGCCCAAGCACAGCAGACTAGTGAAGAGAGCGGTTGTGCAGAAGTGGCTTGTTAGGAAACTCCCTCCCGCTTCGGGGAAGACATACCTGAGGGGGAAGGATGGAATATACTTTCAGGTTCAAGTAGGGGTTGCGATACACCGCCCACGCGGGGGTCGTGGCGGCGGCGGCGACTGGGGTCTCGAAGGGCCTGACCCCGCGCCTCTTTGCCCACGCCCCTGCGGGCTGCGTGCGCGACGCTGCGGGTCTAGGGCCGTTGCTTCCTTAGTCGAGATGCTCCCAAAGGGTATTTTTATCAAAGGAGACTTTTTGATTTGTCCATTAGATACGGAACGCCTCCGAATCTGACGTACTGACTCCACACCAACATTTCTGCCGTGCTCTATACATTATTTTTAAAATCTTTTCTCATAATTCATCTCAGTTTATTTGGGGCTCATTTCACATTAGCAAGGAATCCAAGCTTTGGGGTTATAACTGTTTGGGTCTCTGCCGCATCCCTTCCTTGCTGTGTGGCCCTCCCAGGGGCGCCCAGGCGGCAGCACCCCGCCTGTGGACCAGCTGTTCGGTACACGGACAAAACTTATATCAATCCTTGAACTGTTTGCTGTGATGTAATGTTTACATGTGTTGCTCTGATATTTTAGTACAGTTGTCATTGGAGACGGAAGAATTCAGTTTTCTCCATACGCCCTACTTAATGCTTTGCGAAGTTTTGAAAATGTGGGTGAGGACTCCTGCCTGATGGTTTGGTCCCTGCCTTTTTGCAGCTTTTGATTGAAGTATGAGTTTCATTGCCCCAGCTGAGCTCACCCTAAATGAAAGGAGAGGTACCACCCCGTAAGAGCCCTGGACCGTGAGAAATGAGTGCCGTAGTCAACATTATCTTAAAAGTAATTCCAAAGTGGTCTATTCATTCAGATTTGTTTCAAGCCCTTAGTTTTGAAGCCTAAATCTAGAACGCCGAAGTTGTGCTAGTGAAACACATTTATATTTTAGAAATATCAAGTAGTTCTGTCAATATAAATGAACTCATTGTTGCAGCTTTTCTGGCTAAAAAGCGTTTGAAGACAGTCTCCTGGAGACCCTGGCATAGGCTGGCAGCCCAGGCAGCTGAAGGAAGTTCACACGTGACACTCTCTCTCCCTGCGGGCACCTGTTAGCTGCTCTGTTTAAATTGGAGGGTTAATAAGTGGCTCGGTAGCACAAGAGCATTTTCAGGGTTTTCTAAAACCTGGTTTTAGAAACCAGGTTTATGCGCTTTTTTCCTCCCAATGCTGGTTTTCCCCGCTCTCCTAAAGCAAGAGGGGAGGTATTTTCTTTTGCCTAGCATCCATCTTTAGTTTTTGCTTTTAGCCGGTTTTCTGTAGCAACATGAATGTATGTTTCCTAATCGAATGCTCTTTTGGCTCTTGACGCTTTTCCCTGCTTATCACAGTTTACCCAAGTCTTCATGCCAGGAGCTATGCTCTCACCAGCCTCCTTGCTGTGGATTAAACGACACACAGTGCGTTCCGCGGTCCAGGCCTTTGCGAGTCTGTTAGTGCTGGAGAAATGAATGCGAGCAAGTGGACTTTCCCACAAATGGCTCACAGTTTCCCTTGGTTTCTTCTTCTTTTTTTTTTAGAATGCTTATTTTCTATTTCCTTCCTTACCCCTACTTCAACTCACCTGCATTTCTTGGTTCCTTGGATTTCTTTGTCAGGGATTAGTGAGAGATTGGCTGTTGTCTCAGTTTCCCAAGTTGCCAAGCAAGTACCATGAAGTGTTTGGCTTAACAGGACTTTATTAGCTTGTGGTTTCAGAGGCTAGAGGTCCAAAATCAAGGCATCAGTGAGGCTCTGCGTTCTCCTAGAAACCTGTGGCGTTCTGGCAGTAGCTCACCACGATACTGGGAGTTTCTTGAACTACATCTGCTCTCCATCATACCGCACTCTCTCTCCTTGATTCTGCTCTTCTGGTTTCTCCTGACTTCCTACTGCTTCTTGTGGCCTCCTCTGACTTGTTTCTGGCTTCTTTTTTATAAAACCTCTGGTAATGTGGATTAAGACCAACCCTCATTGACTTGGGCTACACCGTAACTAAAAAATAACAATCTTCAAGAGGTCCAGTTTATGAACGGTTCATACCCAGAAGGGCACAGGTTAACATTAGGGATATGTGTGTTGGGGTGCACCATTCAACCCACCAGCTTTCATTTGCAGCTGGTGGCCTGGGAGGTCCTAGCTGTTTCTTTTCTCCTATTCATCTTGCCTGGGACCCACTGGCTTCTTTTACTTGTTGGTTTAGAGATGTTTGGAGATCTGTTCCAGGTTAGAAAGAGGGAGCCCATGGGTCCTGCTGTGCATCTAGTCAGTTGACCAAACGGGCAAATGACATGGAGGAAAGGAAACCAGGATGGGTCTGAAGGCCCTTTGGTCCTTTGCAAACTGTGCCACTGCCCCAGCAGACAATTACAAAAATATTTAAGTGCTAGTTGATGTAAATTGAGTCTGAATTAGTGAAAATTTACAACCCTTGAGGCCAAGTTTTATAATTTGTAGTTCAAGTTGGTTTGGTTAATTCTGGCAGAGAAAGCCTAATTACAGAGCATTTGCTGGGAAATAGCATATCACAGAGGTCTTCACACAGGGATTACTTTCACTGAAAGAACTCTTCAACAGAGAATGTTCTTGATGGGTTGAAAGTCAGCACACAGCCTGGGGTGCCTCGTGTGTGGCCCAGTCCCTGCTCGGTGCCACAGGGAGGTGGCGCAGCTTGGCCCTCCCACACGTGTCAGCTTTGGGGGCAGGTGATGTCATTGGTAGTATATATTTTGAGTGTTGTGGCTTTGCCCCTATGAAACTTATTCCTGCAAAGGAGAAGCTAAGCCTATTTATAATTATGCCTAAACGTCACACCCAGAGAACCTCTTTTGTTGTTCAGATTTGGCCTCACTCTCTCTAAGCAAACTCAGCAGGTAAACTCACCGCCCAACCCCCTTCATGGGACATAACTCCCAGAGGTGATCTCCTTGGCAATGTGGAACATGACTTCCGGGATGAACCAGGACCTGGCATCAAGGGATTGCGAACACCTTCTTGAACAAAAGAGGGAAGAGAGAGGTGGGACAAAATAAAGTTTCAGTGGTTGAGAGATTTCAGAGTTGAGAGGTTATCTCGGAGGTTATTCTTATGCATTATATAGATATTCCTTTTTAGTTGATGGTGTACTGGAGTAGCTGGAAGGAAGTACCTGAAACTGCTGAGCTGGGTTCCAGTAGCCTTGATTCTGGAAGATGATTTTATAATTCTGTACCTTTTACAATATGATTGTGTGAAAATCTTGTGGCTGGCACTCCCTTTATCCAGGGTATGGACAGATGAGTGAAAAATAAGGATTAAAAAATAAATAAATGATGTGGGGGATAAAGGGTTAAAAATTGGGTTGATTGAAATACTAGTGGTCAATGAAAGGAAGGGGTGAGGAAGGTGGGATGTATGAGTATTTTCTCTTTTGTTTCTTTTTTCAAGTGATGCAATATTCTAAAAATGATAATGGTGATGAATACACAACTATGTGATGATATTGTAAGCCATCGATTGATTGTATTCTGTGGATGGACTGTACATGTGTGAAGATTTCTCAGGGGAAAAAAAAAAGCATTGGAAAACATGAGGCCAGTCTTTCACTGTTCAGGGGAACTCATTTCCCTGAACTGCTCATTAGTCTGAGGATGGTTGAATGTGTTTCATTGTTGTCCCTTAGGGCGCATTTATAAATTATGTTTTACCTATATTGCTTCAATAAACTTTCAACCCTTGCAAAAAAAAAAAATTGATGGGGAAATATTTTTCTTAGGAAAGTTCTGTGTTAGTCGGTCTCATTTGACCAGGTAATATTTACTTATAAGTTGAAAATGTTTCCAAATACTAGAAATTCTTTTCTGTAGTTCTTCTAATAAAAGTTTTCAAATCAACTTGTTCCAGTATTCTTTGCTCATTAACAAATGCCATGATAAAATGAAGTTCTGAAAATTTTCCTTTTACAAATTTTTTATATTCTCTATTATCTGGCTTATATCTAATCCTACAAAGTAATTCTGTTTTAATTTTTTTTTGGCAATTAAATTTTTTAAATTTTGCAGACTGTAAAATTAACCTTTATGGCTTTTTTAAATTTAATCAGTTTTATTGAGAAATATTCATGCACAATATAATCCATCCAGAGTGTACAATCAGAGGCTCACAGTATCATCACATAGTGTGCATTCGTCACCACAATAACCTCTATGACGTTTTGGTGTGTGGTTCCATGAGTTTTAATACATTTGTAGATTTGGTGTACTCAACAGAACACTCAGGGTGCAGGACTGTCCAGTCAGCCGCCAATTCCCTGTTATGCTCTACTTTTATTGTCTCGTTCTCCACCCCAGCACTCCACCCCCCACCTGTCAGCGTCTGCTGATCTATTCTCTATCATGACACCAACACTATTGTCCTTCTGAGAACATCTTATAAATGGAACCATGGAGTATTTTACACAGAGATTTGATTCTTCTGCTCAGCCTAGTGCCTGTGGGATTCATCCTGTTTTTGAATCCATAGTTCATCCTGACTATGGATGAATTTGGGTTCGTG
Source organism: Tamandua tetradactyla (assembly GCF_023851605.1). Taxonomy (NCBI): domain Eukaryota; kingdom Metazoa; phylum Chordata; class Mammalia; order Pilosa; family Myrmecophagidae; genus Tamandua; species Tamandua tetradactyla. The sequence goes on along the minus strand of NC_135327.1, from coordinate 61,076,983 downwards.
TGTAAGTGTACCACTCTTTGTTCATCCATTCACCACTGAAGGCCATTTGGGTGGTTCCAGCCTTTGACAATTATGAACAAAGCTGCCATAAACATTTGGGAGTAGGTTTTCAAATAGACATACATTTTTATTTTCTAGGATAAATGTTGAGAGTGGAATTGCTAGGTCAAATGGTAAGAGTCTGTTTAACTGTTTAAGAATCTACCAAGCCATTTTCCAGAGTGGCTGTACTATTTTGCACTTCACGTGTAGTGTGTGAGTGTCCAGTTGCTCTGCCTCCTCATTAGCAGCTTTTTAATTATACTTTATTTTTTTTAGCTATTTAGTAGTGTGCAGTGGTACATCAATGTGGATTTAATTTGTATTTCCTTGTCAGTTAATGATGCTGAGCACCTTTTTCAATGTGCTTATTTGCTAACCATATTATCTTCTCTGGTGAAGTATCTGTTGAAATTCTTTGCCCATTTTTTTGTTGTTTTTAATGTATTAACTTCCTTTTAATTTTTTTCCTTTTCTGTTAGAGAAGTTATCAGTTTACAGAACAATCAGGCTTACGATACAGGATTCTCATAGACCACTCTATTATTAACACCTTGCATTGGTGTGGTATATTTGTTCCAGTAGATGAAAGCACATTTTTATGATTGTACTATTAACTGTAGCTCATGGTTTAACTTCAGGTTCACTGTTTTTGTCTTGTAACCCATTTTTTAAATTGTGTTGTTTGTTTTCTTACTGGTGAGTTTCGAGGGTATATGCTTTCAGTGCAAGTTTTTTTTTTTTGGTCAAACATGGTTTAAAAATATGTTCTTTTAGTCTATGGCTTGTCTTTTCACTGTCCATTCTCTATTTGTCCAATTATGATACTCAAATTTAGTGTTATAATACTAGAATACTAGAATACTATAATACTACTTAGAATGAATTTTTACCACTTCAAGTGGAATGTGGAAACTACTACCATGTAGATCCCTTTATCATCCTCCTTTTAAGTTGTAGTTGTCATATGTCTACATTGAAAATCTCACCAGATAGTATTATTCCTTTGGTTTCATCAGCATCCACATTTCAAGGAGAAAAAATGGCTGATTGTATTTAGATGTTGACATTTCTGCTGCTCTCCCTTCTTTCCTGAACTTCTGAATTTCCCACTACAGTAATTTCCCTCTGTCTGAAGTGTTCCATTAGTATTTCTTCTAGAGCATGTCTGCTTATTTGAAAATACCTTTTTTCACCTTCATTTCTAAAGGATCTGTTTACTGGATATATAATTCTGGATTGACAATCTTTTTTTTTTTTTCCCAGCTCACTAAAAATGTTGTTCCCTACCTTCTGTCCTCCATGAAGTTATTTGAATCATTCCTATATAGGTAATATGTACTCTTTAAGCTAGCTGCTTTTGAAGTTTTTTTTGTTTGTCTTTGGTTTTCAGCAGTTTGATTATGCTTTAGGCATGGATTTCTTTGACTTTATTTAGTTTAAAGATTGCTGAGTTTCCTGATTGTAAATTTATGTCTTTCACTAAATTTGAGAAGTGTTCAGCCACTATTTCTTCAAATATTATTTTCAGTATAACCCTTGTTCTCTTCTCCTACTGAGACTCTGATGACATGAATGTTCAACTTTTTAATATTGTTCCACAGCTCTCTAAAGCTCTGTTCATTCCCCCCCCCCCCATATTCTTCTTTCTCTCTGTTGTTTAGATTAGGTAATCTCCTTTGATTTATCTTTAGTTTATTGACTCTTTCCACTATCATCTCCAATCTGCTATTGACCCCATCCAATGAAGTTTTAAAATTTCAGTATATTTTTTAATTCCAAAATTTCCATTTGATTATAAAAACTTTCTGTCTTTCCATTTGGCTTTACTACTGTAAAGTCTTTGTTAATTTCAACAGTCCATCTCAAGAGTGCTTTCTCTTGACTTATTATTTTTTAATGCAATTTTATTGAGATGTATTCACTTAATATACAAACTATCCGAAGTATACAGTTACTGACTCACGGTATCATCACATGGTTGTGTATACATCCCTCTGATCAATTTTACATTTTCATTTTGCTTATTTTTTTCCTTTAAGAATCAGTCAGATTTTCCTAGTTCTTTATATGCCAAGTAATTTTGAATTGTATTCTATATACTAAGAATATGATGTGATAAGACTCTAGGTATTGCTTAAATCTCATAGGGGATGTAGATGCTTTAGTTTTTGCAGGAAATCATCCTGGGTAGGTTCAGGCTGCAACTTTTGACCTACCTTCTGCTTACTGTGGTTCATATGTATGTTGAATTGTCAGAACCTCTGCAGTGCTGTTTGGGTCTCTGCTGTGTAAACTCCTTCCAAGAGCCAGTCTGAGACCCAGGCAGTGGTCTGCCCTGTAGTTCAGGTCTCGGAACCTTTGGTTTGTCATTTACGGTCAGTTCCATACATGCACAGCTTTAGGATGATCCGCAAATTCCCTTTTTGCATCTCCCTTCTCTCCATGATCTTCTCATCCTCCGGTTTCCAGAGGCCCCCCTTCTCTGTCCTTTGGCTAGAAATCTGGAGTTTTAGTCTCCCCTCTGACTCACGACGGGGTCTGTCTCTAGGGCCCAGTGTAGGGAGGATAGAAAGAGAGAAACACTCTTTGAACCCTACCTCCTCTTGTCAGAGAGAAGGATCCCTGTCCCTCAGAGTTTAAGATGCCTCAATGGCCACTGCCCACTGCTACCTTCACAGGATTGCAGTTTGGGGGCTGGGACTTGCCTGAGGAGAAGGCCAAGAAAGATTTAAAAAAACAACCCCACAGGGCATTTTCTCCACCCTCCCTGACCTGTAAGTGTTTCCGTTCCCTTTCCTCAGACCAGAGAGGAATTCTTTTGGAGTTCTTTCTTCATGTGGTGCATAGTTCTGGGATTCAGTCTTCTTTTGCATTCCAGCCAGGAGCTACAGAGGGAAAAATTAAAAACCAGGAAACTCAACTTCAGATAAGTCACACTTTGATTTCTGGTCTTCTTCCCCAATTCTCATGCTGCCATTTAGTTTCATGGCCCCTAAATAGCTGCTCTCTGCATTCCGTTCCAGGGTTTTAGAAGCATCCAGTGGGAAAGACAAAGTAGATTCTACATGTTCCATTTTAACCAGAACTGGAAACCCTGTAATAGCCTTTTAATTTTTTTTAATTTTTAAATTTTGAAATACATTCAAACCCAAAGGACAGTTACAAAACCAATACAACCCCCCCACATAAAACCCCAACACACTTCTAGCCCCCAGGTACCCAAATCTACCAATTTTATCTTCTTGCTGCATTTGATGTATCATCCTATCCATCCATCTGTCATTCCATTTTCTGAACACTTGAGTGTATACATCATGTTTCTTGCACGTTTGTGTACTGCCAAGTGTATTTTCCTAAGAACAAGGATATTCACTTATGTAACTACTTTTAATGCAGTTACCAAGTTCAAGCAATTTAACATTGGCATAAAGCCTATGTCTGCATTCCATTTTTTTCATAGTGTCCCTTTGAGCCTTTTCTCCTCCCTTGCAAGATCCCATTCAGGATCATGTGTTGCATTTAATTGTCTTAATCTCTTTAGTCTCTCTCTTTTGTAAAATTGCAGTAATATATACACAATATAAACTTTTCCATCATAACCATTCCCAAGAATACCATTTCAATGGAATTAATCATGTTCACAATATTGCAGTATCTTCATTACCTTCCATTATTAAAACTTTCCCATATCCCCAAATATAAACCCTAAACCCATTGTGTATTAACTCCCAGTTTCCCCTGATCCCCACCCCTGATAACCTGTACTTTAATTTCTAACTCAAGGAGACTACACATTCTTTGTAGTTACCATGGGGCATAAATGTAACATCCTAAATCTATAACAATCTTGTTTGATTTGATACGAACTTAACTTCAATAGCATATACAAACTGTATTCTTATACTCTTCCTCTCCTGTCACATTTATGTAATTCTTGTCACAAATTAAATATTTATACATTATGAAGTCAGTACCATTGATTTATCGTGAAATTTGTGCATTTTTAAAGCCTCTAAGAAGTAAAAAGTGGAGTCAAAAACCAAAATGTAATAGTACTGGCATTTATATTTACCCATGTCATTATTCTCACTGGGGCTCTTTATTTCTTCATGTGGCTTCAGTTTATTGTCCTTTCTTTTCAATCTGCAAAGCTCTCAAGCATTTCCTATAGGGCCAGTCTAGGGTTGACAAACTCCCTCAGCTTTTATTTATCTGGGGATGTCTTAGTCTTGCCCTCAATTTTTTTTTAAATTTAAATTTTTTTTTTAATGTAGAATGGAATGATCATATATTAAGAATGTTTGTGTTTCTTTCTTGTAATTTTTTTAAAAAAATTTAATAAAAAAATTTTTAAAAATAATTTTTTTATTTTTTTAAATACCAAAAAACGCCAAACAAATGTAAACATTCGTAACTTCTGATCATTCCGTTCTACATATATAATCAGTAATTCACAATATCATCACATAGTTGCATATTCATCATCATGATCATATCTTGGAACATTTGCATCTATTCAGAAAAAGAAATAAAAAGAAAACAGAAAAAAATTCATACATACCATCCCCCTTCACCCCTCCCCCTCACCAATCACCAGCATTTCACTCTAAATTTATTTTAACATTTGTTCCCCCTATTATTTATTTTTATTCCTTATGTTTTACTCGTCTGTTGATAAGGTAGATAAAAGAAGCATCAAACAAGGTTTTCACAGTCACACAGTCACATTGTGAAATCTATATCATTATACAATCATGTTCAAGAAAGGTGGCTACTGGAATACAGCTCTACATTTTCAGGCAGTTCCCTCCAGCCTCTCCACTACATCTTGATTTAGAAGGTGATATCTATTTAATGCAAGAATAACCTCCAGGATAACCTCTCGACTCTGTTTGGAATCTCTCAGCCATTGACACTTTATTTTGTCTCATTTCACTCTTCCGCCTTTTGGTCAAGAAGGTTTTCTCAGTCCCCTGATGCTTGATCTCAGCTCATTCTAGGGGTTTTCTCAATCCCTTGATGCTGAGTCTAGCTCATTCCAGGATTTCTGTCCCACGTTGCCAGGAAGGTCCACACCCCTGGGAGTCATGTCCCATGTATCAGGGGAAGGGTGGTGAGTTTGCTTGTTGTGTTGGCTGGAGAGAGAGGCCACATCTGAGCAACAAAAGAGGTTCCCTTGGGGGTGACTCTTAGGCCTAATTTTAAGTAGGCTTGACCTATCCCTTGTAGGGTTAAGTGTCATATGAACAAACTCCAAGATTGGGGGCTTAGCCTATAGCTTTGATTGTCCACTTGTGAGAATATCAAGAATTCAACTTGAGGAGGTTGAATTTTCCCCCTTTCTCACCATTCCCCGAAGGGGACTTTCTTGCCCTCAATTTTGAAAGACAGTTTGCCAGACACAAAGTTCCTGGTTTGTAGTATTTTGCTTTTAGCACTTTAAACATGAATCTCACTGCTGCCTTGCTTCCATGGTTTCTGATGAGAAACAGGCATTTAGTCTTATTGAGGCTCCCTTATATGTGGCATGTTGCATCTCTCACCACGTTCAGAATCCTCTATCTTTGGCATTTGACAGTCTGATTATAATATGCCACAATATGGGTCTCTTTGAGTTTATCCTGTTTGGAGTTTGTCAAGCATCTTGAGTGTGTATATTCATGTTTTTTGTTAAATTTGGAAAGTTTTCAGCCATGTTTCTTTAAATATTATCTATCCCCTTTTTTCTCTTTCTTTTCCTTCTGGGACTCCTGATGAATATGTTGGTGTGCTTGATGGTGCGCCACAGATTCCCCAGGCTCTGTTCTCTTTTCTTCATTCTTTCCTCCTTCTCCTTAGACTGGATTATTTCCATGGTCTTATCACCAAATTCACTGATTCTTTCTTCACCAGCTCCGATCTCCTGTTGAACCCTTCTAGGGAATTTTTAATTTCTGTTACTGTGGTCTTTAGCTCTGGTTCCTTTTCATAAATTCCATTTCTCCATAATATTTTCTTTGTGTTCATCTATCATTTTCCTGATTTCCTTTAGTTCTTTGTCCATGGTTTCCTTTAGCTTTTTTTTTTTTTTTTTTTTTTTTTTAGCATATTTAGGACCTTTTTAAAAATGTCTTTAGTATGCCTCAGGTCTGGTCCTCTTCATTGATGATTCCTAATGCTTTAATCTTCTCCTTGGCTAGTCTATTACTTCCTGTTCTTTGTATGTTTTGTAATCTTTTATTGAAACCTAGACTTTTTTTTGTATATATCTTTATTGATAACTCTTAACATACATTCATCACCACGATCATTTTTCAGAACATTTGCATCACTCCAGAAAAAAAATAAAAATAAAAAAATTCATACATACCATACACGTTATCCCTCCCTCTCATTGACCTCTCAGAAAAATTTATCTCTGCCCAATTTATTTTAACGTTTGCCCCCCCGTTATTTGTTTCTTCTTTATCCATATTTTTTACTCATCTGTGCGTACCCTCGATAGAAGGAGCATCAGACACAAGGTTTTCACAATCCCACAGTCACATTGTAAAAGGCTTATCTTCATACAATCATCTCCAAGAGTCAAAACTACTGGAACACAGCTCAACAGCTTCAGGTACTTCCCTCCAGCCACTCCGATACACCATAAACTAAAAATGGATATCTGTATAATGCATAGGAATAACCTCCAGGATAACCTCTCAACTCTGTTTGAAATCTCACTGCCACTGAAATTTTATTTTGTCTCATTTCTCTCTTCCCCCTTTTGGCCAAGAAGGCTCTCTCATTCCCTTGATTCCCGGTCCACACTCATCCCAGGAGTCCTGTCCCACGTTGCCAGAGAGATTTACACCCCTGGAAGTCATATCCCTTGTGTGTGTGTGTGTGGGGGGGAGGGTAGTGCGCTCACCTGCTGTGTTGGCTTAGAAAGAGAAACCTGAACATTTTGATATTTTAATGTATTTGCTGTAATTTAGACTCTGTAACCTTTATTTCTTAAGCTTGTATCCAACTAATGTTATGACAAACCTTTCCTTGAATGCCAAAACTAACAAAAAGAAGAAAGTAAAAAGAAAACACCTTCCCCAATCTTTGCAGATTGACCTATCCTAGTGCTTCAGGCCTTCTCTATACATTGGGTTGTAGAGGGGCAGCTCCAGGCCAAAGCATAGGGACCTGCATGATCCTTTCTGTGTGCACCTCTCGTCTCCATCATGTGGCACACATGTATGACCATATAAGATCCCCCATTTACGTGGTGCCAAATGTCACCTCTCCCTGGAAACAGTTTCCTCACCATCTCAGCACAATGCTGTGTCCTACAGCCCCAGGCAGCTACAACTTGACTAAAACTCTGTGAGCCACCTTAGACTCGCAGAGCAGGTTCTAGGAGGGTGATTTCTTCAGGCCATCACTGACAGATATGTGCTCCCAATGTGTGCTCAGGGGCCACTCTGCTCCCTCCAGAACAGGGACCAGGGGTCTGCACTGGGACTGCAGGCCAGCTCCACCCTGAGCTGGTGAGGGATGGGGGAGAACCTACTGCATTTAAGAAGCTGTTATTGGGTGGGCCACTGTGGCTCAGCAGGCAAGAATGCTTGCTTGCCATGCCAGAAGACCCGGGTTCGATTCCCGGTGCCTGCCCATGTAAAAAATTAAAAAAAAAAAAAAAAAAGAAGCCGTTATTGAGTTGATGCCTGCCTGTTACTGTAGTCCTTTAATTGTTTTCTGAAGCACTGAGAAGGTTGTTTCTGCAGTTCTTGCGGGTTGCTGAAAGCTTCTGTAGGAGGAAGCATCTTATTCTGCCATCTTGATTGGCATATTAGCCCTTTTAATTATTGGCAAAAGTCCTTTTAATTATTGGTAAAAGACTGGGACTAAAAAATGAGACTTTGGAGATACTTTGAAGACAAATTCTGCTCAGGGATTTTTGCAGACAGGAAGATCACCTGTAACCTTTTGCCCTGCCTTGTTATTCTTCTCCAGGCCTTGGGACCCTGGAGCAGGGGCACGGCTGGTCCTGGGTGTCCTGCTCTCAGCTCTGTCATGGCGGCCCCAGATGTAAGCGTCCACATGGAGGAGGTGGTGGTTGTGACGACGCCTGACACTGCAGTGGATGGCAGCGGTGTGGAGGAAGTGAAGACTGTGCTCGTCACAACCAATCTGGCCCCTCACGGGTAAGGGATGTGCTTCATTCTTGCTTAGACTGAGGTGGGGGCCTGGCTGGGGTCTGACCTTGGCATGGCTGGTGTTCAGGTATAAGGGGTAAGCTCCAAGAGTATGTCCTTTTACTTAAACCTACTATACAATTTGACTCCAATATCTAAGTAAAGTGTGAAGAAAAGCATAGAAATGTCATCTCCACAAATAAGATCCAGCTGCAGATGTGTTGTCCCACTCTGTCTTCTACCTTTTTCCTACATTAGCTGTCCACATGGTTTTCATTTCTGAAAATACGTGATAATTTCTCTTTTGATGAAATAGAACACTAGTGACAATTGTTTTTTTCAGAAAAAGGGTTGAAGAGCTAGTGATTTTCTTGATATTTCTCATAACTTGGAGAGTTATTTTCCTAATCTACAGTAGAAATCTGTTTTAGTTTGCTAATGTTCCTGGAATGTAATATACCAGAAATGGGTTGGCTTTTATAAAGGGGCTGTATTAAGTTACAAGTTTACAGTTCTAAGGCCATAAAATGTCCAAACTGGCATCCAGAGAAAGATACCTTGACTCAAGAAAAGCTGATAACATCCATAACACTTCTGTCAGCTGGGCAGGTTCGTGGCTGGTGTCTGCTGGTCCTTTAGCTTCTGGTTTCAAACAGCTCCCCCATGGGCATTTACTTTCTGCATCTCTGCGCATCTCCATGTGTATTGGCTCTGAGCTTTTTCCAAAATGATTCCCTCTTAAAGGACTGCAGTAAATGGATTAAGACCTACCTTGAATGGGTAGAGACACATCTCCATGGAAAGCACCTAATTAAGAGGTCCCACCCACAATTGGGTGAGTCACATTTCCATGAAAATAGCTTAGTTAAAAAGATCCCACCCCAAAACTAGGTCTGCCCCACCAAAGATTGGATTAGGACTGAAAGAACATGATCTTTCTGGGGTACACAACAGTCTCAAACCAGCACAGAGTTAAAAAAAAAATCCATTAGCCAAAAAATCCCATATTTTCTTCCACCTGACTAAACTGATAGCTTCCCTTTGCTGTCCCCAAAGAGAACTACTATAGCAATTGCTTGGTGGCAGAACACCTCCTCCCCTTAGGGGGTGAGATACAGCGTGACTGTCAGCCTTGACACCGAGCCCATGTGTTCCATCATCCCTCCCAAGTAGAGGAACATTCCTGTGGATGGGGGTGGACAGGTGTTCTTATCAACCTGATGTTATTATTTTTTTTAATTTTAATTTTGAATTAATTTCGAATTTACAGGATACTTGCAAAAATAATACAAACCCCATGCGGAGAACTCCAGCATATCCCCACTCCCCAAGATACCCAGATCCACCAATTTCAACATTCTGTCATCTTTATTGCATCATCCTTTCTATTGTGTGTCATCCATCCATCTGTCTATCTATCTATCTTTTGAACATTTGAGAGCAGGTTGCACATATCGTAGTCTTTGAACATATAATACTTCTGTGCATGTTTCCTACAAACAAGTATATTCACTTATGTAACCACTGAAGTACAATTATCACGTTCAAGAAATTTAATATGAAACTTACATTCTATATTCTAATTTTTTCTTACTTCTCAGTAATGTCCTTTTGAGCCCTTATTCCTTCATTCTTAAATCCCATCCAGTATCAGGTAATGCATTTAATTGGCATTGTCTCTTTTCTTTTTTTTTTTAACTGTGGAATTATGTATTTATTAATATTATGTATCATATAAATCTTCCCATCCCAGTGCCTCCCAAGCATACCATTCGGTGGGGTTAATCACATTCTCAATGTTGCAGTACTTTCACTACAAAAACTTGCTGTTCACCTCAAGCAGAAACCCTCCACTCATTTTGCATTAACTCCCAATTTCCACTGCCCAACACGCCTGGTAACTTGTACTCTACTTTCTGTCTCTGTGAGTTTGCATATCCTTTATGGTTACCATAGGGCTTAAATTTAAAATCCTAAATATCTACCAATCTCGTTTGCTTTGACACCAATACAACTACAATAGCAAGTATAAACTGTGTTTTTATACCCCTCTGTCCTCCCACCCTTATATAGTCCTTGTCACAAATTACATATTTATACATTGAGTCCAAATCATTGATTTATCATTACATCTTATGCATTTGCCTTTTAGATCCTATAGAAAATAAAAAGTGGAGTTACACACCAAAAATACAATAGTACTAGTATTTGTATTTACCCATGTCATTACCCTCACCAAAGATCTTTATTTCTTTTTGCAGCTTCCATGTGTTGTCTAATGTCCTTTCCTTTCAATCTGCAGAACTCTCTTTAACATGTAAGGTTGGTCTAGTGGTGAAGAACGCCCTCACCTTTTGTTTATCTGTGTCTATCTTAATTTCTCCCTCATTTTTTTAAACCATTTTTAAATTGTGAAATATACCATTTATACAGGAAGGCAATAAATTTCAAAGTATATTGTAACAAGGAGTTATAGAACAGATTTCAGAGTTTGGTATAGGTTAGAGTTCCACAATTTTAAGTTTTTCCTTCTAGCTGCCCCAATATAGCAATATAATGATTCGGCAGTCATACTCATTTGTTAAATCCTGTCTTCTCTGTTATAACTCCACCTTCTCCTTTGATCTTTCTCCTACTCTTTAGGGGTATTTGGGCTTTTCCCATTCTAACTTTTTCATGTTGGAAACGGCTGTCAGTAATACAGAATAGGGGGATGGAACTAGTTGCTGTTCTGGAGAGGCTGGCCCCTCTGTGTTTCAGAACTTTTCTGGCTTAAGAAGCCATTTGGAGGTTATAGGTTTCTGGAAAGTAATCATAGTGTGTGGAACCTTTGTTGAATCTCAGATAAAGTCCTAGATGTTGTTTAGGGTTGGCAGGAATGGTTTTGATTGAGGTTTGTCAAACTATGATAAATAGCAATTATCTAACTATTTATTTTGTTGCATTTCTTTTCCCCCTTTTGATTAGGAAGACATTGCGATCCCTTGGTGCCAGGGCCAGGCTCATCCCTGAGAACCATATCCCACATTGCCAGGGAGACTTTCACCCCTGGATATCATGTCCCATATAGAGGGAGGGTAACAATTTTTTTTGTAGAATTGGACTTAAAGAGGCCACATCTGAGCAATAAAAGAGGTTTTCTGGAAGTACTCTTAGGCATAACTATAGGTAGGCTTAGCTTCTCTACTACAGAAATAAACTTCATAAAATCAAGTTTAAGATCAAGGGCTTGGCCTACTGAATTGGGAGTGTTTAATGTTTGAAATAGTATGAGGGATTTTCCTGGTAGTAAAGCTCAATAATTCCATATTTTTTCTCAAGTCTCTCAAGGGACTTTGCCAATGCTTTTTTTTTTTTAAACTTTTTTTTATGGTAAAACATAACGTTTATACAAACCAAAGAAAGAAAAAAGCAAAATTTTTCAAAGCATACTTCAACAAGTAGTTACAGAACATATCCCACAGTTTGTCATGGGCTACCATTCTACCATCTCAGATTTTTCCTTCTAGCAGCTCCAAAACACTGAAGGCTAGAAATAATATTAATATAGTGATTCAGCAGTCATACTTGTTCATTAATATTTTCTGTTCTACCTCCTCCTTCTCCTTTGAGCCTTTTCCCAATCTATAGGGATCTTTGGGCAATGCCAATTCTGAGTTTCTCAGGTTGAGAAGGGATGTCAGTACTAAAGGATAGGGGGATGTGATTAACTGATAATCTTGGAGAGGCTCGTCCCTCTGATTTCAGGATTTATCTGACCTAGGAGCCCTCGGGGAATTATAAGTTCCAGGAAAGCAAACTTAGCACATGAAACCTTTATAGAGTCTCAGTTCAAGCCCTAGGTATTCTTACGAGTCAGCAGGAGTGATGTTGGTTGGGATTTAGCAAACCATGGCAATTAACACTATCCAACTGACACTTGCATAAGAGCAGCCTCCAGAGTAGCCTCTTAACTTCATTTGATCTGTCTTGGCCACTGATGCTTTATATACTTTATATACTTCTTTCCCCATTTTGATCAGGAAAGCATCATCGATCCCATTGTGCCAGGGCCAGACTCATCTCCAGGAGTCACGCCTCACATTGTCAGGGAGATTTCCACCCCTGAATGGCTTATACCACATAACAAGGAGGGCACTGATTTTCCTTGCAGAGTTGGTCTTAGAGAGAAAGGCCACATCAGAGCAACAAAGAGGCTTCCTAGAAGCAACTCTTAGGCCTGTTATGGGTAGTCTCAGCTTCTACCCTACAGAAATAGAGCAAGCCTCAAAATCCAGGGCTTGGCCTTATTTCTTGGGAATCCCCAATGGTTGAGAGGGTACCAAGGTTTCTCAGATTGGAGATTTTAATAGTTTTATATATATATATACACACACTTTTTTTCCCCATCAAACGCTCAAGGGACTCTACCAGTACTTTTTTTTTTGTACACAAGTGATCATAGCAGCATTATTTGTAATGGCCAAAAACTGGAAAGAACCAAAGTGACCTTCAGCAGATGAATGAATAAACAAATTGTGGTATATACAAACAATGGAATACTATTTTGCAATAAAAAGGATCTACTAATACTTTTTAAAAAATTTTTTTGTATGCTGTATGGCTCGGGTCACATTTCATTCTTTTTCCATGTGAGTATCCCATTATTGCAGCACCATTTGTTGAATTTTGGGTGTTTTTTTTGCAGGAAGTATGTGGGCTGGGAATCAAACCTGGGTCTCTTGTATGGCAGGCGAGAATTCTACCAGTGAACTACCCTTGCACCCCTACCAATACTTTTAAATTATCAACCCACCATAGTCTGAGGTGTATTCTGGTAATTACATTAAGCCACATACAACTACAAGGCCTTGTTCCTGTTCTGGACTGCAGGAGTCTGGGTTGTTTAAATGAGCCATTGAGACAGGTAGATATAGATAATGTATTATAGAAAATTTAGGTTCTAGACTTAATAAGCTCTCTGCCTTTGGTCTCATCAGCAGGTGAAGGTCTAGAGTACATACAGTATCATCTTTTACTCTATATTCGAACTCACCTCAGACCTAGCCAGATTGGCTTTGTTTTAAACTCTAATTGAAACCTGACCTCTTTTTAGGTGACTTTAACTGTTATTATATATAGTTATGCTGACTTTCAGGATTACAGCACTCTATCTCTGGGTCCTAGGCCAATACTTTTTAATTATCTGCCCAACATATTCTGGGATGTATCTGGGCACTACATTAAGCTGTACAGAATTACAAGCCGTCATCCCCATTCTGCACTCCCTGTGTTTGGATTGTTTAAATGGGCTATCCAGACAGGTTGAGTTAGATAATATGCCATAGGAAATTTAAGTTTTAGACAAAATTTACCTGTTTGCCTTTGGTCTCCCACCGTAGGTAAAATTCTAAAATATAGACAGTGTCATCCTTATCCCTTGTTCTGATTTAGCTTAGTCCTGACCAGATTGGCTTCATTCTTGTCTGTAATTGAAACCTGATCCCTTTTTCAGTTTCTTTAGCAGTTGTTGTATGTAGCAAAGCTGACTTTCAGAGCTGCAGAACTCCACCTCTGAGTCTTAGGTGTCAGACAGGTAGCCAAAGTTCCAGGGAGATACCAGGTTATACACATATAGCACAGCCTCTCAAAATCTAAAAGTAAAATTTACAACTCTGGACTAGATGTGACTGCTATAAGAGCTTACGATTTTCTTATAAGTATTTTCTAAAAGAGACTTTATTTGTTAGGCTACTGAAATGCAATATACCAGAAATGGAATGGCTTTTAAAAAGGAAATTTAATAGGTTGCAAGTTTACAGTTCTAAGGCCATAGATATGTCCTAACTAAGGCATCCAGAGAGAGATACCTTGGCTCAAGGAAGGGTGATCTAGGGAGGCACATGGCTGGCGTCTGCTGGTACTTGTTTCTGGTTCCATTGCTTCCAGCTTCTGATGCAAGTAGTTTCCTCTCTAAGCATTTGCAGGCATTCACTTACTTCTCTGGGACAGAACTCTGGGTTTCCTCTCTTAGCATCTGCCAAGCTGAACGTTTCTTCTTCAGATTCTGGCAATTTCTGTGAGTCCTTGCTTAACACCCAGGCTATTTCTTCATATTATTTTTTTAACATATTTTTTATTTAAGAAAACAAACAATATACTTAAAACCACCAACAGTGGATGTCTTAGCTTAACCACAGGCGTATTTAAATAAAGTATCCATTTAATCATTGGGAAGCCTGTGTTTGTGCAGTAAGTTTCATAAACCAATTTAAAACTAAGGCAACAAGGAAAAAAATCTACATATTTGTACAGCAAAGTTCCTAAATTCTAAGTATTAAAAATGAACTTAGATACCGTTTGATTGGCTGTCAAAACTGTGAATGTTCTCAAAATATCAAGTAGAAAGTTCTTACAAATATCTGCATTGCTATAGTAATGACCTATGTTACTAAATATTTTCCTTATTTCAGGAAAATATGAAGATACAAATATTTTTGCAATTAACACATAGAAATCTTAACCACCTAAAATGGATATCTTAGTTAGCTTATCCATAGGCATATTAAAAAAAAAATCTAAGTAATCATCATAAAGCCTGTTTGTACAATATGTTTCATAAACCAATTTAAAAGTAAAAGCAAGGAAGGAAAAATATCTATAAATACAGATATTAGAGTTACTTGAATTCTAAATATTGAACAGTATCTTAAATACTGTTTGATTACCAAAACTGTGTGTGTTCTCAAAGTACCAAGTAAAAAGTTATTATAAATGTCAACTTTGCTATGGTAGTGAGCTATGTTAGTAAGTATTTTCAAATTTTTGATTTCAGGTATTTATTTTATCTAATATTACTATACCTGCCTATATATTTTTTTTCTTTTTACCGTTTTTTAGTTGTAAAATATAACATACATATACAAAGAAAAGAAAGGAAAAAAGCAATAATTTTCAAAGCACACTTCAACACCCAGGCTTTTTCCATCTCGATCTCCAAACGTCTACATCGGCTCTCCTCTTTCAGCTCTGTTCTCCAAGTCTTGGCATCTGTGTCAGCTCTCCCCAAATTTTTCCGGCTTTTAAAGACTCTAGTAAATTAATCAAGACCCACCCTGAATGGGTGGAGTTACATCTCCATCTAATCAAAAGGACACATCCACAATTGGGTGTGCCACACCTCCATGAAAATAACCTAATCAAAAATTTCCACCCTATGATATTGAATCAGGAGTAGAAGAAATGGCTGCCCCCACAAGATTGAATCAGGATTAAAATGTTTTTTTGTGGGGTACATAATACTTGCAGACCGGCATGGGGATCATACAATATTTGTTCTTTTGTTTCTGGCATATTTTATAACACATAATGTTCCCAAGGTTAATATTCACCTCATTGCATGCCTCATGACATCATTCTTTTCTGTAGCCACACAGTATTCTATCTTATGTAAACACCACAGTTTGCATTCTACTTCTCAGTGTATGCTTCAGTCACCTCCATCCGTTTGACATCATGGATAATGTCCACAGTCAATAATCTGTGTCTTATATCATCCTCACTTAATTGTACAATCATCAGCGCTCTCAATTTTAGACAATTTTCATTGCTCCAAAGAGAAAATAACGGGTCAAGCCAAAATAGAAAATCCAAACCTCCCCTTCACTATTGTCCTTTCTCCCCAGGTATTGCTGTGGTACTTTTGATGTCTTCCTGTTAAGAATATAGACCATAGCATGCAATAGTAGTTTTCCCCTTATATCCCTCAATTATTGACTCTTTTTACAAGATTCATACCTTTGAAGTAGTTCATGTAAGAATTTATTTATATTTGTAGTGTTGATCTGTAGGATACATAGTTCTGTACAACCCCTTTCAATCACATTCACCTTCAAAATGGCCATATTACTTACAAATCCACTAATGAACTGCCTTCAGGTCTATCCATTCCCTTGCATTTACATTCAACCTCATTAGCTAACCATTCACCCATCTCTAGTTCCGTTTATCTCTAGGTCCCCTATATTCTGTATTATAAGCCTTTGAGTTTACCTTTACCAAGGTCATAATAGTGAAGTCATACAGTATCTATCCTTTTGTGTCTTGCTTATTTCACTCAGCATTATGTCCTCAAGTTCATCCATGTTGTCATATGCTTCAGAACCTTAATTCCTCTTACTGCTGTATAATATTTTATTGTATGTATTTACCACATTTTGTTTATCCACTTTTCTATTGATGGGCACTTCGATTTTTTCTATCTTTTAGCAACTGTGAATATTGTTGCTGTGAACATAGATGTACGAATGTCTGTTTGTGTCACTGTTTTCAGTTCTTCTGGGTATGTACCTAGTAGTGGTGTGGCCAGGTTATAGGGCAACTTGATAATTAGTTTTTTAAGGAGCCACAAAACTGTCTTCCATAGTGTCTGTACCATTATACATTCCCATCAGCAGTTCATAAGTGTTCCAGTTTCTCCACATCCTCTCCAACATTTGTAGTTTACTGTTTGTTTAATAGCAGTCATTCTTATAGGTGTGAGGTGGTATCTCAGTGAAGTCTTGATCTGCATTTCCCTTATAGCTAATAATGATGGGCATCTCTTTATGTGCTTTTTAGCCATTTGTATTTGCTCTTCGGAAAAATGTCTATTCCTATCTGTAGCTCACTTTATAATTGGGTTGTTTGCTCTTTAATTGTCGAGTTGTATAATTTCTTTATGTATACAGAATATCAAACCTTTATCCAGTATGTGATTTCCAGATATTTTCTCCCATTGAGTTGGCTGCCTCTTGACCTTTTTGACAAACTCCTTTGAGGTACAGAAGTTTTTTGATTCTGAGGAATTCCTATTTATCTCTTTTCTCTCTTGTTGCTTGTGCTTTGAGTGTAAAGTTTAGGAAGCTATAATTTATTACTTGAAGATGTTCTCCTGTATTTTCTTCTAGGAGTTTTATGGTACTGGCTCTTATAGTTAGGTCTTTGGCCCATTTGAGTTAATTATATTTATTTTTTTAATTTATTTGAGTTAATTTTTGTATAGGGTATAAGATAAGGGTCTTCTTTCATTCTTTTGGCTATTGATATCCATTTCTCCCATGCACGTTGAAAAGACTGTTCTGTCCCAGTTCAATGGATTTGGGGACCTTGTTCAAGATCAGTTGACCGTAGATTTGGTGGTCTATCTCTACACTCTTCAATTTGATTCCATTGGTAAATACTTGTATCTTTGTGCCAGTACACACTGTTTTGACCACTGTGGCTTTATAATAAATTTAAAAATCAGGAAATGTTAGTCTTCCTACTTTGTTCTTCTGTTTTTTTTTAGGATATTAGCTATTTGAGGTCTCTCCCTTCCAAATGAATTTGGTAATTAGCTTTTCAAAATCTTCAAAGTAGGTTGTTGGGATTTTGATTGGTATTGCATTGAATCTGTACATCAATTTGGGTAGAAGTGACATCTTAACCTCATTTAACCTTCCTATATATGAGCAGGAAATGTCTTTCCACTTATTTAGATCTTTGATTTCTTTTAGCGATGTTTTATAGTTTTCAGTGTACAGGTCCTTTACATCCCTGGTTAAGTTTATTCCTAGATACTTGATTCTTAGTTGTTATTTTGAATGGAATTTTTTCCTTAATTGTCTCTTCAATTAGGTCATTGCTTGTGTATACAAACATTTCTGATTTTTGCACATTAATCTTGCATTGTACAACTTTGCTGAATTTATTAGCTCAAGAAGCTTTGTCATAGATTTCTCAGGATTTTCTAAGTATAATATCATGTAATCTGCAAATAATAAAGTTTTACTTCTTCCTTTCTGATCTGGATGCCTGTTATTTCTTTCTCCTGTCTAATTGCCCCAGCTAGGATTTCTAGTACAATGTTGAGTAATAGTGGTGACAATAGGCATCCTTGTCTTGTTCCTGATCTCAGGCAAAATGCCGTTAAGTATGATGCTGGCTATAGGTTTTTCATATATTCTCTTTATTATGTTGAGGAAGTTTCCTTCACTTCCTACCCCTTGAAGTGTTTTTATCAGAAAAGGTTGCTGAATTTTGTTGAATGCTTTATCAGCATCAATCAAGGTGATCATGTGATTTTTCCCTTTTGATTTGTTAATGTGCTGTATTGCATCTATTGATTTCCTTATGTTGAACCACTCTTGCATTCCTGGTACAAACCCCACTCAGTTGTGGTGTATAATTCTTTTAGTGTGTCGTTAGATTGAATTTGCTAGTATTTTGTAGAATTTTTGCATCTGTATTCATTAGGGAAATTGGCCTGTAGTTTTCCTTTCTTGTAGCATCTTTACCCGGTTTTGGTATTAGAGTGACGTTAGCCTCATAAAATGAGTTAAGTGTTGTTCATTTTTCCTCATATTTTTGGAAGGGTTTGAGCAGGATTGGTGTTCTTTTTGAAATGTTTGATAAAATCCCCCTGTGAAGCCATCTGGCCTTGGGATTTTCTTTGTAGGAAGATTTTTGATGACTTATTGAATCTCTTTACTTGTGATTGGTTTGTTGAGATCTTCTATTCAGTATAAGTTTTTCTTGTGTTTCTAGGAATTTGTCCATTTCATCTAAATTTTCTAGTTTGTTGGTGTATAATTGTACATAATATCCTCTTACTAAAAAAAAAAATGATTTTTTTGTAATCACGCAAATATTTTTTCTTGAGAACACAACCATAAAATAAAGATATCAACCTATGAATAGAGTTCTCAAATAATTTTTCACCTCACATGCAGTAAACCTGGAAATTCTGCATACAAGTACACAATTCTAACTGAGAACCAAAGGCAAACTTGGTCCCTGCCCTCATAGAGATGACAATCTTAAAAGACAAATAGACCACAAATAAATACAATCAAGTGGAAAAGGGTATATAGGAGGTATTAAAGAACACCTAACTTATTTACATTTTTTTCCATTTTAAAAATATAAAAAATAATTTACCGACAATGAAATATATAGCTCTTACAAGGTTGGTTCATTGAGTTTTGTTAATTGTATGTATACCACCTGAGAAAGTTCCATTATGCATCTTTCCAGTCAATTCCTGTACCCATCAAATATATGACTTCTATTACCATAGATTCATTTTTCTTGCTTTCTGGAGTCATATAAATAGGATAATGTGTTCTGTTTTTTTATGTATGGGAGTCTAGTCTGGCTTTCTTTCACTTAGCATGTTCTTGAAATTCATTCATGTGTAGCAATGTATTCCTTTTTATTACTGAATAATAATACATTTTATGGACACTACAGTCTACTCTTCTACTGAAGGGCATTCGGTTTGTTTCCAGTTGAGGCAATACGGCTGCACATTCTTGCCAAATATGAATGAGCATTCTTGTAAAATCTTTTTTGAAGACATTAATTTTCATTGCTCTGGATAAACACCTAATAATTTCAATCCTAAAGTTATAGAGCAGACATATGCTTAAGAAATACTAAATAACCTGGGTTCGATTCCCGGTGCCTGCCCATGTTAAAAAAAAAAAAAAGAAATACTAAATAGTTCTCCAAAGTATTTGTTTTATTTTACCTTCCCACCAGCAATGTGAGTTCCAGGTCCCCTAGATCAAAGTGTGTTTTTTGTAAGAAGACATGCAGGCCCTCTTGCAAGTAAAGAAAGATGGAGGGCAAGGGGCCCCCAACACTGGGACAACCTGATTTTTTTTTTAAAAATTTATTGATAATATGTTCACATACCATGTAAATATAACAAGTGTACAATCAGTGGTTCACATTATCATTATATAGCTGTGCATGTAGCATAACAATCGACTTTTCTTTTTCTTTTTTGTGCAAAATAACATATACAAAAAAGCAATACATTTCAAAGCACATCACAATAATTAGTTGTAGAACAGATTTCAGAGTTTGGTATGAGTTATAATTCTACAATTTTAGGATTTTACTTCTAGCTCCTCTAAGATCTGGAGACTAAATAAATACCAATATAATGATTCATCAGTCATACGCATTTTTCTGTATAACTTTTTCTGTATAACTTTTTCATGTTGGAAAGGTCTGTCTATAATCTGGAATGGGAGATGGAAGTAGTTGATGTTCTGGAGAGGCTGGCCCCAATGCATTTCAGGACTTATCTGGTCTAGGGACCCATCTGGAGGTCTTAGGGTTGGCAGGAGTGGTTATGATTGGGGTTTGGCAAGTTATGATAGGTAGCAATATCTAACTGAAGCTTGCACAAGAGTGACCTCCAGAGTAGCCTCTTGACTATTTGAACTCTCTCAGTCACTGATACCTTATTTGTTACACTTCTTTTCCCCCATTTGGGCAGGATGGCATTGTTGATACCACAGAGCCAGGACCAGGCTCATCCCTGGGAGTTATCTCCCACACCACAAGCAAGGGTCCACTTGGCTAAGCGTCCACTGATTTTACTAATTTTCTCAAAGAACCAATTTTTGGTTTTATTGATTCTTTCTATTGTTTTTTTTTTTGTTCTCCCATTCATTTTCTCTCCTTTAATCTTTGTTATTTCTCTTTTATTTTCTTTGGGGTTAGTTTGCTGTTCTTTCTCTAGTTTCTTCTGGTGAGCAGTAAAGTCCTTGATGTTTGCTCTTTCTTCTTCTTTTTTTTTTTTTTAGTGCATGGTCCAGGAATAGAACCCCGGTCTCCCACATGGAAGGCGGGCATTCTAACCCCTGAACTACCTGTGCACGCCTCTTCTTTTTTTTTTTTTAATATAAGCCCTTAGAGCAATACATTTCCTTCTCAGCACTGCCTTTGCCACATCCCATAAGTTCTGATATGTTGTATTCTCATTTTCATTCAGATATTTACTGATTTCTCTAGAAATTCCTTCTTTGACCCATTGATTGTTTGAGTGTGTTATTTAGTCTCCATATATTTGTACACTTCTTTTCCCCCTGTTGTCCAGAAAGTGTTATTGATGAGGTGCCAGGGCCACACCCACCCCCAGGAGTCATGCCCCATGTTGCCAAGGAGACTTTTACCCCTGAATGTCATGTCCCACGTAAGGAGGAGGATAATGATTTTACTTGCAGAGTTGGGCTTAGAGAGAGAGGCTACTTCTGAGTAAAAAAAAGAGGTTTCCTGGAAGCAACTCATGGGCTTAATTATACATAGTCTTAGTTTTTCCACTACAGAAATAAGTTTGATAAGGGCAAGCCTCAAAATCAAGGGCTTGTCCCAAACAGTGGATTGTGATGATAGACAAAAGGGGTGGTTGGTGGGACAGCTGCAGACCTATTGTTCCTAAGCTCACTCCTACCCCATTCTGGGCCAATCCAATTTTATTTATTTGCTCCCTTGTATAACTGTACCTTGGGTCCCACTTTCTCCAGGATGCCAACTGCACTAGCTATGTGTGAATGACATATCTTGTGCATTTTTAAAAATTTTTTATTAATAAAAAAAGTTACAAGAAAGAAACACAAACATTCTTGATATATGCTCATTCCGTTCTACATATATAATCAGTAATTCACAATATCATCACATAGTTGCATATTCATCATCATGATCATTTCTTAGAACATTTGCATCAATTCAGAAAAAGAAATAAAAAGACAACAGAAAAATAAAACAAAAACAGAAAAAAAAATTTTGCATACCATACCCCTTATTCCTCCCTTTCATTGATCACTAGCATTTCAAACTAAATTTATTTTAACATTTGTTCCCCCTGTTTTTTATTTTTAATCCATATGTTTTACTCGTCTGTTGACAAGGTAGATAAAAGCATCAGACACAAGGTTTTCACAATCACACAGTCACATTGTGAAAGCTATATCATTATACAATCATCATCAAGAAATATGGCTACTGGAACACAGCTCTACATTTTCAGGCAGTTCCCTCAAGCCTCTCCATTACAGCTTGGATAACAAGGTGATATCTACTTAATGCATAAGAATAACCTCCAGGATAACCTCTCGACTCTGTTTGGAATCTCTCAGCCATTGACACATTGTCTCATTTCACTCTTCCCCTTTTGGTCGAGAAGGTTTTCTCAATCCCTTGATGCTGGGTCTCAGCTCATTCTAGAGTTTTTCTCAATCCCTTGATGCTGAGTCTCAACTCATTCTGGGATTTCTGTCCCACATTACCAGGAAGGTCCACACCCCTGGGAGTCATGTCCCACGTAGACAGGGGGAGGGTGGTGAGTTTGTTGTGTGGGCTGGAGAAAGAGGCCATATCTGAGCAACAAAAGAGGTTCTCTTGGGGGTGACTCTTGGGCCTAATTTTAAGTAGGCTTGACCTATCCCCTGTGGGGTTAAGTTTCATATGAACAAACCCCAAGACTGACTGGGGGCTCAGCCTAAAGCATTGGTTGTCCACACTGCTTGTGAGAATATCAAGAATTCAAGTTGGGGAGGTTGAATTTTTCCCTGTTCTCATCATTCCCCGAAGGGGACTTTGCAAATACTTTTCCACTCACTGATTAAATCACTCTGGGATTCATCAGGGCATCACTCTGGACAAACCAACAAAATCTCATGTCCTGTAGGCTGAGCCCCCAGTCTTGGGGTTTGTTCATATGAAACTTAACCCCACAGAGGATAGGTCAAGCCTACTTAAAATTAAGCCTAAGAGTTACCCCCAAGAGAACCTCTTTTGTTGTTCAGATGTGGCCTCTCTCTCCAGCCAACACAGCAAGCAGACTCACCACCCTCCCCCTGTCTACGTGGGACATGACTACCAGGGGTGTGGATCTTCCTGGCAGCGTGGGACAGAAATCCCAGAATGAGTTGAGACTCAGCATCAAGGGATTGAGAAAATCTCTAGAATGAGCTGAGACCCAGCATCAAGGGATTGAGAAAACCTTCTCAACCAAAAGGGGGAAGAGTGAAATGAGACAAAGTGTCGATGGCTGAGAGATTCCAAACAGAGTCGAGAGGTTATCCTGGAGGTTATTCTTAAGCATTAAGTAGATATCACCTTGTTATCCAAGATGTAATGGAGAGGCTGGAGGGAACTGCCTGAAAATGTAGAGCTGTGTTCCAGTAGCCATGTTTCTTGATGATGATTGTATAATGATATAGTTTTCACAATGTGACTGTGTGATTGTGAAAACCTTGTGTCTGATGCTCCTTTTATCTACCTTGTCAACAGATGAGAGGAACATATGGAATAAAAATAAAAAATAGGGGGAACAAA
The DNA here is from genome assembly GCF_023851605.1 of Tamandua tetradactyla. Taxonomy (NCBI): domain Eukaryota; kingdom Metazoa; phylum Chordata; class Mammalia; order Pilosa; family Myrmecophagidae; genus Tamandua; species Tamandua tetradactyla. The sequence goes on along the minus strand of NC_135327.1, from coordinate 61,053,656 downwards.
TGTTAAAATAAATTTAGTTTGAAATGCTAGTGATCAATGAAAGGGATAGTAAGGGGTATGACCTGTAAAATTTTTTTTTCTGTTTTTGTTTTATTTTTCTGTTGTCTTTTTATTTCTTTTTCTGAATTGATGCAAATGTTCTAAGAAATGATCATGATGATGAATATGCAACTATGTGATGATATTGTGAATTGATGAGTGTATGTGTTGGGATTGTTTGTGTTTCTTGTAATTTTTTTTAATTAATAAAAAATTTAAAAAAAAAATCTCATGGCCTACCCAAGGTTCCATGTACTTACGTTGTTTAACCAACTATCTACATAAGTTATATTAGGAGACGCACTAGTCAAAATATAAATTTTGTACCAAATAAATATTGTTTGCTTTTAGACTCACATATAAGTTAAAAGTTTTAAAATATTTATTACCATCTATTTTCAACACCCTGCAATATTGACATTCCTTTGTTCTTCCTCATGCAAAAACATTTTTAAATTTGTACATTTAGTCATTATCATTATACACTCTAGGCATTCCTAGATTATACCATCTCAATCTTTATCATCTATCTTTCTTTCTGATTTCATTCGTGCCCCCAGGCCTCCTTCCTCTATCCTTCTCACATGCAACTTCATCCAGTGTTCTAATATTATTGTATTACAGTTAGGTAGTATTGTGCTATCCATTACTGAAATTTTATAATCAGGCTGTTGCACAATCTGTACCCCTTCGGCTCCAATTACCCAATATCTTACCCTATTTCTATCTCCTGATGGTCTCTGTTACCAACTGAAATTCTCTAAGTTCATTCACGAATGTCAGTTCATATCAGTGAGACCATACAGTATTTGTCCTTTTGTTTCTGGCTAATGTCACTCAGCATAATGTCCTTAAGGTCCATCCATGTTGTTACATACTTCATAACTTTATTCTGTTTTACAGCTGTGTAATACTCCAACGTATGTATATACCACAGCTTGTTTAGCCATTCATCTGTTGATGGACATTTGGACTGTTCCATCTTTTGGCTATTGTAAATAATGAAGCTATAGACTTTGGTGTGCAAATGTCCATTTATGTCCTTGCTGTCATGTCCTCCGAGTAGACACCTAGCAATGGTATTGCTGGGTCATAAGGCAATTCTATGAGGAAACTGTCAAACTGCCTTCCACAGCCGTTGTACCATTTGACATTCCCACCAACAGTGAATAAGTGTGCCTCTTTCTCCACATCCTCTCCAGCACTTGTCGTTTTCTGTTTTGTTGATAATGGCCATTCTGGTGGGTGTGGGTTGATATCTCATTATGGTTTTGATTTGCATTTCCCTATAGCCAGGGAAGTTGAGCATCTTTTCATGTGCCTTTTGGCCATTTGTATTTCCTCTTCTGAGAAGTCTGTTCATGTCTTTTGTCCATTTTGTAATTGGGTTGTCTATCTTTTTGTTGTTAAGTTGAACAATCTCTTTATATATTCTGGATACTAGACCTTTATCTGATATATTGTTTCCAAATATTGCTTCCCATTGTGTAGGCTGTCTTTTTACTTTCTTGACAAAGTTCTTTGATGCACAAAAGTGTTTAATTTTGAGGAGTTCCCATTTCTTTCTTTCTTCAGTGCTCATGCTTTGGGTGTAAGGTCTAGGAAACTGCTTCCTTTTATAAGATTTATAAGATATTCCTGTACATTTTCTTCTAACGGTTTTATGGTGTTAGATCTAATGTTTAGGTCTTTGATCCATTTTGAGTTAATTTTTGTATAGGATGTGAGGTATGGGTCCTCTTCCATTCTTTTGCATGTGGATATCCAGTTCTCTAGGCACCATTTATTGAAGAGACTGTTCTGTCCCAGGTGAGTTGGCTTGACTGCCTTAACAAAGATCAGTTGTCCATAGATGAGAGGGTCTATATCTGAACATTTTGTTCGATTCCATTGGTCAGTATATCTGTCTTTATGCCAGTACCGTGCTGTTTTGACCACTGTAGCTTCGTAATACGCCTTAAAGTCAGGTAGCATGAGAACTCCAACTTCCTTTTTCTTTTTCAGGGTATGTTTAGCTTTTCGGGGCACCCTGCCCTTCCAGATAAATTTGATTATTGGTTTTTCTATTTCTGAAAAGTAAGTTTTTGGGATTTTAATTGGTATTGCATTGAATCTGTAAATCGATTTAGGTAGAATTGACATCTTAACTATATTTAGTCTACCAATCCATGAACACTGTATGCCCTTTCATTTATTTAGGTCTTCTGTGATTTCTTTTCACAATTTCTTATAGTTTTCTTTTTTTTTTTTTATTACACAAGGGTACTGACATTTATTATTGAATTTTCTAGAAGTCAAAGCCAAAAGGAAAAACAGCACTTAAATAGTTACCATTAAATAAAATAAAGTATATTTTTTTCTAAAAGAGATAGATATTTTCTTTTATAGTTTTCTTTGTATGGGTCTTTTGTATCTTTAGTTAAATCTATTCCTAAATATTTTATTCTTTTGGTTGCAATTATAAATGGAATTTTTTTCTTGATTTGCCCCAGATTGTTCACTGCTAGTGTATAAAAATACTACAGATTTTTGTGTATTGACCTGGTAACCTGCCACTTTGCTGTACTCATTTATTCTAGTAGTTTTGCTGTGAATTTTTCAGAGGTTTCGATATATAGTCCTATCATCTGCAAACAGTCAGAATTTTACTTCTTCCTTTCCAATTTTGATGCCTTGTATTTCTTTTTCTTGTTTAATTGCTCTGGCTAGAACTTCCAACACAATGTTGAATAACAATGGTGATAGTGGACATCCTTGTCTTGTTCCTGATCTTAGGGGGAAAGTTTTCAGTTTTTCCCCATTGAGGATGATGTTAGCTATAGGTTTTTCATATATTCCCTTTATCATGTTGAGGAAGTTCCCTTCTATTCCTATTCTTTGAACTGTTTTCAACAACCGCCTTCATTTTATCTCTAATTGAAGACTCATCTCTTTTTTGGTTACTTTAACTGTTATCATGACAGATTTTTTTAAATTAAAAATAACCATTTATTATTATAAAAATATGTATGTGCATGGTAGCAAATGAGAGAACACTGAGAAGCAGAAATAGAAGGCGGTGTCCCTCTGCCCGGAGCTGGCAACTTAGAACGTTCTTCCAGATGCTTTCTTTGTAGGTAAGCACAGGAATTACTTCTTCATATCTTTTTATAATTAAATAAATGCAAACATAGGAAAGTGCTTCTGGCAAAAATGTACAGCTAATGAGTTCTCATAAATCCAACACAGAACATTCCTAGCACCCCAGAAACCCGTCACATGCCCCTTCTCAAACATATCAATGTATATTTTTTAACCAAAATGAGCTCATACCATCCTGTACCTGCTGTTTTCAGTTCTGTTTTTCTGTTTTATTGAATGTTCTCCATCTTTCTATGTTGAGAAATTTTTATCTCTTCTAATGCTCTGTTATAATCAAATTGCTCCTTATCTCCAGAATGTTTTTTATAGCCAGTTTGTACAAACCTATGTCATTGGCATCTGGTTTTTACGACCTTTGGTTTCTGGTTTAGAGAGTTCTCTTTCCTGAGCTGGTCAACTGAAGAGCCTGAATTTCGTCCTTGTACCTTGGGGATACAGAGAGAAATTCGCCTCTTATTTCTTCCTGTCCCTTTGGCTAGAGCGAATCACTCAACCAAACACTGATTCTGGGATAGAAATAAAACTCTACCTTTTAAAAAATCTGTGATGACATATATACAACATAGTATTTCCCACTTTGGCTGCTCCCAAGGACACAGTCCGGTGGCATTGGTCACACTCACAACCTTGTGCTTCCG